>NC_133326.1:502991449-503298819 GCF_042186555.1 Aquarana catesbeiana | reverse complement strand
CAGTGGGAGCCCTGAGTGTGTCACCTGCCACGTCGCCTGCCACCAGATGGCATCAGGTGTCTCCAGTGGAGTCCGTACTTACATCAGGTGCCCCCAGCGGAGCCCCTCCTTACAACAGGTGCCCCCAGTGGAGTCCTCCTTACATCAGGTGCCCCCAGCGGAGCCCCTCCTTACATCAGGTGCCCCCAGCGAGTCCCTCCTTACATCAGTGCCCCAACTGAGTCCCTCTTACATCAGGTGCCCCAGCAGAGTCCCTCCTTACATCAGATGCCCCAGCAGAGTCCCCTCCTTACATCAGGTGCCCCCAGCGGAGTCCCTCCTTACATCAGGTGCCCCCAGCGGAGTCCCTCCTTACATCAGTGTCCCCGTCAGCGGAGTCCCTCCTTACATCTGTGTCCCCATCAGCGGAGTCCCTCCTTACATCTGTGTCCCCGTCAGCGGAACCCCTCCTGACATCTGTGTCCCCAACGGAGCCCCTCCTTACATCTGTGTCCCCAGCAGAGCCCCTCCTTACATCTGTGTCCCCAGCAGAGTCCCTTCATACATCTGT
Source organism: Aquarana catesbeiana (assembly GCF_042186555.1). Lineage (NCBI taxonomy): Eukaryota > Metazoa > Chordata > Amphibia > Anura > Ranidae > Aquarana > Aquarana catesbeiana. The sequence continues at coordinate 503,298,269 of NC_133326.1, read as the reverse complement.
TTCCCCAGCGGAGTCCCTCCTTACGTCTGTGTCCCAGTGGAGACCCTTCTTACATCTGTGTCCCCAGCGGAGTCCGTTCTTACATCTGTGTCCAGTGTCCCATCAGCGGAGCAGCAGGGTCTCCTCATATCTGTGTCCCCAGCAGCACAGCACTCCTTCAAGCCGGGTCTGTAGCTAGTTCCTGGCTTTCTCTGTGTGTTCAGTGGAGAGGGGAGGAGCCTCCCTCTTCACTGAACACAAGGGGATTAGTCCTCATGGCGGCCATCTTTTTGTAGCCCACCAGAAGTGACTTTGTTCTCACATTGAGAACAAAGCACCCGGCGGGGCGGATGCTTCTGGCGCGATGGTTGCACCGCAAAGCAGCTTCAAACCCCGCCAATGAGCGCAGCGTCTGCAATCGGTGATTGCACTGACGTGGTGCTTCCCATAGTGCACTGTGTCTGGCGCCCGAACACAGTGCACTTAGTTAAAGGACATTTTTTTTTTCCTTAAAGGGGCCATTTTTTTAAAAATATAATTTTTTTCTAATTCTAGCCTTGTGTTCCAGTGTTTCCCAGCTTGTTTCCAGTCTTGTGTTTCTAGTGTGTCCCAGCCTGCTCCAACCTTGTGCTCTCAGTGTGTTCCAGCCTGTTTCCAGTCTGTGTTCCCAGAATGCCCATCCTGCTTCCAGTCTTGTGTTCTCAGTGTATTCACAGCCTGCTTGCAGTCTTGTGTTCCCAGTGTGTCCCTGCCTGCTTCCACTCCTGTGCTCCCAGTGTGATCCAGCCTGTTTCCAGTCTTGTGTTGCCAGAGTGTCCCATCTTGCTTCCAGTCTTGTGTTCCCAGAGTGTCCGATCCTGCTTACAGTCTTGTGTTGGCTGTGTGTTCCAGCCTGTTTCCGGTCTTTTGTTCCCAGTGTGTCCCAGCCTGCTTCCAGTATTTGAAAGGAAATGGTAGGTATTCCGGATGACCACACTTCTTGTAGGTACACCAACAGAGCCCTCAGATATCTGGAGACACCGAATGAACGAGAGGCAGGTGTGCATTCATATGTCTGAGTTTATTGAACACGAAAGTAGCTTATATTCAGTATAGAACAAAGGAGGGGGAGTGGTAGTTTAATGCATACGTGTCTAAGGTTATATAAGTTTGTTACTTGATATATATATCTATCACAGTTAGATAAGGCATCTGGTCATTAGTCACATATCTTGGCTGATCGCCTAAAGCTAAACAGGATATACATTCCGAGAACAGGTTTGACCGCAGTGACCACATAATGGGGGGGGTGCTGTGCAATCATTCTTGTACATTCTTACACAAGTTTGAACTTACACAATAAGGGACTTCATACAAAATGGCGGGGGTATACAAAATGGAGTCATGATGGTTCATTCATATTATTATAAAAGGTGCAGTTTGTATATTAGATTACAAAACACAAGGGGCTTTTTACATGACCCTTTCAGTATTGTGTTCCCAGTGTGTCCCTGCCTGCATCAAGTCTTCCTTCAACTCTGTCTCCCTGTGCCACTTCAATCTGTTACTTGCTTCTCTTCACCAGTCTGTTTCCCTTGTGAGCTCCAACCAGCCTTGTTACTAGCCCCTTGCTCTCTCAGCCTGTATGCCTTGTCTGTGTCTCTGTGTATTTTCGTGCACCCTTACTATTTCTCCAGTGTTACCTGCTGCCTTGTGGATCCTGTGCTCTAGCCAGTAGCTTCGCTAGGGGGTGGCTTCTGGGGCTATAGCCCAGAGCCTGGAGCCCATAGCCCAGAGTCTGGGGCCCATAGCCCCGAGTCTCTTACTGGGTGGGTGCAGTCCTGCAATTAGCAGGTGTGTCCTGGTCCTGGGCACCTTCTTTCCAGGACACTGTATTGTCTCGGAATGAAACTGACACTGGGAGCAGTCCGGAATGCAGGGGACAGGGGCGGACTGAGCCGCGGTACCGCTGGCTCCGGCTCCGCCCCGGCTCCCACCTGACTCTACTCCTGGCCACTGGTTGCTAGAGCTGCCTAGCAACCAATGATGTCACGGCCGCGACTCCCTCCCTGCACAGCATTCAAACGGAGGAGGATTCAACTTCCTCCTCCTACATGCTAGTGCTCGTGGGGCCTAAAGAGTTGATCCCAGCCCCCTTGTCATAGTCCTGGACTGGAGCATCCCACCACTGGTCCAGTGGCGGTGGGGTGCAGGGCAGCAGCATCTTCAAACAGGGAGGGGGAGGCCTGGGCAACCAGAAACAGCCCAAGAGGGAGCGAGAGAAAGAGAAGACAAGACCTCACCACCACCACTCTTAGCAGCATTCTCGGCGCTTCCCAGAGCCTGCACTCCTTCTCCATACCCCTCTCACAGGTGTCACTGTCATGGAACAGGAAGAAAACAGGCTGACTGAGGACAGGTGGGAGGAAGGTGCATCACAAACGCCTACTCACACAGACAGGGGCTGGGACAGTAGGGACTCCCTCTTTCACCCTCCCTCACCCCCCTCTCAGCCACCCCTCCCCTCTCTCACCCACCCTCACCCCCCTCTCTCTTTCACCCCCCTCTCATCCACCCCCCTCTCTCTCACCCGCTCCATCCCTCTTTTTCACCCGCCCCCACCCCCCTCTTTCTCTCTCCCACCCCCTCTTTCTCTCTCCCACCCTCTCTCTCTCCCACCCCCTCTCTCACACTCCCTCAACCCCTCTCTCTCCCTCGCTCAACCCCTCTCTCTCACCCTCTGTCACCCACCCCCCTCTTTCTCTCTCCCACCCCCCTCTCTCACACCCACCACCCTCTCTTGCTCCCACCCTCACACCCTCTCTCTCTCCCACCCTCACCCCCCTCTCTCTAACCCACGCTCACCCCATCTCTCTCACCCACCTCTTTCTCACCCACCCTTACCCCCTCTCTCTCCATCACCCACACCCCCCTCTCTCTCTCCCACCCTCTCTGCGGACCCTGATGTAAGTGGGAGGCTCTCTGGGTACCCTGATGTAAAGGGGGGCTCTCTGGGGACCCTGATGTAAGGAAGGGGCTCTCTGGGGACCCTGATGTAAGGAAGGGGGTCTCTGGGGACCCTGATGTAAGGAAGGGGCTCTCTGGGGACCCTGATGTAAGGGGAGGCTCTCTGGGGACCTTGATGTAAGGGGGAGGCTCTCTGGGGACCCTGATGTAAGCGGGAGGCTCTCTGGGACCTTGAAATAATGGGGTAGTTCTCTGGGGACCCTGATGTAAGGAAGGGGCTCTCTAGGGACCCTGATATAAGGAATGAGCTCTCTGGGGACCCTGATGTAAGGAGGGCTCCCTGGGGACCCTAATGTAAGGAGGGCTCTCTGGGGACCCTGAAGTAAGGAAGGGGCTCTCTGGGGACCCTGATGTAAGGGGGGCTCTCTGGGGAACATGATGTAATAAAGAGGGGGCTCTGGGGACCCCGATGTAAGTGGGGGGGCTCTCTGAGGACCCTGATGTAAGGGGGGATCCGCACTCAGATACGTAACGATATTATATATTATATATATATATATATATATATATATATATATATATATATATACAGTGAGGCAAAAAAGTATTTAGTCAGCCACCAATTGTGCAAGTTCTACCACTTAAAAAGATGAGAGAGGCCTGTAATTGTCATCATAGGTATACCTCAACTATGAGAGACAAAATGTGGAAACAAATCCAGACAATCACATTGTCTGATTTTTGAAATAATTTATTTGCAAATTATGGTGGTTAATATCAAAAGTTCATCTTAATACTTTGTTATATATCCTTTGTTGGCAATGACAGAGGTCAAACGTTTTCTGTAAGTCTTCACAAGGTTCTCACACACTGTTGCTGGTATGTTGGCCCATTCCTCCATGCAGACCTCCTCTAGAGTAGGGATGAGTAGGGATGAGCTTCGAGTTCGAGTCAAACTCATGTTCGACTCGAACATTGGCTGTTCGCAAGTTCGCCGAACAGCGAACAATTTGGGGTGTTCGCGGCAAATTCGAATGCCGCAGAACACCCTTTAAAAGTCTATGGGAGAAATCAAAAGTGCTAATTTTAAAGGCTTATATGCATGTTATTGTCATAAAAAAAAGCATTTAAATAAAGGAATTTTCAAAAACTGTCTCTTGTCATTTGTAACATTTTTGACAGTTTTTTTGTGAAATGGTAGGGGTAAGTACCCCCTTACCATTTCACACAGGGGGGAGGGCCGGGATCTGGGGTCCCCTTGTTAAAGGGGGCTTCCAGATTCCGATAAGCCCCCCGCCCGCAGACCCCCACAACCACCGGCCAGGGTTGTGGGGATGAGGCCCTTGTCCTCATTAACATGGGGACAAGGTGTTTTGGGGGGCTACCCCAAAGCACCCTCCCAATGTTGAGGGCATGTGGCCTGGTACGGTTGAGGAGGGGGGGGGGGGCGCTCTCTCGTCCCCCCCTCTTTTCCTGCGGCCTGCCATGATAAGGGTCTGGTATGGAATTTAGGGGGACCCCCACGTCATTTTTTTTTTACATTTTGGCCGGGGTTCCCCTTAATATCCATACCAGACCTGAAGGGCCTGGTATGGAATTTAAGGGGACCCCCACGTCATTTTTTTTTTTTAATTTTGGTTCGGGGTTCCCCTGTGGGGAATTCCCATGCCGTTTTTATCAATGAACTTCTATGTGTATTGTCGGACCAGCAATGCAATAGCCGCAAGTAGTTTTAAATGGGTTTTTTCCTTCGAAATGTCATTTTGCTGTCAGACTGTTCTAAACACAGGAAACATGCGCCCCTTTACAGGCATACTATAGACACCCCCCAGCTACGAAATTTAAAGGCATATTACACTTTTATTGTTTGACTTTAAGCATTATTAAAACCACTGCTCCTGAAAAAACGGCCGTTTTTAAAACTTTTTTTTGCATTGATCCATGTCCCCTGGGGCAAGACCCAGGTCCCCAAACACTTTTTATGACAATAACTTGCATATAAGCCTTTAAAATTAGCACTTTTGATTATTCATGTTCGTGTCCCATAGACTTTAACGGTGTTCGCCGTGTTCGAACGAACTTTTTTCCTGTTCGCATGTTCTGGTGCGAACCAAACAGGGGGGTGTTCGGCTCATCCCTAGGGATGAGCTTCGAGTTCGAGTCGAACTCATGTTCGACTCGAACATTGGCTGTTCGCAAGTTCGCCGAACAGCAAACAATTTGGGGTGTTCGCGGCAAATTTGAATGCCGCGGAACACCCTTTAAAAGTCTATGGGAGAAATCAAAAGTGCTCTCTCGCCCCCCCCCCCTCTTTTCCTACGGCCTGCCAGGTTGCGTGCTCGGATAAGGGTCTGGTATGGATTTTTGGGGGGACCCCACGCCGTTTTTTTTTTTTTTTTTTGGCGTGGGGTTCCCCTTAAAATCCATACCAGACCTGAAGGGTCTGGTATGGAATTTAGGGGGACCCCCACGTCATTTTTTTTTTAAATTTTGGCCGGGGGTTCCCCTTAATAACCATACCAGACCTGAAGGGCCTGGTATGGAATTTAGGGGGACCCCCACGTCATTTTTTTTTTTAATTTTGGTTCGGGGTTCCCCTGTGGGGAATTCCCATGCCGTTTTTATCAATGAACTTCTGTGTGTATTGTCGGACCGGCAATGCAATAGCAGCGAGTAGTTTTAAATGGGTTTTTTCCTTCGAAATGTCATTTTGCTGTCAGGCTGTTTTAAACACGGGAAACATGCGCCCCGTTACAGGCATACTATAGACACCCCCCAGCTACGAAATTAAAAGGGATATTACACTTTTATTGTTTGACTTTAAGCATTATTAAAATCACTGCTCCTGAAAAAACGGCCGTTTTTAAAACTTTTTTTTGCATTGATCCATGTCCCCTGGGGCAGGACCCAGGTCCCCAAACACTTTTTATGACTATAACTTGCATATAAGCCTTTAAAATTAGCACTTTTGATTATTCATGTCCCATAGACTTTAACGGTGTTCGCGTGTTCGAACGAACTTTTTTCCTGTTCGCATGTTCTGGTGCGAACCGAACAGGGGGGTGTTCGGCTTATCCCTACTCTAGAGCAGTGATGTTTTGGGGCTGTCGCTGGGCAACACAGACTTTCAACTCCCTCCAAAGGTTTTCTATGGGGTTGAGATCTGGAGACTGGCTAGGCCACTCCAGAACCTTGAAACCTTGAACCTTCGTTGCCCGGGCCACGTTTCATCTTCAATGCCCTTGCTGATGGGAGGCAGTTTGCACTCAAAATGTCACGATACATGGCCCCATTCATTCTTTCATGTACACGGATAGGTTGCCATGTTCCCTTTGCAGCGAAACAGCCCCAAAGCATGATGTTGCCACCCCCATGCTTCACAGTAGGTATGGTGTTCTTTGGTTGCAACTCAGCATTCTCTCTCCTCCAAACACGACAAGTTGTGTTTCTACCAAACAGTTCTACTTTGGTTTCATCTGATCATATGACATTCTCCCAATCCTCTTCTGGATCATCTAAATGCTCTTTAGCAAACCTCAGAGGGGCCAGGACATGTATTGGATTAAGCAGGGGGACACGTCTGGCACTGCAGGATCTGAGTCCCTGGCGGCGTGGTGTGTTACTGCTGATGGTAGCCTTTGTTATGTTGGTCCCAGCTCTCTGCAGGTCATTCACTAGGTTCCCCGTGTGGTTCTGGGATTTTTGCTCACCATCCTTGTGATCATTTTGACCCCACGGGGTGAGATCTTGCATGGAGCCCCAGATCAAGGGAGATTATCAGTGGTCTTGTATGTCTTCCTTTTTCTAATTATTGCTCCCACAGTTGATTTCTTCACACCAAGCTGCTTGCCTATTGCAGATTCAGTCTTCCCAGCCTGGTGCAGGTCTACAATTTTTTTACTGGTGTCCTTCGACAGCTCTTTGGTCTTCACCATAGTGGAGTTTGGAGTGTGACTGTTTGAGGTTGTGGACAGGTGTCTTTTATACTGATCACAAGTTCAAACAGGTGCCATTAATACAGGTAATGAGTGGAGGACAGAGGAGCCTCTTAAAGAAGGAGATACAGGTCTGTGAGAGCCAGAAATCTTGCTTGTATGTAGGTGACCAAATACTTATTTTCTACCATAATTTGCAAAAAAAATCTTTCAAAAATCAGAAAATGTGATTGTCTGGATTTGTTTCCACATTTTGTCTCTCATAGTTGAGGTATACCTATGAAGACAATTACAGGCCTCTCTCATCTTTTTAAGTGGTAGAACTTGCACAATTGGTGGCTGACTAAATACTTTTTTGCCCCACTGTATATACAGTAAATATATATATATATATATATATATATATATATATATATATATATATATATATATATATACACACACATGTATATTATATACATGTGTATGCCCGCCCAAGCATATGACGTTCTTTACTTCGCTGCTATGGGCTCTAGCCCCAGATCTTTTATAGACCTAGCAACGCCCCTGGCTCCAGCCCTGCAAGGGATATTCAACAATGCAGTTGTGGCCTGCTTAGGTGAGTTGGAAGACCGCAACCTGGGTATCACCTGCAGCATAACATCTCTACCTCTGGTGAAGACTTTAGATTCTGCTCCTCAACCCTTTTTAGGGCTCTGTTTACTTTAAAGCGAGCAGGCACACCAAACAAAGCCATGGCACCTAATTCCGTAATAAATTCCCCCACATGTTTTGTAATGATTTATAGAATGTCAGTAATAACACTGAAAGCGCTGAACTACATTTAAAGCACCATGTCCAGTATACGGATGTCCCGTGTGACTTTATACGCAATGGAAGCCTCAGAGAACATTTGTCAGAACGGTCCTGGGATGTTGGCCACTCTCCCAGACTAGGAACAAGAATGGGGCTTTCTGTTTGCTGGACAGTTTTCAATTCCACTTCTTGGAGATGTTTTGTAACACTATGACACCAATGACAAAGTCAGCAGGAACCTAGATGTGTGCACAGCTTGTTACAGAAAGGAAACGTTTTCAATCATGTTTTTTTTAAAGAGAGAATTTAAACATCACAGACTCCCCTTCACAGCAGCGTCCTCAGCCCCCCTTCACATCACCCTCCCTCCACCCTTTTTACAGTAGTGTTCTCACCCCCCCCTTCACATCATCCCCCCAACAGTACTTAGCCCCCCCCCTTCACTGCAGTGTACCCTGCCCCACTTCACATCACTCCTCCACAGTAGTGTTCTCAGCCCCCCTTCACATTACCCCCACACCCCTTTCACAGTAGTGTTTTCAAACCTCCTTCATTGCACTGTACTCTGCCCCCTCACATTATGCCCCCATAGTAATGTTCTTCCCCCTTTACTTTACTGTCATCAGCCCCCCATCCTTTACAGAAATATCTTCAGCCCCCCTTCACATTGCCCCCCCATCCTTCACAGTAGCATCCTCAGCCCCTACATCACCCCCCATCCTTCACAGAAATATTTTCAGCCCCCCTTCACACCCCCCATCCTTCACAGTGGTGCCCTCAGCTTCCATTTACATCACCCCATCTGTCATAGTAGTGTCCTCAGCCCCTCATCACATCACCCCCAGCCCCTATTCTTAACAGTAGTTTCCTCAGCCCCTCATCACATCTCCCCCTATCCTTTACAGCAGTGTCCTCAGCCCCCCCACTTCACCCCTCCCCCATCCTTCACAATAGTGTCCTTAGGCCCCCTTTACATCACTCCCTCCAACCTTCACAGTGGTGTCCTCAGCAACCTGGCACATCACCCCCCATCCTTCACAGTAGTTTCCTAAACCCCCCCCATTACATAACCCCCCATCCTTGACAGTAGTGTCCTTAGCCCCCCTTTACATCAACCCCCCATCCTTCAGATTAGTTTCTGCAGCTCGTCTTCACATACCCCCCCCCCCCAACCTTCAGAGTGGTGTCCTCAGCATCCCGTCACATCACCTCCCATCCGTCACAATAGTGTCCTCAGCCCCCTTTCACATCACTCCCCATCTTTCACAGTAGTGTTCTCCACCCCCCCCATCACATCACCCCCCCCATCCTTGATAGTAGTATCTGTAGCCCCACTTTACATCAATCCCCCCCCCCCGTCACAGTAGTGTCCTCAGCTTGTCTTCACATTACCCCCCCCATGCTTCACAGTGGGTGGGCCAACTCAATATTAAACCCTACATACTAAGACAGGGATGCCATTAACGTTCATGTGCATGTAAAGACAGGCGACCTAATACTTTTGGTAATATGGTGTATACTTTATTTACAGGAAGTGTCAGGTCTCACACTACAGACAGAGGTCATGCACTAACCTGTCCAGTGTCATTTGGCATGCTTCACGTTTGAACACAAACAAAAGCTTCTGACACTTGAATGTAATAATTTACTCTACTATAGGCTGTGCATAAAAGGCAACAAATGCCTTTAAGGGAGCCTAGAGGGAGCACCAGTGGGTGCCCATTATGCTCTTTATAACATGCTTTTTTAACTTTATTGAAATGTCACAAAATGACAATTCTATTTAATTGTATGCACTGCAGCACATAGTAGTGTAGAGCATTTCAACATGCTGCGCTGCAAAAAAATGCATCTTATCCAATTTAATTTCAGTGCACACTAACACAGTGGTTTGGTGTGGAATGAAACAATAGGACATAGGGATGCATTGGACAAAGCTGTGCAATGCAGCCCCACAAATATGCTGTGAACGTGTCCTAAAAAACAAAAACAAAAAACAGCTGCTGTTTATACCAACCAAAATGCATCATCCTTATAGTGTGAGGTACATAAAGTATAAACACTGGATAAGTGGTGTAGTAGTCCATTGTACCCAAGTTTCATTTTTCATTCCTAATATTGTAGATATTGAAGTTTGTTTTTTGCAAATAAACTTGGTGGCTCTAAGGAGAAAAAACTGAAAGGAACATAAGTATATTGTACTGAAATATTCATTTGTAGGCGGGGCGTAGAAGAGAGGGACAGCTGTGGGGACAGCTACGAGCCTGAATAAAGGGACTGGTGAAAGAAGAGTAGAAGACAGCTGGGGAGTAGAGGGTTTGTCCTAAGATGTTTGCAAGAAGGATCCAAACTACATAATCTAGGAATGTAACTAAATCTGAGTTAAAGCTGAACTCCAGGCAAACAGCTAAATATGCAGATGAAATAGAAATATAATGCCGTGTAAACACGGGTGGACTTTTCAGCAGCAAACGTCCGACGGACTTTTGACGGAGTTACGACGGACTTGCGAACGACCGGACTTGCGCACACACGAACTGACTAAAGTCCGTTCGAAAGTCCGGTCGTTTGAACTTTATGACGTACGACCGGACTAGAATAAGGAAGTTCATAGCCAGTAACCAATAGCTGCCCTTGCATTGTTTTTTGTCCATCGGACTAGCATAGAGACGAACGGATTTTTCGATCGGACTTGAGTCCGTCGGAAAGATTTGAAACATGTTCTAAATCTAAAGTCCGTCTGATTTTCGACAGAAAAAGTCAGCTGAAAGTCCGATGAAGCCTACACACGATTGGATTGTTCCGTCAGACCAGTCCGGTCAAAAAGTCCGCCCGTGTGTACACGGCATTAGAGTTATTTTACTTGCCAAAGGAGTTGTTTTTCTGTCCATTTAGTCCTAAGATTTACACAGCTCTGCCACGCAACACAGTAAAGCTGTTAGGTAGCCTACATACTTATCTATCCGCTGGTGGTCCTCGCTGTGTGCTCCCAGCTCTCTCCACCCAGCAGCAGTTTGCACCCCAAAGCTGGGTTCCTCCTCCCCACACAGACTTGCGTCCCGGTTGCCGGTCCAGGCTCCTCCTTTTGCCAGCTGCCATTACGTTTGTTGCTGGGAGGCTCCCAGCCCCATCCCAACATTTACTCGTGGCTGCCATCCCTGTACTTTTTCCCAGTTGCCTTGTCAGTTGATGGGCAACATGTCTCAGCACACACACCCTGGCTCTGAGATTGGCCCCTGGTGCAGGCAGGTCCCTATTTGAACCTCTTCAGTCTATACCTGATTGCCTGTGTGCCTAGGAACACATTTTGGTGCTGACCCAGTGCGCCTGATTCATTTGCTCCTGTTGCTGGCGTTTGTTAAGTCTATGTATACCTCTACTGTCCACCAACTTCTACATCCACAGACTATGCCAGCTCTTTTACCTGTCTGCATTCCGATCGAGTGCCCACCATCTTGTTTGCCTGCATCACTGTATAGTAGGATCTCATTCGCACTGAGCGTATCAATGCAAACCTTATGTGGGGGCCGTATTTACCCACACGGGTGTGCACAGGTGTTCCTTGCATCCCTGTGCAGGCACTCCTATTGATGTCATTTGGCATGCATCGGCTGAACTAGCACAACTGCTGCTTTCAATATGAGATCTGTGAGGGTGCACGACCCTTGAACTCGGATATCATATTTGGAGCAGCAGCCATGTCCCTGTAGCTGCTGCATCCTGATTGACATCAATGGGACTGCCTGCATGGGGGGTGTATGGAACACCTGTGCATCCCCTTGCAGGTAAACACGAACCTCACACAGGGTATGCATTGATACATCCCCTGTGAATGAGGCCTAAATCCAGCTGGTGGTACACATTTCGGGGGGGGGGCAGCAAACAATGCACCCACAGACACCACCCTCCCCTCCCCCCTGTCGTTCGATGGGCCCTGCACTCACCCCCAGGCAGCGCGCTTTCCTCCGGGTGGCGGCTTTGTCCCATACGTCTCCTCTGGCAGCCTCCACGTCTCCTCCCTCCTCCTCTCTCTCTCTCCTCCTCTCGCCTGTCGTTTTGGCCAATCGGGAAACGGGTCTCATGACCCGCTTCTTGATTGGCAGGGAGGAGGTTAGTGTGATAATAGCGAATAGCAGTGCTTGGACCCTGAGCCCACCTTTTTTTGAAGCCTATTAGATCCTCTGGCTCTAATCACGTTCTTCAAAAAAAAAAAAAACCCTGAATGTAGATTAGGGGGCTGGATGCATGAACAGGGGGGCCGCGCCCCCGCGCCCCTAATGGACGGGCCGCCCCTGCCTAAATCTCTCTTTTCTATCCTTGGGTCTGATTGTGATAATGAGTGTATAGTTTAGGGTATTAAAGCCGAGTTCCACTAGTTTTTAAGTTTATTAAAAGTCAGCAGCTACAAAAAGTGTAGCTGATGACTTTTAATAAACAGACACTCACCTGTCCCACGGTCCAGCGATGCGGCCGCCCAAAGCCTCGCACCTCTCCCTCTCCTCTCCGCGGCACCGGCATTGCAAGTGTGGGCACCCGCCTGTGACAGTTTGCGGCTTCACAGCAAGCTGCGCACTGCACATGCGCGAGTCGCGCTGCCCCTTCTCAGTGGTCGGGCAATCTTCTTGGACCTGTGACATTTCCCAGAAGATTGCAGGGAGGGAGAGGAGGAGTTACCTAGGCAGCGAGAGCGGAAGTAGGAGCTAGGTACCTGTCAAAACTAGGTACCTGCTCTCCCCCCCCAAAAAATTACATGCCAAATGCAGCATGTAAGGGGGCGAGGAGTGCTTAAAGTGGAAGTTCCGGAACACCGCTTTAAGTAGAGATGCACTGAAATTTTGGCCGCCAAAACATATCAGCCGAAAATGGTGTTACCAGCATCTTGCCGATAAGAGAAAAAGGTGCAAAAAGATGGCAATGAAAACGCACGTGACTTTGTCGCGATTTTACAAGGATTTTGCCACAATTCTGCTGCGTTTTTACTACGATTTTCCTGCAATTTTACTGCGATTTAGCCTTGATTTTACCACCATTTTGCTGTGCTTATGGTGTGTCTTTCATTGGTCATGTAACTCAAAAAATGGATCAAAAACGTAACATGAGTTCTTGCGGAGAGATGCATTTTTTTTTAACTGACCAAAAATGCAGCAAGCAGGACTTTTAACACTACAACGGAAGCGCAAGGGACCAGTGTGCAGACATACATAGAATTTAAAGGGATACACTTTTTCTTGCGCTAAAGGTGCCAATATTGGCCGACAATAAATTCATATTCATTAAAAATTCATGATATTAATTAAAAAGTCGAATATAATACAATTATATATAAAAAAAATATATATATATATGTAGCGCTGGTAGATTTTGTTTGCGCATGTAAACATACTGTTATATAAATGTTAAAAACTGTATATTTCTATACTGTCTTTCCTTCTTCTTTGCCCTTATCCAAGTTTTAAGCTCAAATACCTGCTCTCAGGCTTGGGAGTTATTATTTTTTTTTTTTGACAGACGTTGAGGACAACGTCTATTGTAGTGGGGGGAGTATGTAGCGCTGGTAGATTTTCAATCTACCGCTGATAGGTAAATCTTGTGGGTTACTTATTAGGTGAAGTTAGAATTGCCTCTGTTCCAGCTTGGCTGAGTTGCGTGTAGTTCCACACTGTGTCGGTGGGTGTCGTTGTCCCCATGGGCTGGTGTTGGAAATGCAACGCGTTGAAGCGTATGAGTGCTCCTCTGTCATGGGGACAACTCGGTGGAGGTGGTCCTCCGAGTTGCATTCTGGGAGAGGGTATTTATGGGACAGACGCCATGTTTAGGGGTTCGTTTTCAGCCACCTGCTGGCCCTCCTGGCCGACAGGTATGCGTTAAGAGTACCACCTTGTGGCCCTCCGTTCCGGAGGCCCACATCGCTGCGGCATGTGGGTGGGTCCAGAAGCCTGTCTGGGGCCTACCACAGCAGCAGAGGAATGGTCCTGAGCTGTCTATCCTGAGTGAACAAGCTGCACAACCGAGGAGATCCCAGGGGAGGACCCGTCATGGAAGGATCATTCAGAGTGCTGGTCTGGAGAGGGGCCTGGTGACTCGGTTGGAGGACGTATCCTGAAGTAATCTTACTGCATAGTACTGCCGGGTTGGCTTAAAGGTTCAAGTACTGTTTCTGACATTCATCGCAAACCAATACATCCTGTGGCAGAGGATCGTACGGGTTTTATTCCAAACAAGTCTGTGGCAGAGACTTTTGTTCGTGCTGCGTACTGGCTGCTAGGCAAGTGAGAGAGGCCTATCCAGGCGGGCAAAGATTGAATTCCACAAGGGGAGTGCATTCAACTACAAGTGTTCAATTCCAGAGAATGTTCTAAAGAATACTAAGGAAAGGTATTTGAGCTTCCCTGCAACTTTCCTTCTGCCTCTTTCCTGCTACTTCCTTTATTACTGGTTCATTAAAGCATTGGAAAATATACTCAACCGTTTGGTGTCTACATCGTCCAGAGGGAAACTCAACGGGACCCTACACCCGGTGCCGGTGAAACAGAGGTATCGAAAGTGAAGGTAACAGCCCGCTTTAAACCAGCAGCTCCACCGAGAGTTAGTGCTACATGTGGGGGCGTCGTCCAGGATTTGTTAGCCATCAGTTCTCGCAACCTGGAGAAGTGTTTCATCGGGAGTTTATGGTGAGAGCTGGACTTTGTCAATTTCTCAGGAGAAGAAGAGGTTAAAAGTTGCAGGACTTTATTTCTGACTGCGTAGGCGGCGAGCGCCAGTGACAGCCCGGGAGCTACGTGATCAGAGGAACAAGTGGGAGGAGCCTAGCCTACTTGATACCGTGTGGGACGCGTGTGTGTTGGCGCCAGAGAAGAAGAGAGGCCTCGTGATCGTGCTGAGAAGATCAGTGTGTGGCCATGTCTTTTTCGGTGATGCAGCCAACTGTGGGGCCCAAGATGTTCCCTACCAGCACCGCTGTGGGGGCTATACTGACCAGAACCTTGCTTACAGACACCGGCATTCGTCTGAAACCACAGGGGAGGTTTGTTCTTTATGCAGTCGGAGATATTGCAGGGCTGGGCATGCTTTGCCACAAGTGTGAAGGACTGGTCATACATCTCTGTCCATTTGTTCACTGCTCGCAATGTGGAGAATACTTGTTTGTGGTGGAGCAACCTACCATGTCGCCCCGTGCTTATCATATGGACTGGGCTACAGGCATCGCCACAGTAGAAGCTGCTACTACTGCTGAAAAAGAACGGCAGGCCGTGATTTCGCCTGTTGTCACCGGAGGTGTTCCTGAGAGAGATACTGCAGTAACCGACTCATCAGCGGACATTACTTTGATTTCCGCGTCCACTACACCTATCCCAGTTGTACCTGTCCAGAGGAAGGCGGGATATGTAAAGGCTTCCCGCGGCCGTGGTCGAGGCCTACTCCAGAGAGTGCCCGAACCGGAGAAGTCCACGTCAGGAATGGGTGAGAGTTCACAGGGGAATGTATCTGGGACTTTGTGTAAATATTTGCCCGCAGAAGAGTTGAGAGATTCGGAGATAGATTCCATGTCGGATCTCTCCGGTGATGATGATTTATTTGAGACAATGTCACAAGAACTGTTATGGGCCCAGGGTGAAGACGTTGCTTCTGCCTTAACTTTTCCAGAATGGACAGCCCTAAATTCTGGGAGAACATCACTTTGTGTGGAGCCACACAGTACTGTCGGGGAGACATTGCCTAAAGTTAATACTTTATTGCTGACATCTGTTGGGTCTATGGTGAGCAAGTCATTGGATTCTTGTGTGCCTCCTGGTTTGGGGAAAAATAGGTCGTTGCCCAAACTCACACGTTTGCAGAGAATGCTTAACAAGCGTGTGGCCCGGGAATATGGTTTGGAGTTCCCTTATGTTACCCAGGATATTATGCGAGAGATTGAAGCTAACCGGGAGCTGTGGTACGGTGAAGCTGTTTGGGACTATTTGTCTGTGCCTAAGCCTTTCCAGAAAACTGGATATTCTGTTGCTATGGATGAACGCTTCAGTGGATGTTTCCTACACTGGAACTATGGTTGGCACATCTATGCTGGCAAAGTGGTCATTTGCAGACCTGGGAAGGATGACATTGTGTACTTTATTACCACAGTGGATAAACAAGGAAAATCACTGACATTGCCAGATCCTCGGTTCTACTGGTGATTATGGATAAAGAACTGTGGGGTATGTAGATAGATAGTGTCAGTGTTCAGGGATCATCGAGGTCAAGATTTGGTGTTCAGCTCTGGGTTTCCAAATCCAAGGCTCAGGGTTTTTCTTCGCTAGCTGGACTTCTTTTGTTTAAGATATGACATACCTAAATATACATAGGGATGGACTTCTCAAGTTATTCTAGTTGGTTCCTTAAGTGGGAACATAGGAAATATTATAGGAAGAGAGTTTCATTTTTTTTAGAATAAGACTTTGCTCCTAAAAACTGTATATATCTTGTGTGTGTGTTTAACTTTGTTTTATTTTCAGGAGCAAGTGGATCCTCCATCAAGCTGTTAGGATTTTCAGCTAGATAGATAGTGGGGTTGTAACAGTCATAATGTGATTTTGTTTGCTCATGTAAACATACTGTTATATAAATGTTAAATACTGTATATTTCTATACTGTCTTTCCTTCTTTGCCCTTATCCAAGTTTTAAGCTCAAATACCTGCTCTCAGGCTTGGGAGTTATTATTATTTTTTTTGACAGACGTTGAGGACAACGTCTATTGTAGTGGGGGGAGTATGTAGCGCTGGTAGATTTTCAATCTACCGCTGATAGGTAAATCTTGTGGGTTACTTATTAGGTGAAGTTAGAATTGCCTCTGTTCCAGCTTGGCTGAGTTGCGTGTAGTTCCACACTGTGCCGGTGGGTGTCGTTGTCCCCATGGGCTGGTGTTGGAAAGGCAACGTGTTGAAGCGTATGAGTGCTCCTTTGTCACGGGGACAACTCGGTGGAGGTGGTCCCCCGAGTTGCATTCTGGGAGAGGGTATTTATGGGACAGACGCCATGTTTAGAGGTTCGTTTTCAGCCACCTGCTGGCCCTCCTGGCCGACAGGTATGCGTTAAGAGTACCACCTCGTGGTCCTCCGTTCCGGAGGCCCATGTCGCTGCGGCGTGTGGGTGGGCCCAGAAGCCTGTCTGGGGCCTATCACAGCAGCAGAGGAATGGTCCTGAGCTGTCTATCCTGAGTGAAGAAGCTGGAAAACCGAGGAGATCCCAGGGGAGGATCCGTCAGGGAAGGATCATGCAGAGTGCTGGTCTGGAGAGGGGCCTGGTGACTCGGTTGGAGGACGTATCCTGAAGTAATCTCACTGCATAGTACTGCCGGGTTGGCTTAAAGGTTCAAGTACTGTGTCTGACATTCATCGCAAACCAATACATCCTGTGGCAGAGGATCGTACAGGTTTTATTCCAAACAAGTCTGTGGCAGAGACTTTTGTTCATGCTGCGTACTGGCTGCTAGGCAAGTGAGAGAGGCCTATCCAGGCGGGCAAAGATTGAATTCCACAAGGGGAGTGCATTCAACTACAAGTGCTCAATTCCAGTGAATGTTCTAAAAAATACTAAGGAAAGGTATTTGAGCTTCCCTGCAACTTTCCTTCTGCCTCTTTCCTGCTACTTCCTTTATTACTGGTTCATTAAAGCATTGGAAAATATACTCAAGTGTTTGGTGTCTACATCGTCCAGAGGTCAACTCAACGGGACCCTAGACCCGGTGCCGGTGAAACAGAGGTATCGCGAGTGAAGGTAACAGCCCGCTTTAAACCAGCAGCTCCACCGAGAGTTATGCCCCGTACACACGGTCGGATTTTCCGATGGACAATATCTGATCGGAGCGTGTTGTCGGAAATTCCGACCGTGTGTGGGCGCCATCAGACATTTTCCATCGGATTTTCCGACACACAAAGTTGGACAGCAGGAGATAAAATTTTCCGACAACAAAATCCGATCGCGTCAATTCCGACCGTGTGTGGCCTGTTCCGACGCACAAAGTGCCACGCATGCTCAGAAGAAATTCCGACACGGGACAGCTCGTTCTGGTAAACGTAGCGTTCGGAATGGATACAGCACTTTCGTCATGCTGCAATGTTCAAAATGGTTTAATACAGCGCACTCTCTTCTTCTTTATAATGTGACAAGAATTAAGTAGTTTTGCTGCTCATATTCACACACACTTCTCACAAACTTATTTCGTTACTATTTATCGGGATTCCCTCAATATATTTTGATTTCTCACATCTGACAACAAAATTTTTTATTTTTTTTGGACTTTAATGTAGATTCTTTTTTTGTGTTTCTCTTTTTTATTTATTTTTTTTTTTTGGTGATTTTGATTTGTATTCCCGAAAATGTTTATGTGTTTTTTGTGACAAGTTCCCACAAAACCACTAATATTTTGTTCTATTTAATCTGTAGGAGATTGTTTGGTGTTGTTGTCTCTTGTTAATTTCACATTGTACTTTAGAAATGTACCTGAATCGTCACCAACAAACTGTCCTTTTTGGATGAAAACACACACAGGAGAGTAGAATTTACCCAAAAAAATTTTATTAAGGGCTCACAACTAAACAAAGAGGGAGGCAACGCTGGAGAAACTGCAGAAGTGGGCGAAGCCTTGGACCCCCGGGGCAGACATCAACTATTTAAAAGCAAAATTGGTGGCCTGAGGAGTCCATATCATAAGGGAGGGCAGTCTGGTCCAGAAGTCCCAGAGATCCGGAAAGCAGCAGATGACATCTGTGTCCCCAGGCTGTGGTCATACGAGAGACTGCAGCTTCTGTCAGACCAGACTGAACCCAGGGCAATCACTCTCAGGTCTGCTTTCCACGCTTCCTTCCAGCCTTTGGCTGTGGTGGTGGAGTTGTGGCAGCAGGAGGAGGAGGAGGAGGAGGATCGTCGATCTCAATGACATCCGTCTTGTGTGTCAGTTCCCCACTCTCCCCCTTACGTAGGACTTTATAAATCAGGTCCTCAGAGATCTTGCATTGACCCTCCTGCATGCCCTGCAATTTTGTGGCAGCCATGCAGGCAAAGGCCTCTTCAGGACTGGGGAAGGCTCGGAGGGACGCCGAAGCCTCCTGGATCAGCCTGTGCGCTGAATCCTGCATGGGACTCGGAGTGGCCTTCCTGGCTCGTTTATATGGCAGGCGGAGGGGAGGGACCTGAGACTCAGTCAGGCTGCGACTTGTCCCTGGCTTCTCTTGGCTGACACTTAGCCCCGCCTCCTCTTGGCTGCCACTAATCCCCGCCTCCTCCTGACTGCCACATTCCACAACCTCCTCCTGGCTGAGGTCTTCCTGTGTATGAAAAAGGGACATAGTTTTAGTTTTTTATTCATTAATCACACACAATTTTCACCTCCTGACTGCTGCAAATTGAATGTTAACAAATATAACAGACTATCCTTCTGAGCCCAGCAGTTTTCATTCTTTTCCCAATTTTGGGTGCCCACTACTGTCTATTGATATGTAAAGCACTTTTTTTAATCAGCAATTAGTGATCAATAATAACATCTAGTAAACATCATTTATTTATTGACCAGAAATCTGTAGAAGAATGCTATACCTGACTCCAGCTGGGCTCCTCCACTTCTTCCTGGCTGGAAGGCCCAGGTTGGACATCGGAAGCCTCAGCTGGGGTGGAAGGAAGCGTGGAAGGAAGAGTGGAGAGGGATTCCCTGACTTCAGTGTGGTCTGACAGAAATCGCAGTCTCTCGTAGTACCACAGCCTGGGGACATAAATGTCATCTGCTGCAGCTCCGGACCTCTGGGAATCTGTGACCTTCTTGCACTCCCTAAGATAAGTGCTCCTCAGGCCACCAATTTTAGCTTTCAAATAAGGGATGGTTGCTGTGGGGACCACTGGCTTCACCAACTCCAGCAGTTTCTCCAGCGCTGCCTGCCTCTTCTGTTTGTGGTTATAGTGGGGGTGTCTGACCTGCCACAGACAGGGCAGCTCCCTGTACTTGTCTATGAACAGGGGCAGGAAATTGTGGTCGTTGATCCATTTTCTCTGTAAGACACAACACAAGACAAAGCCTAATGTCCGGCCAAACTCCCCTAATCTTGTTACAATATAGGCTTCCATTTCGAAGCAGTATAGGCCCAAGTTTAGATCCTACCTTCGTTAGCACGATCGGCGTCTCCGATGCTCCTTCCTCCGCTCACAGATCGTACGTAAGACGCGCGTGTTACGATATATACACACTGCGCATGCGTATAACTCCGCCCGCCCCTGACGTTCTTTCTAGTCTATTCCCCGCCCCTTTTCGTTCGGCGCAGTGGGGGAAGAGCACATGGCGGATAGACAGCAGGATCATGCTATTTGTAGCAACGAGGAGGAGGAGGAAGAGGAGGAAAGGCCAGAGCCTGAAACGTCCCGATCCAGAAGGAGATTAAAGGACTCAAATATGTCCTTTGGGGAGATGTTGGAGATGGTGGACATCCTGAAGAAGGCCGACTATGATGGAAAGTATGGGCCTTACCCCAACCACAATGTCCGAAAGGCCAAGATCATGGCGAAAGTGGTCAGGAGTCTGCACCGGAAATTCGGGGTACGACGATCGAAAGATCAGCTCAGGAAGAGTTGGTCGGACCTGAAATTACGAGAACATGAGCAGTACAGAAAGATCCGGAGAGTGCTGCAAAAAAGTAAGTAGTTGTGCTGTGTTCCTATTCTTTATGTTTATTACGTTCGTGCTGCTCCATGTGCTTTTAGGAACTGTTGTACAGTTTGAAATGGCAACTTTCATGTTCATGGGCACATTATTCGTTCGGATCACACATTGTTATTTCGGACGATAAAATACCATTGTTTAGGCCATATGCATTTGGCCACCATTTTGACGCCCTATACTTGTCTTCAAAGAATTGGGTTGTGTAGATGGCTTTGTTACTAGAATGAAATGCAAACTAGATTGTGTGTAAGGAGGACACTGAGCAGCTGTTTTCACATCTGGACACTGGAGCACTATAGTGTGGGACACAAGAACACCATTTTTATTAGGGGGCCACACAGGTGCTCCAGTGTATACTATAGGGGGGGCTACATCTGTGAAGCTTTTACCAAACAGGTAAAGTATTGCAGCTTGACAAAGGACACTAAAAAAGCTACATGTTGGAACTCTGCTAAAATAGACAATTGTACCCCACTTCCAAGCAATGTTTCATCTTTATAGTTCTGCCATCAAATATCTGTGTGCTAATTATACCATTTTTGTTTTACATAGGGGATAAAAGACTCGGAGGACACCCCTCATCCGAGGAGACCAGAGCCCCCCCCCTCTGGAAGAAGGGGAAATCCCCCCAACACAAGCTGAGCAGGAGGATGAAGACGTGGTGGAAGTAGTTACCACAACAGGTGAGTGTCTGCATCTTCCAAATTTGGCTTTTCCAGGGGTGATTTCCCCCCATCTGAACGCTATTTCAAACACAGTTCCTATATACTCATGTCTAATATTGCCTTCCAGTTCTACCAAATGTGAACTTTGTAAGATCAAGATTTGTGTCTTTCTTGTTGGTTTTACACAGGCCTGTTTTCTATAAAATGCACATTTTGATTTTGGATAATGACACCACAAAAATTGTTATACAACAAACATGTCGGTTTGTCAGAAAAACCTTTGGTAAATGCACATGTGATTGTGCAGGTATTAAAAAGATTGTTCATCAAGAATGTGTGGATTATTGTCTCACGCTACAACACTTTTGGGGTGATGTAATTGTTGTTTTATGAGAAAATGGGGGTTATTTCCTAAGGGGAAATCCACTTTGCACTACAAGTGCTGTTTCAGTGCAGTTGCAAGTGCACTTGTAGTGAAAAGTGTCTTTGCATTTAGTAAATAACAGCCAACAGTGCTTTGTATAAGGTTACACAATCACGACATTTTCTGCACTCCACACATTTCTGTCAGGGTCAGCTAAAACAAACACAAGCAGTAAATGTCCACAAAGAAGAGCCTGGGGGGAGATGCCTGTCGAGAACTTGAGGTCCTGCAGGCTTCTCCCTGTGGCCAAATACCGCAAGGTAGCGACTAACCTCTGCTCCGGAGTGATGGCTTGCCTCATGCAGGTATCCTGCCTGCTAATATAAGGGGTCAGCAAAGCCAACAAACGGTGAAACACGGGGTCCGTCATCCTGAGAAAGTTCCTGAAATCATCAGGATTATTCTCACGGATCTCACGGAGCAAAGGCATATGACAGAACTGGTCACGCTGAAGCAACCAATTCTTGGTCCATGAACTCCTCCCCACCCTGTTCATGGACTGGACTTGTGTCAAGGTCAGGACCCCAACCACCAAGCCCCCGCACAGCACGAACTCTATGAGGAGTACGCATACGAAACATGGCTAGAAAACGGTCGGCTGCTCAGAACGAAGTAACAGAACGCACTGAAGAACAGCAAGGCCTGTGAAGAGCGACCTGAAAAACAGCAACGAGCAGGCAAGATCACACAGAAAACTCTGATACGAACTGACTGCACGCACTGAAGAGCAGATACAAACCCACAAGCACAAACTGAACAGCAGAAAACGATCTGAAAGCCACGAGTCTGAAAAAGCGCGAATCGTCTCTCACCAAACTTTTACTAACACGAGATTAGCAAAAGGAGCCCAAAGGGTGCCGCGCTTGGTTCTGAACCGGCCTTTTCTAGTCTCGTCGTACGTGGTGTACGTGACTGCGTGGTTGTCGATCGGAAATTCCGACAACTTTGTGCGACCGTGTGTAAGCAAAACAAGTTTGAGCCAACATCCGTCTGAAAAAATCCTAGGATTTTGTTGTCGGAATGTCCGAACAAAGTCCGACCGTGTGTACGGGGCATTAGTGTTACATGTATTTTTAAAAACGGTAATTTTCAGTTTTGGTTTTGAGCCAAGTGTATCCTGCATTTTTAGTTTTAGTACCAGAATTTCCATTCGATGCACCTCTAGTATTAAGACCTAGGGGGCAATCGAGTACTGGTAAGCCAGATTGCCTTAAGGGAAGGGGGCTGCTAAGGGTGAAACTACACTGGCCCGCTATTTACTCTGACTGGAGTGTCTGCATTTGGACCTTTCAAATGCCTAGTCAGGGAGGGGAAATGGGGGAAACAAAAAGCAAACAAGTGGCTCTGCCAGCTGTACAGTCCACCTGTGTTAATGAAGGAGTAGTAATAGTAGTAGTAGTAGTAGTTTACCCCTGTGCTCACTCTGTTCTCTCTTCCTGCAAGCATTCAGCACACCGACTGGCTCCTAGAGCTGCTACCCTAGGGTTGCCACCTGTCTGGGATTCACTCGGACAGTTCGGATTTGGAATCATGTGTCCGGGTTTCAGACTGCCTGAAACACCGGCACATTATTCAGACTAGACTATGGCTTCCCAGTAGGATTGCTGGCTGCAGTTGGCTAAGCTGAGAGTGTCTGCTACACTCTTTTTCACACTGCCCAAAGCCAGCACTAACAATTCCCCCACCCCCTGACCCCCACACTGACGGGAAAGGAGAGAGGGCTTGATCTGCACCTCTTTCTCCCGCCCCTACCCCTCTGTCTCTGACCCCACTCCAATCCCCAGTGCTGTGCCTCAGAAAAGGATAGTGGGGGGCAGAAATTTGAAGTCTAGCAGCCTCAGATACATCTGGATGAGAGGTGATGACTGCCAAGGGGTGAGTGAGCTCACCATCCATCCCTGTCTGTTACTGAAGTGTACCCCCTCCCCCCCTTCTCTCTCCTGCCTCTGAGTGAGTACACTAGGGCAAATCAGGGTTCTCAGAGCACCCCTTACATCAGAGTTCCCCTCTACACCAGAGTCCTCTCCGTACATCGGTGTTCTCAGTGTCCCCCCCTTAAATCAGGGTTCCCAGAGCATCCCTTAGAGTCCCCAGAGTTCTCCCTTACCTCAGATTTTGCAGAGTCCCCCCTTATAGTGAAAGGGAACTCTGCAAGTTCAAATGTAAAAGGGGAAGAAATCTGTGCACTCTGATGTAAAGGGGTAATCTTGTTATTAATGTTATATGATTAGAAATGTTATTTAATAGTAAGATATATGTATAGTTTATACTATTAAAAAAAAATTGCTGTGTGCCGCTAAAATGTCTGGGTTTTATTTGAAGAAAAGGTGGCAACCCTATGCTACCCCCTCTTTCAGTCTGTACAAGGAGTTATAAAAGAATAGCAATTTAAATTCAGGTACATAGACTAGCTACAATTAAAAAAAACACATTTCATTATTATTTAATAAATACATAACTCCAATACTTGTTGATTTTGTAACTGCATAGAGTGAAGATTGGCTGTCTGTGTCCCTACTGTGGAGATAGCCCTCACTTCCTGTCAGGACAGAAATTATTAGATACCATCTCCACCAGGGACACAGACAAAAACATTTTAGGCAAAGTGAGGAAGGGTTAGAGCTGACAGCATTTTTTACTGATTGCGTTTCCCTCTCTGAGAAAATGCACCCCATTTATTGTACTAGCGCTGCAGGTACAGGAAGTGAGGAGAAATCTCCCTAGTGGGGTCAAAGACAGGAATAAAAAAATCTCAATCCATCCAAATCCAAAAAAAAGCGACTTGATAATAGGCTGAATGTGAACAGACTGGACAGTTAAAGCAGAACTCTGGGCAAAAATGTTTTTCCATGCCCTTGGTGCTGATCTTTTACATTCACCAAGTATGTCATCCATGTTCTTCTGAGCTCTGTAGTTCCTCTGTAATAGGCTGCTGAACTTGCTGAATAACCGTTATTGCCTGCTGACATCCTGTTTGTAAGACCGCTGGCTGCTAGTCCTCCCGTAGCCTCAGCCAGCAATCTGACACGCCCCCCTTGTAGTTCTAGCAGGGAGGAGAAGCCGGCATGTTGTGGGCGGAGGGGTTCTCCCAGCCCCCGGTCTGTGCTGCCCATGGAGGAAGTGTCCTCCTTCTCCTCTCTCCTCCCTCCTCCTCTTCCCTGCCAGCGATCTGCCCCCACTTCACCTCCACTCTGTCATATTTAGGAATTAAAATACACAGCAAGTCAAAAAATTTTACTGAATGTCATTGGAAGCAACAAATTATACCTATAAAGTAAGGTTAAGGGATGGTTCACACCAGAATCAACACATTCCTGTGCATTCCCCTGCAGTGTGATTTTTCAGCCCATTCGTTTGACTAGGCTGACTTCACTCTGGATCACACAATAAGTAGTGAATGCATACCTCTGAAAAATGCGCCATGCCAAATTTCATGGTACTGTGGTAGCATGCGATCTAGTGCCTACAAACACACTGAGTTTGCAATCTGCGTTTAGGGGGCTATAAGCAATATATAGGCACCGACATCAGATCACAAAATCAGTGCATTTTGAAAACGGTATCCTTTCCCGCATCATATTCTGGTGTGAACTGACTATAATTGAGTTATATTTCTGAAGTAAATACAAATGACAAAGAACATAACCACACCATACCTCCCAACATTTTGAGATGGGAATGAGGGACACCTACTAGCAAATGTATGTAGGCATAGGACACGCCCCCTGCCACACCCTCTTAAAGGAGAATTACTGTAACCCCAAAAAATTAATTGAATCCAAAAGTGCTTTTTTTTACCACTACTATTCCTTTATATTGGCTTTTGGAACGTACAAATGCAGCAATTTAGAAATTGGATGAAAGGTTTAGCACTGGGAAACACTTTTTGAAAGATCAAAAGTGCATTTTATATACAACTATATAGATCAGACCAAAATGAGGGACAAATGAGGAGGAATGAGGGACAGAGGGACTTTGCTCCAAATCAGGGGCAGTCCCTCGAAATCAGGGACAGTTGGGAGGTATGACTATGCTACTATCTACTCTTTAGTTTCAATAGACAACAATAGCTGACTGAACAATGTACATAACAAAATGAAACTGAACCTGTCCCTGCAAAAGTTTTAAGTTCATCTATGCTATATACAATGGGGAACATTTACCAAGCTGATCCATCCGTTGCGTCAAGTAAACAGTCGCAACTGATTCACCATATTACTGCTGATACCTTTACGGGAATCTGTCACTCATAAAAACTAAAATAAAGCGCATTGTCACATAGAGCCTATCAATTTGAGGAGATCTGTAAAGATGAAAAAAAAAAAAAAAAAATATGTGATAATTGTGGAAAAAAGTGGATTGCGAGCATAATTCATTCCAGAAACATACTTGTAATCCAAAGCACTTGTATATCAAAGCAAATTTCCTATAAGAAATAATGGAAAATCAGATGATTCGTTCCACAACCATTTATTCATAAGTCCTTCAGTTTATAGTCCATATAAAAAGATCATAGCAATGTGACCAGGTTTTATAACCATAAAATGTCCATCCACAAATGGAAGCCTCCACAAAGGGATTAGAAGCAAAATCCAGCAGGAGCTACAGAGTATAAAAGAGAAGAGAGGAGCCTCTAAGTGTAGCAATATGGTTACATTTAATGAAGGTACAACATTTAGCAACACATTGCTACACTTAGAGGCGCCTCTCTTCTCTTTTATACTCAGTTGTGACAGGATGCTACTTGTATATCAAGACATCGCTTGTATATCAAGTCAAAATTTATTAAAAAATGTTGCTTGTGTAGCGGGCACCTACTTTTTAGTATGTGACTTTTTTTGTTAGCTTACAATTTCAGGTAAATTTAGGCAGGCTTGTACCATATAGCAGGCCTGTTTGTTTATTTGGGATCTGAGTGACAGGTAGTTTGTGTGTGAGTTCTGGCCAATCATTAATTTGTTTGGCAGGAGGCGGGACTCTCATATAAAAGCCTGGTCACATGGTGAGTCAGGTGGTTGTTTCCTGTTCAAGCTTGGAGAAGCCCAGTCTGGTCCCCAGAGGGGAGAGGTTCCCACTCCGGGGAGCCAACGGAGCCCCCCCTGCGAGGAGGGTGGGGAACCGGCACCTGTGGAGGAGTAGATGACACCGTACAGCATGTAGTCACTGGTGTCGTTGGCCACCCCTGCGGGGAAGGGAGCAGGCCAGAAAGGCAGAAAGGGAACAAAGAATCATTGCGGAAGATGGAGCAACAAAGCGGAAGGAAACTGGGCGATCGATCGTTTATGAGTGGTACATGGACTATTGATCACGTGAGTGAAAGCCCAAGGGAAGGGTACTGCCAGAGGCTGAGGGATGTTGGTCCGCAAGTCAGTGAGACAGGCGGTGATGGCCTGTGACTTTGGGTTCAGCAATGCCCCGGGATTCCAATCAGTCAAGCGGGAGGAGTTATTCAGAGTGACTTTTCTTTAGCTCAACTTGGAAGTACCATGCAGATGGGAAGTAGTGGTAAAAAGGTAGCGGTAAAGCTGCAAGCACACATATAGAGATACGGACTCTTCTTAAAAGTTCTGCAGATGAATTGATTATTCTCTATCAAATCTACTTCCATCTTCCCTGATTGAAGAAATCGCATAAGGTGATTTCATATTATCCGCAATGATTCTAGGTCCTTGCATGAGAGAAAATGAAAAAGATGATAAAGCAACCAAAGAGCATCTCAAAATAAACCCTTCTCCTATCCCAGTTCATGTTACTTAATAAAGCAAGAGAAAAATGCAATATGGACTGTTTCTGGATTTATGGGCTGCGATGGGTTAGGTGGTAAACGTGAATTACGGATATAATAATTAATCAGCCGCTCCTTCGGGGGTAAGCGCTACACCTGTCTTGCAAAACACTCTCAAACCAAGTTACTCTCAATCCAAACTTTTACTGTACACGCCTTCCCGCACTTGTTCCGGTGAGAAGCCAGCCTTACTGATCCTTTATGCAGCTGTGTGCTTTGTCCTATAGACAACAACGTACCTGCATTCAGATCAATAAAAAAATATGTACAATTGGCTTAAGGGCCAGTTCACACCAGATCGCGGTGGATGAACGTCACGTTCTGTGTGCGTTTTTTTCTGGCACTGCGTTCAAAAAAAGCACTGACTTTGCAATCTTCTGTGGGTGCCAATACAGTGCGCCGACAGCAGCATCCGATCTGATGCAGTGTGGTTTTTTTAAAGTAGTGCAGGCATTACTTATTGTGTGTTAGGCCCCTTTCATACGGGCGCCTCCGCTGATCCCCCTGAGCAGGCGGATGACAGGTCCGCCTCCTGTGCAGAGTGGAGATGGACAGAGTCCCGCTCTCCTCTATGGGGTAATCGGATGAAAACAGACCGCCTGTCCGCTTTCATCTGATTCGCCAGACAGATGGAAAATAGGATCTTCGTTCGTTTGGATTCGGCAGACAGGATCAGATAGCAGCGGCTGTCAGGAGACATGTCATCCGCCGCTCCATAGGGGTGAATGGATAATCCAATCAGGTCTGCCTGAAGAACTGATCAGGCGGACCTGATCGGACAGCCTGTGTGAAAGGGGCCTTAAGGTGCGATTTGCAGCCAATCAAATGAATGGACTGCAATGCGCTCCTGTACAGTTCTGGGGTGAAACGTCCTTAAGTGTGGTTCGCTTGAGCTCTGAAAATTTGTTTAAACTGATGATTAGATTTTTGTATAGAAGAGGGCATCTTCTGGCGGGAGGCCCAGTGCACCCTGATAAATCAAGCACTAGCCCTAATGTGACCTCGGCTCAAATCCTTTCTCTTTTTACAATCTTAAGCTGCATTTGTAGCAATACAGAATCACAAACAGTACAAAACAACTGTCTAAATATGTTATTTCAGTTCTCTTTTCCCCAGAGCAAGGCCAGTTACGGTGTTCTGTATGGAAAGGGGTATGTCCCAGCCCTCCCCCCCTGAAGTCACTTTAGAACTGAGCTCCAGCAGGCAGACTGCAGGCCTGTGACATCACACTGACGGCTGTGGCAGCAGCAGCTGCTAGTGTAGGAGGGCAGGCTTCTTCTCTCTTTTCTCTCCTCTTCTTCTGCAGGGCTGCACAGGACTTCTCTACTCTCAGGATCCCCAAGCTACTTTCATCCTGCAAATCAGCCCTACAAGACATCTCAAGAAAGTAAGTTCTAATGTCATTCTTTGTTCTATTGCTTGCACAATGGCCGATGCCACTGGCACAGTGCCTAGACATTAAGGACCTTCACAAGTCATTTAATCTTTTCCATGTGGCGGTATCACACACTGCTATGACTATGTATTCAGATTATCTTTCTGTCCTTTTAAAGAAAGTTTCGCATTGCAGCTCATATTAGCTATTTTTTCCATCCTAAATGTATAGAATAACTTTTGCTAGTTGCTAGTTTGTTTCAAAAGAAACTGATATCGCCGCTGACAGATTCTTAAAAAGAATATATATACATATATATATATATATATATATATATATATATATATATATATATATATATATATATATATATATATATATATATATATATTTATTTATTTATTATTTTTATTTATTTATTTTTGTACCATATGCAAAAACAATGAATTGTGTTATCAAAAACAAGCAGATTTCACTTTACAGCAGACAGAACAATGAAAGATGGTTGCTGATTGGTTGCTATGGGTTACTGCACTTAGTTTTTTGATCCAGTAGATACATCTCTGTCCTTATCCTTTTAGTTTTGTCTTTTAGGTATAAGGTTGTTTTTTGAGGATACACTTGTTTGCTAACAGAATTATTATTTTATTAAATAGATATTATTTATATAATATATAGTATCTGTCTATCTATCTATCTATCTATATATTATTAAGTGACCATATTATTAGATGGATTTTATCAGGGTAAGCACACTTATACACCTTGAATTACAATGATACTGTAGGTTGGGTGTGTCCTCCATACAGTACTGTACACTTCCCAATATAACTGCAGCCAAGAACTAACTACTGTAACAAAGAACTTCCATTGCAGTACTGAAAGCTGAAGATTTGAAGGTTGGCTGGGTTGCTATCTTTTTCTTGTATTACTATGGCAATGCTGGCCATACATTCTATAATGTTCTTATCCAATTTCCTTTATATTTACCTTCAACTATGTTGTGCAAGGGCCTGTCTGATTGCATACAATCAGGTGTGACCTCATATTATACGGTTTTGGTAAATCTAAAAGTAAATTGGACAAGAAAATTGTATAATGTATGGCCAGCCTTAGTCTGCAGAGACAGGTTGATAAAAGAAAAAGTGATGGCACAGATTAGACATTAGCGAAATGTATCCTGGAAATGCTGTGGAACTACAAGTATAAGCATGCTTGCTCGACTGGCCATAAGGTAGGCTGGGACTTGAGCAGTGGACGACTCTGGGTTACACACTCCATATTCCCCTCCCTAGTGCTGCTCTGCAGTTAGATGTGACGCAATGACCAGATGAATGAAATCACCCTAGTGTCATTTTTAACACTGCTACTTTGTATTTGGGATCTGGCGAGCCTTTGAAACATATGTGGTTCTGCAGTTTGAAAACTTAAAATGTGTTTTCTTATTTAATGTCAAGCAGTAATATAATGGGCATAGGTTCTATGCATGAAGTAATGACTAATTGTAGTAACATATATCATAATCATCATGAGAATTTCAGTCGAGACAATGTTAGGTGTAAAATTATATCTAACACTTCCTTTTTCCCCATTTATTTTTTGTAGTGTAGTTTAAGTAAGGATTGGTATTAATCACAATGTACTCTATATGACATAAAAAAAATAACTGTTTGGAAAATTCTTATATCTACATCTGAATTCAGATCTGCTTTCAGACACAAGTCATATGATCCTTAACTGCAGTACTTTGATGCTGATAAGAATGCCCTGTATGTGCATGGTATTCTCTTGGCGTACTGAAGGGTGTGGTTTCCGACTCATTCAAAACTGGATTTAATTTACCAAGCTGATACCTGGTGCATCCGCATTGGCTAACTGAGACATCCAGGGACCCTAGTGCAGGTGCTATAAATTGGCCACCATTCCTTGACCATCTTACAGGTAGATATTTGTTAAAGTGACCCTGTTGCAAAAATGAAAGTAGAAGTCCAGGCTTAAGCCTCGTAGTACACATGGTTCGATTGTTGGCAGGGGATTGTCTGTTGACAGACTGTTGTCCTAAAATCTTACCATTAGTATGCTCCTTTTGACAATTGTTGTCCAATTTTCGGCCAACAAATGCTGGATGACAGGCTAGTAAATTTTCAGCGGACAACGGCTTGACGTCAGATTTTCATATGGTCAGTACACAAATCTGTCACACAAAAGTGGAAAGTACAAACACCCATGCTCGGAATCAATGCTCACCAAACATGAAATTAGCAAAGGGGGGCGCTCAAGAGCTGAAATTCCTCGTAGTACGTCACTATGTTCGTGTTTGTGGCACGACAAACGTTAGTATGCAAGACAAGACACACCCTTTTGACAAAAATCAGACGCTTGGTTGGCCAACAATCGTACTGTGTGTATGAGGCTTAAACCTTGCCCAAAATGTCTTGGTATGCTAACGCCTTAAGAGTTCCCTTCACTGGAAATAAGGGGCCAAGCCCAACCCCTGGAAAAAAAACAACCCCACACCATAATCCCCCCTCCACCAAATGATTTGGACCAGTGCAAAAAGCAAGGTCCATAAAGACATGGATGAGCGAGTTTTGTGTGAAGGAACTTGACTGGCCTGCACAGAGTCCTGACCTCAACCTGATAGAACACATTTGGGATGAATTAGAGTGGAGACTGCGAGCCAGGCCTTCTTGTCCAACATCAGTGCCTGACCTCACAAATGCGCTTCTGGAAGAATGATCAAACATTCCCATAGACACACTCCTAAACCTTGTGGACAGCCTTTCCAGAAAAGTTGAAGCTGTTATAGCTGCAAAGGGTGGGCCAACTCAATATTGAACCCTACAGATTAAGGCTGGGATGCCATTAAAGTTCATGTGCATGTAAAGCCAGGCGTAACAATACTTTTGACAATAGAGGGTGTGTATGTATATATATATATATATATATATATATATATATATATATATATATATATATATAAATATAATAATAAATAATATATTTATAAAAATATAAAAATAATATATTTATATATATTTTTTTTCTTACAGAGGTTAGCCAAGATAGCTGTTAGGAGGGGGAAGGGGACATGTTTAAGATTTGTTAGGTTTAGCCTGGAATTCTACTTTAGGTTTGTCAATCAGCTGTTCCTACAAAAGAATAGTGTAAATACTTACCTCTGCCACCTCCCATGTCTCAAAAGGCAGCTCTGTTGAAGAGAAATCATCCTCCAAGGACTTCAAGGAATACATTTTTGGAAATGTCCCCCCTAATGAGGAGAATTGTACCAGTGACTAAAGCTAGCTATACACTAGTAGAGTTTTAATTCAAAATGCGTACCAATATTTGTAAAAAAAACCTTGTACAAAAAATTCCCAATACAGTCAATGGCTTGACAAATGTTTGAAAGTAGTTAAAAATATTGTTTGCTTTTAATATTTGATTTTGGAACAAATAGCCTTTACCAAACAAAAACCACATACCCTGTTAGAAATATGTTTGTGCCCCTTTAAATTTTCTCATGCCTGTGGTTGAAAGCCAATGCCGATTTGATTCCGACTAATGGTTATAAAATCAAATGAATGTTCTTAAAACAAAAAAAATTGAACAAAATTCGACTAGTACTTAACCTACTTAAGAGGTGATTTCCTTTAATTTCCTGTTGTCTACAGAAGCAGAAGTGAAAGGAATTCAGGCGGGGGTTTTAACTCTTTCCTTATCTATCCAAAATGTAAAAAAACAATTTGGTTTTCTTTTAAAGTGATACTAAACCTTCATTTTTTTTTTTTTTTTAAAATAACAAACATTTCATACTTACCTCCACTGTGCAGTTCGTTTTGCACAGTGTGGCCCCAATCATCCTCTTTTGGGGTCCCCAGGTGGCGCTCGTGGCTCCTCCCCTCATCGGTAAACCCCCTGGGAGAAGCGATCTCCTGGGGGTTACCTTGCAGGCGCACTCCTGAGTCCAACATTTGCGTCTATAGACACAGAATGCCAGACTCAGCCCCGCCCCCCCCAGCGCCCACGTCATTGGATTTGATTGACAGCAGTGGGAGCCAATGGCTGCGCTGCTATCAATCCATCCAATCAAGAGCTGAGAACCCCGGGCAGAGAGGAAGAGCATGTCTCCACTGAGGAAACGAAGGGCTCAGGTGAATAAAACGGGGGGGGGGCGGCCAGTGTCAGAAGTTTTTTCACCTTAATGCATAGGATGCATTAAGGTGAAAAAACACGAGGGTTTACAACCCCTTTAAGTGCTCCCAGCGTGGTTGGTTTGAGCTGCCAAAATATGTTTCACACTGATACCAGGGAAGAAATTTTACATATGAAGGAAAATATTGCTTAGCAAGATACATTTTAATAAAAGATATTTGAATATTTAGTGGTGGCCCGTCCATAGAGGGCGCACGGGCGCCGCCTCCCCTATCCATGCGTTCCGACCCCCTGATCTACATATCAATGACGCCAGACTATTAATTCCAATGGGGGGTGGGTGTTTTTTGAATCGCCTGATTAGAGCCAGAGACTCTAATAGGCTTCAATAAAGGGTGGCCTCGGAGCGCAGAGCATTTCGCTCCGAGGCCACCCAGTTGTGTGACCATAATGAATTAATTTTCGTTATCACACTAAAGTTTCTTCCCGCCAATTGGGAGGCAGGTCTGTGAGACCTGTTTCCTGATTGGCCAAAGCGTCAGGCGATCCTATTGGATGCCTAGCACTTTGGCGGAAGAGGAGACACGGCAGAGAAAGCTGGAAGCTGGAGGTGGGCACCGTAGCCGCGGCGGCAACTGCCCGCACTCCAGAAGAGCAGGAGAGGACACCACAGCCCTGCCACACGAGCGAGTAAGTGACAGATCACCCACGGGTGGGAGGGGTTGCCGTTTCAGTGCTGTGCCACGCTGCCAAAAGAATAACCCACCAGCCGCCACTGGTAGATTAAGTATTGAAGGCAGCCCCTTACCCCTCCTGCCACATGTACTGTTGAAGGTTACTCAGTTAAAGAGGAAAAGCCCCCCAAAGTCTGTAAGGAAACCAATATTTTCGAAAGGGTCCCCACCAATGCAGATACTTTTTTCAGTGACAACGGTCTAAGAGGGGATTTCCTAATATTTTCTGTTGTGTCTGCAGAAGAAGTGAAAGGAAATCATGTGGGGGGGTTTATTTATTTATATACGCTCACTTTATTGCTCAAATTTCAAGACATAGCTGGGCATAGTAAGATGTCCACTGCCCCCTTCTGACTGCAGGTGTTCTGTCAGATTAGCAAACCTCTTAGCGGTGGAACAAATGCATGGAACATCACTTCTGTTAGCTGATCCGACGGGCTTGCTCATCTGACAGAACACTGGCACAGAGAGACCATGCCAACTGCCAGGCAGGTAGTGCCATGGTTGGGATTTGAACCAACAACCCTAGTGCTGCTAGGTGGAAGTGCTAACCTCTTAGCCACTGTGCTGCCCCATGGAAAATGACTTGGCTTTAGATTTATTTTAATAATAAAAAAATGTCAATATACTGTTGGATCATGGCCCTGTGCTGCAGGCAGGCTTCCTATCTGCAAGAGTCTACAGCCAGGATAGGGCCAAGCACTGCACAGCAGGCAAGTGGCAGTCCAGCATAGGCACTCCCTTCACTAAAACCCCTCCTGCCCTCTTGGGATTCCGGTGATGGTGGTACATCCTTGGGGGATCAGAGCTAGATGTCTGACTGTCAGGAGGTGCCAAGGTCCCCTCTTAATCTGCGGCAGCACAGAGACCATCGTGGTGATTGCACGGTATTTGGGAGAGGCACAGAGACTGGGGGAGTCAGCAGAAGCATGGATGAGTGGGGAAGACCTATACTGAATGACGAAATGCAGCATGACAGATGTGTCACCTGCCTAGTGCGTGCTTTGTATGTACATGACTGCAAGGTAGAACAGTAGACATACATAGCAAAAACTAGACAGGTGAAAAAGGTTTATACTTATTCAATAATAGTATAGAAATATATTTTTTGCATTCCCACACTTTTTTTGTATAAGGATACATTTTATTTTGAGACCAGATTCACACTTTTACTTTCATTTTGAATGGCACCTCAAAAGGCAATGCACCCGTGTTGTAGCATGCCTCAAGGTATGGCAATGCACAGTAGTGTTTTGCCATACCCTGCATTACAAAAAGGAGTCATGTGCTATCTTGGATTTGTTGTTTATTTTTAATGGGCTGCTTAATGCCATGCACATTAGCACACGACCTAAAACACCTTATCGCACCAGGAAAAGGTAAATGGGCTCTTAATGTTGGGGCATGGAAGGTTTTGGAAGAATTTACCGAACCCATACATGGATCGAAATTCGACTGGTTAAGCAAGGACTGGCCGAAATTCTATCCATGGACTGATGGTACGGTGGTAAGTCGATCCATTGATCAAATTGGGTACAACCAGCATGTCTGATTTTTTACATGGGATTACTGCCGGCAGCTATAGTCACTAGCAGTAATCATATTCTGCCGCTCCTTACGCCTCACCGCTAGCAGATTACAATAGCGCTGTGGGAGGAATTCCCCCCATAAACACTAACTGATGGGGAAACTGAGAGATTTTCTTAGGGAAAAAAGCAAATCATCTATGGGCTGCTTAAGATTCAGAACCACTGGACTGGTTGACTTAAGCATGACTGCTGTGTTTGCAGGATCATATTAGCAGGTCACTGGTAGTAACCCTCACACTAGCCTATTTTATTAATGATTCCAGCTGTTTGGTTAGTGCAGTGTAATCACCTTCCATCAAAAACAAGGGCTTGTTCACACCATATTGGTCGATCTGCATTTTTCTTCTTACAACCACACATGTATAGCGTGAACAGGACATATAGAAAAGAATTGTTCACCCATGTGCAGGTTGGTGCAGAAAAACGTAGCTTAACACACATGATCCTGACCTTGGATGATGCCTGAACAAAGATTGCCCTGTCCTTTTAAAGAGAAAAGCAGATATCAGGGGAAGAACTGCAATATAAGCCATCATTTCCATCTCTCCATCAAAATAATATTGATGTAGATGTGCCTCGGTGGCCATAGGTAATCTTCAGTCTATAAACTCTACATGTGATATTTTTCGTACCAGGGGAGCCCTGCAGCAGGTGCTATTTCCAAAACTGCCTTTTTAATTATTGCTGTGTTGGGAATTGGCATGCGGCTAATTAGTAGGTCTGAGAATGTTGCTTTAAATAATGTAACAGAATTCACCGGTGAGTCTACTTTGTAGCGTTTGTACAAGTACATTGATGTAACATATGATAAGGGCTTGTTTACACATGCATTGCCCTCCGTAGAGTGATCCGCAATGGATCGCTTTTCAGATTGTGTTATCCAGGTGGTGAGGAGGCAATATGTCCTCTCCTTGTCACCTGTTTTAACCCATAAAAGTCTGCACCACCACACCACAACCGCATGCGTTGTATGCAGTTGCAGGGCGGTTGCAGCACTGCTCCATTCATTTGAAGGGAGTATAATTCTTGCGGAACTGCAAAGCAATACATTGTGGCCACGGCAAGTATACAAATCCGTCCAGCTGCCTTTGCAACTTAAAGGGGTTGGTAACTGCCTGTTTTTACTGCTCTCCAATCGTGAGTGTAAATTTATGCTTACTGACTGTATATGTGACCTTTAGGGTAAAGCAGTTGTGAGACAACAGTGGAGGTAAAGAGGATCTCTCTGCAACTCCACAATTCCTCATCTATGTATTCCTAAAATCTACACAGCTGTCTTTTATCATTAAAAGCCGTCCTTCAGCTCCAGGTATGTGACTTTGCCTAAGCTGAGATGATACCATCAGTCTGCTGCAGGTAGGAGGAGGCATTTCCTCAGTCCCCTCTCCCCTAGTGATTGGACTACAACATAGTAGTCTCAGCATGTAGTAAGTCATAAGATGAGAGGCTGCAGCAGAGGCTTATCTGTGTCAGACATTTATAGACAACCAAAATCTGCACAGAATGTAAACAAATAAATGTATAGCCTGCACCCACTGTAGCTCTTGCTATACTTTATTTACCTGAGGGAATACAACATACAGTCCTCCAGGCTCACGAGTATAGACCCAGGCACCTGAATGTACATAAATGTGCCTTTTACGAGCCAGTATATCAGTCCAGGAAGTAGGTACTGACCCTAGAGAATCCTGGAACAAAAATAGCTCCATCCTTCTGATAAGACATGCACATAAAAGTATCATCAGGGGTTCTGTGAGAGGTAATAAATACCCATAAGGCTCGGTTCACACATCGGCGGCACGACTTGCAGGTCGCCTCAGCGAGGCGACCTGCAAACGACTGCCGGGGCGACTTGCGAGACGACTTCTGCATAGAAGTCTATGCAAGTCGCCCCAAGTCGCCCCCAAAGTAATACAGGAACCTTTTTCTAAGTCGGAGCGACTTGCGTCGCTCCGATTAGAACGGTTCCATAGCACAGAACGGGAGGCGACTTGTCAGGCGACTAGGTCGCCTGACAAGTCGCCCCAGTGTGAACCGAGCCTAAATGTGCATTCACACTAAAGTAACCCGTAGTGTGCACATGCATTATGTAATACGTTAATGTGCATTCATTTTTTCAAGGATTGCCTAGGTGGATGCAGCATCAGTCCGATGCTGCAACTGTCCCCTACCGGCTCTAGAGCTGAGAATCAAGTGATCAAACACTGCTGATCGTTCGGTTCTCAGAGCTCCGTGAGCAGAGATCTGGTGACTGAAGTGCTGGGCTGTGGAGGGGGTATAAGTGGCTGGCTAAGGCTCCCAGTGGCTCGCTGAGAGACTGAGCTGGGTGCCGGTCCAGGCATGTGGGTGGATCCCGACAATATGGTCATGATCTTTCCCCAGCTTGGATGGTCTTTGTGATGTCAGCTGACAGCGTGCTTCACCCCGCTGTCTGCTGAAAACGGGTCACCGGAGTGCAAAACGAGCTTTGTTCGTACTTCTCCTGTAACCTCCCTGGCGGTATGATTATGTCAGATTTTTGCGTCTCAAAGCGGTACATTGTTTTGCATAGAAACTTGGCGTTTTATATTTTAGGCCTGTAATTCTTAGTAATAAAACACTTAAATCTGTCAAAACAAGGGTCTAGTAGACATCCCGGGTATGATAAAGTTTGAAACACTAAACCATAAATTATAATATAATAAATAACTATAAAAAAAATAATAATATACGGTAATAATAATAACAACGTGAATTTCCCCACGATTCACTATTGCTTAATTCTGTGAGTGATTCTAATTTACTATCGCTGTTTTCTAGCTGGTCACAAACCACTTCTGACGTAAAGGGACACTTTTTGGTTGCCATGGACAATCTCCAGTTTCCAGGCAGAAAGAACAGTCTATATAATATAAAAGTGCATGCAGGGCATAGGACAAAGCACTGGGGACAAAAGGGAGGTGAAATGACTTCATACAGTAATGTAATCTGTAAGAATACAATGTACTGTATGTGTTATGAATTTTGTACTTTTTGAATTTGACGCCAGTCTCCACCCCCATGCATTGAGACGCTCGCAGGGCACGAAGCCCGGCACACAGAGGCATTGGGCGGAGGACACAGCCTGGGGACAAGGTAAGTATACTGCACCAGGATCCTGAGATGCAATTCCGAGTGTGGCTCGGGCTTACCGCTAATGGTACTGAAATTTAACCCCGAGCCACACTCAGGAATACCGCCAGGGAGGTTAAAGCTTCATGTACACGGGATGTTTTTACAACCTCTCCTGAATGATTTACCTTGACAGATAGTAACTCACGTTTAAAACTTCTGTTTTGCTGCATTTACATTTTGCCGCGTTTGCTTTTAGAAGCGTTTAAAAAAAAGAAGTAAAATGCCTGTAAACGCAACTCGTGTTTAGCCACGTTTAGAAGCGGTTGACGCTTGAAATGCCTCTAAACTCAGCTTCTGAACCCATTTTTTGCATTCCAAAAAAAGCCTCTAAACTCAACGGCCTAGAAACGACTGTAAACGACCCTGTGTACATGTACTGATAAGATAACATACAGGAGAGTTCAGGAGCAGTTGAAAAAAATGCCCAACTGCTCCTAAACGTCCGTTTACCAGCAGCAGTGTACATGAGGCCTAAGGCAGCCATAATCCGACATCCTGAACAGTGTCTTAAAACCCCTTTCACACTGGGGCGCTTTTCAGGCATTTGTGCGCTAAAAATGGCACCTGAAAAGCGCCTCTCAATCCACCTCAGTGTGAAAGCCTTTCACACTGGGGCGGTGCATTTGCAGGACAGGAAAAAAAGTCCTGCAAGCAGCATCTTTTGGGCAGTGTGGGAGCGCTGTATACACCGCTCCTCCACTGCCCCTGCCATTGAAATTAATGGGCACCACTGCTGAAGCGCCTGCAAAGCGATTCGGCTGCGGCACTTTACAGGCACTTTTAACCCTTTATTCGGGGGTTAAGAGCGTCCCGATAAGTGCTGAAAAGTGCAGCTATAACAGCAGCAAAGCGGCGCTAAAATTAGCGCCGCTTTACCGCTACACTCCCCGCCCCAGTGTGAAAGTAGCCTTACAGTGCAGGACACATCTCCTCCATTACACAGCCCCTGAACAGTAGTCTCTACAGAGCGGAGCACTTTACTGGAGCTATCACAAACCCATTGGGTTCATTTACTAAAGCCAGAAAGTTCTAAATCTGGTGCAGCTGTGTTTGGTAGGCAATCACCTTCTAATTTCAACTTGTTCAGTTAAGTCAAAGACAAAAAAAATTTAAGCTGATTGGTTTCTCTGCAGAGCTGCACCAGATTTTGCACTCTCCAGTTTTAGTAAATCAGATCCATTGAGTCCAGCCATCACTTCCCTTACTCTTCCATGAGTCCCCTGGGCAGTGGGTCCTCACACATGGAGTCTCTGCCAACCCAAGCCCTGAAGAGCTGCTCCACTTCCAGCTACAGACCTCCTAGATGAAGGTCAGGGGGAGTTACATCCTTCTGCTACCTTCCAGTTGAGTTCTTCAATAAATTCTCTTCCCAGTTCAGCCCTGCAAAAGGCCTTCTTTCTCTAGACACACGTCACATGCCTACATAGTGTTGGCCAGGGGTGACCTGTGCCCATACCCTAACTGGCTCCATGCACTGCAAAAAAAGGGCACAGACTCCACCCACTACATCACCAGGGAAGTGGCACTATTTAACGGGCACTACACCTACCAATAAGCCTCCTCCTGCTGCCTCCTGGGATTCTGACATCACATATCCCAGGAGGCATCAGCTGTCCCACAGACCAAAAAGATGCACCCCGTCATTGGGGGACTGACTACAAGAACTGCAGATAACCAAGAGCTGCAAGAACCAGAGACAATCAGCTCCCCACGATGTACGGGAGGAAGATGGTGGCACAGGAAGGGACCTGTATTAGGAGAGTTGCGTGAAAGAAGAGGACAATGCTGGATCCGTTGGGTTTGGAAGTATATTCATGGAACACAAAAAGAAACACAATTGAGAAAGGCCACCTGAGCTGACATTTTTGGGGGATGTTAAAATTCCTCTGTCAGCCACATCCCTGCTTCAGTTTTTTCCGCAGTATGTGCCCCTAGTTTTTCACCATAAAAACTGTTCTCCCAGGTTAACATCTCTCATAGGGCCTGTGTTGAAAGGTTTTTAAGGAGGTAAACAGCAGATCAAATACCTGATGATGACCTACTGATGTCAATCTGATGCTATCGACACAAGTTTAAAATCTGTTAACACAGGCACATATACTGTAATTTCTATGTAAATAGTTCATTTTTAATATAGCAATTTGTGACATACAGTCCATGTTACTTAAATTTACATAAATGAATACATAAAAAGTATCAGAATTCCTTTTTAACCATTATC
Source organism: Aquarana catesbeiana (assembly GCF_042186555.1). Lineage (NCBI taxonomy): Eukaryota > Metazoa > Chordata > Amphibia > Anura > Ranidae > Aquarana > Aquarana catesbeiana. The sequence goes on along the minus strand of NC_133326.1, from coordinate 503,257,830 downwards.
TGCTCAGACTTTGCAGTATATATGGCACTATTGGTTGTGTAGTCATTTGTGTGACTGGGTCCATTCACTATTTACTGTATATGATCAACAAATGACCACTTTGTAACATAAAGTAGGCTTTTTACTCTAAGGTTTGCTTTAAAATAACTAGTCATTAAAAAAGGAATGTTCACAAAATACTCCACTCGTGGAGGAGAGGCTTCTTTGTACGAGCTCCAGCAGCTGCTAAACAGGCTTCCATTTAGATTTATGTGATAGAAAGAAATATACTCATAACCCCCCTGCTGCCACCAATGGAGCACCAGCCGCCACTGCTGTACACCCTGTAAACTGGGCTGTGCATGTGCAGTTTAGTGTACACTATCAGCAGTGCCAAAATTAATGAACGCTTGGGCATATGTGGGTGTGACATCATCTTGGCCTGGCCAGTGAAAATGGCCAAAGATCTGTGTCAAAGATCTGGGACACCACGGTGCTAGAGAGAAGATGAGCATAGTTCCTCTTTGAATCATCTGCTGAAAATGTGTTTGTTCCCACATATCCATTTTGGCTGCATGATACTACCGGAGTGTTGGTGATCCATCTATACATCAAGCGTGATTGACTTCCTGTGTAATTTTAGGGGTCCACTCGTTTTGGTAAGCGAGCATTTCTTCTGACGGTGGAGGGATTGTCACTCAGTTCTTTGTGGATTGGATTCATCTTCTCATGTGGCCCTCCTTTATACTCTTTGGGATCTGTGATTCCTCAGTGGACTTTTATATTTGATTTTCACATATTGGACATGACTGCTGAGAAGCATAGGCTCATTTATGACAAACCAATAACCAATACCTTGCCCCCCCAAAAAGACACAGAAGCTGATTAAGGAAATAGGGTAAGGCCACAGCTTTATTGAACTTTTAAAAGTACTTTAGTCTTTACAAATGTACCAAACTTTACAAATGCACCAAACAACAATGCCAGCCACAGTAATCCATGTGCACCCATAAAACATAAACTCACATAGTCTAAAGCCTTGTACACACGATTGGATTTTCCGCAGACAAAACCTCTGACTTTTGTCCGAAGGTGTGTGCCTGGATTTTGTCTTGCATACAAATGGCAAGGAATTGTCGGCCAAAGAACACGAACGTAGTGGCGTACTACGTGGTTTTTCAGCTCCTAAGAGCCGCCCTTTGGGCTCCTTCTGCTAAGTTTGTGTTAGTGGAAGTTTGGTGAGTGTTCATTTGCGCTTTTAATTCCACGCTTTTCAGTTTGCGCTTTTCATGTCGTGCTTTTCAGTTTGTTTCTGAATGGCCGTTCGTCAACCAGAAATGTTGCGTAATCGGAGGAGATAACGTGTTATTTATTATTGGCCTTGAAGTTATTGCTTTGACTGCGGGTGCTCCAGGAGAATAATCCGGAATTATCTCCGGAGGACGTACCCCTGCTTTCACTAACTCTTGGCATTGTTGCCCCCTATATTAAGAAGCAGGACACATGCATGAGGCTTTTATTTTATTTTTTGGTTGAATAATAATGATTTGATTTGGTATATTTTCTATATTTTTGGATGCATAGAATGCACTTTTTGGTTAAGTTCTATTGGTAGATAGCATGTCTAATTTTATTTGTTTTCCTTTTTTAATGCACAATAAAAAAATTGTGGAGAATAATACTTGGCTATGTGTTTTACTTCAAATGACAGTTTGGGAGTAGGCAGTTACATTTAAAAAAATACAATGTAAAATTAACAAGGAACACCAACATAGTTGTATTTTTGATCTTAAAACCTACAGGATAATGGTGTTGTGGTAACTTTCACCAAAAAAAAAAAAAAACAACAAGCATAATAATATTATTCTTGATATCACTAGAAAAAAAAAAGCCTTTGAAAATTCGTTTGCAATAACTCCATCGGTATCACCAGCAAAGCAGCTTCATTATTATCCCATTAAAGAAGAAGAGAATTGTGTGCTGCATTTCGAGATTTCATAATTTTCCACGTCACGAATGTTAATTCTCCATTACGAACGCTAGTTTACAAGACCGACCGCTTCCGGCTCGTCCTTGCTTCCGAGCATGCGTGTTTGTACTTTGGACTTTTGTCCATCGGACTTGTGTACACACACTCGGAAAATCCGACAACACACATTTGTCCGCATAAAATTTGAAAGCCTGCCATCCAACATTTGTCCACAGAAAATCCGACAACAACTATCCGATGGAGCATACACACGGTCGGATTTTCCGCCAATGGCCTGCCATCACACATTTCTCATCGGAAAATCTGATCGTGTGTACGCGGATTAAGAGGCCTGTCCTTACCATAAGTGCCAGACAGGCATTAGACTGACCCCAGAATTTAACTTGAGGGTATAACCCATAAAGCAACATCAATTGCTGGCAAGGTCAAAACTGACAATAAAGCTGTGACAAAACATCACAAAGGGCGGGAGGGTGGGCAACTCTTGTGATAGCTGAATCTCCTCAGAGCAGTTGGATGTGCCTAAGGGAGCTACTTAACTTCCCTTTTAGGTTCACACCCATAGTGATGCCATGCTTCCAGCAGTCAAGGCTCCCTTTCCCTAAAGGCGGTTCAAGGGGCATTCATTAATATTGCGCTGCACTTTTTCTATTACATCTGCTGAATATGCTTAAAAAAATGGAGAATTTACTATCACTTTCGAGAGGAGCCATACTTTAGGGCCCATTATACAGTAAAAGGCAGGGATTTACTGTACAGGCAGCTGTCAGTTGAAGGCCCAGGAAGAGGCGGTGTAATGCGCAATTAAGCGCTCCTCACTGTGTTCTTTTTTTTCCCCAACTTTTATTGAAATGTCAAAATTATATTTTATTCATTTCTATGTATTTCTGTGCATTAAAATAGACAGTACATGGAGCCTTCTGGTGAGTTTTGGTTCATTGCGGAAAAATGCACATACAGTATACATTTTTCCGCAACACACTGTTTGACACTAGACACTGTCCATTACACTGCATCTCACTACCCACACTCCGGGTCATCCCATTCATAGAAATCGGGACAAGCTGTGAAGGCAGCAGAGCCCCACGGAATTCTCCTTAATAGAGAGTTCTTTTATTAGAGGAGAGCCGGTGACAGATTTTCATTAAGTTTCATTGCCTTCCGCTGGCATCAGAGTGCTGAGCGCAGGGCACAGGGTGTAAGGCATAACGTTGTGCGTGTTTTTTTAGCAGACATGCCTCCGTATTTCTGCATTTTCACTTCAAATAATTTTTATAATACATTTTCATCAAAGTTATAGAGAGTCACATATTATTTTTATATTATACAGGATTTATATAGTGCCAACAGTTTGCGCAGCGCTTAACAAAATGAAGGCAGACATTACAGTTACATTACAATTTGGTACAAGAGGAATCAGAGGGCCCTGCTCGCTAGAGCTTACAATCTAGGAGGGATGGTCAATTGATACAAAAGGTAATAGCTGTGGGGGATGAGCTGATGGAGAAAGTAAAACAGTGTATTAGAAGCAGTATAAGCTTCTTCTTTAAAGAGAAGGGTTTTCAGGGATCGTCTAATGATGGATAGATTAGGGGATAGTTGGACAGATTGGACTAGGGAGTTCCAAAGGATGGGAGAAGCTCTGGAGAAATCCTGGAGGTGAGGATGGGAGGAGGTGACAAGAGAGCTAGAGAGCAGGAGGTCTTGGGAGGACTGAAGAGAGCGGCTTGGTTGGTATATTGAGACCAGGTTAGTGATGTTGCTGGGGGCAGAGTTGTGGACGGCTTTGTAAATTATTGTTAGTACTTTGAATTTTATTCGTTGGGTGAGTGGAAGCCAGTGCAGGGATTGGCAGAGAGGGGTGGAGGACACTGAACAGTTGGTAAGGTTGATGAGTCTTGCAGAAGCATTCATTATGGACTTAAGGGGGGATAGTGTATATAAAGGTAATCCAATGAGGAGTGAGTTGCAGTAGTCGAGGCGAGAGATAACCAGGGAGTGAATTAGAAGTTTGGTGGTGTCATTGGTTAAAAAGGGTCATATTCTGGACATGTTGTGGGGGCTAAGGCAGCATGATTTGGACAGGAATTGAATGTGGGCCTGAAGGTACAGTTCAGAGACTTAGGTTACCCCTAGCACCCTGGCATGGGGACGGACCATAGTTGTGCCATTGATCTTGACAGAGAAGTCATGGGAAGGGGCACGTGGGGGAGGAAATATTATGAGCTCGGTTTTAGATAGATTCAGTTTTTACTATCAACATTTATTTGACGTACAATAAGAAATTTTAAAACAAGACAACGTCCATGTCTTCTTTGATAGGAAACTTGGAGATCCCACACACCCATGGGACCGCCATGTGTTTGTGGAGAAGTTAAACCACAAACCATACTGTTGAGTGTAATCCCGCCTTCCAAGGACATCCCAGTGCTTTTTTTATAGGCTTCTAAGAGGCAATTTTCTGTAGCTTACAGACACCTTCATTATGCATATGCACATAAGAACACACACTTAGGCTATTCAACATTTTTGCTCAAGATTCACAGAACTCTCAGGTTTACCCATTTTTCTAACTGACTCGTGTAAAATTTGTGGATGTTGGATAAATCTTCTAGATTGTAAGCTCTAACGAGCAGGGCCCTCTGATTCCTCCTGTATTGATTTGTATTGTAAGTGTACTGTCTGCCCTCATGTTGTAAAGCGCTGCGCAAACTGTTGGCGCTATATAAATCCTGTATAGTAATAATAATAATAATTAAAAAAATAGTCAAATAGACCTCTTGGCCTCTCTCTTGTAGTAGTGTGTTTGAGTCCTCCAGAGTTGAGGGGGTTACTTTAGCTGATGTCGTCCTTTCCTGTAAGATTTCATAGTTAGCTGAACATGGTCTACAACCGTCTAAATATAGCTCAGCCCCGGCCCTTCAATGCTTCTTTCATGACTAATCTTCATTGCTACTCTGCATGAGTCTGCAAATCCGGACACCTGACACAGGCAATGCAGCAGAAGGATGTACTACAGGGAATTAATGCTGCTGACCAACATGAAAACACATCTCTGCATGTCCAGACTAATTCTTTGCTGTGTCTGCTGCAGTTATTACTTATTCAAGGGTCTGTTCCCCCAAAGTTGGAATTTTAGAAACAACAGTGGATGAAGTTATTATTCCTTTCCTCAGTAACTTCAGCAGACACTCACTCCCTGCCCCCCACCATTATGGTGTTTGACGTCAACTGCATTCTGCACTATGCAAAGTAAGTACAACTCCACAAGGCCTCAACGCAGCTAAAACAAGTGGATGGGAAAGGGACTTGGTATCAGAAATCTTCTGACTCTTCTACCTGAAGGATATTCAAACTCAAAAGTTACTTCAAAGGTTACTAAACCCGCAACACGAAAATCATGTACAATATATGCAGTAAAGCTGCTTGTTATACTCTCTGTGGAACCTAAGGGGTTAATCGCATACTAGCTCATTATGAAGTACTTACCTTAGAACGAAGCGTCCGCACCGCCTCCCGGTCAACGCTGAGGGAGCTGACATGTTCCCTCTGCGTTTCTTCCAAATTCACAGCTCTGGCGCTATGAGTGGCCGGAGCCGCAATGACGTCACTCCCACGCATGCGCGGGAGTCCTCCGTTCCGGCAAGGAGCACAGAATTTCCTGCACGATCTGCCGTACCTTCAGAGCGCATGCACTGCTGATGTCAAACGCTGCATGCAGGGTGAATATCTCCTAAATCGTGCAGGTTTAGGAGATATTCATTTTACCTACAGGTAAGCTTTAAAATAGGCTTACCTGTAGGTAAAAATCACCAAGCGGAGGATACAACCGCTTTAAGGCCTTTACACAGGCTGCCTGCAGCGGGGCTGTAAAGTGAGCTTGTGCCCTCTGCTTGCAGCTAAAGAGCAGATCCCCAGAGTGTATGAGGCCTAAAGCCTACACTATACCAGCCATTCTCGACCAGGGTTCAGTGGAATCCTAAGGTACCATCAGAAGTTGATAGGGGTTCCTTGAGCTGTGACTGATTGACCTCCCATCTGATGGTGCCTGCATAAATTTGAGGCCAACTTCACCTGGCAGAGCCATTGACGCCAATGATCTTTTAAGCGGTCTGTAAGTATGATATTCTGATCACTGTAGGGTTCTATTCTTCTCAATTGTCACCAGTATAAGAAGCCTTCTTCCCACTGACCCCCATTTAAATAAATTAGCAGGGGTTTCATTCAGGACACACCATCCGCAGCACATGTTCAGCCCTTGGGTCGCACAGCGCCATTGGCTTTTATGGTACAGGTGGCCATCTGACACTGTGCAGCTTGGCTGCCAGCATCCTAGGAACCAAAGACACTGTGTAGCCTGGCCGCTAGCTTCCTAGCAACCAGGTGGTATCCAACTCTGGCACGGTCTTAAATATACCTGCACCGGTCACCAATTTTACTTGGACTGAAAGTGAGGGGTCTTACAAAATGTTACAGTTGTCACTGGAACAGAAGAAGAGGGGATATATTTTTATGGAAACACTGGCTTCATTGATAACTGTCAAAGCTGAAGTCTCCATAACTTGTGGGGAGATTTCCTTTCACTTCCTGTTGTCTCTAAAGCTGGGCATAGATGGTGGATAGAGGAATCTCTCCCCGCTGGGACATTGCATTTTGACAGCAGCTCCCACTGCTGTCAGAATACACAGATCAGCAGCTGCAGCTGCTGATCGACAAAAAGTTTTGCAGCAAGTTGTTTTGGCAGAATTTGATCTTATAATGGGCCACACACAGATTGAAATTCAGCTAGTCCCTGCTAAACTGTCCATCCAGCTTAAAGCAGGCTATGAGGGAGAATCTCTTGAACTAAACTACAGATGGCAGATTAAATCTGAGAGAGAAATAAAATGTGGTGCGGAGCTTAACATCCATGTACCATCCATTATTGAATTAATAGAGAGACCTGCAATATCCTGGCAACCAGCACAATATAGCAAGACTAAAAAAAAGCTAAAAGGATTATAGCAATAGATTATATTAACAGTAAATGCAATCCAATCCACAGAAGATATAATTATATGCATGTTTACCTCTTTTGCTGCTGCTGATATAATTAGAATGGCATTTAAGCAGCAAGGAATTTCTTTACATTTTTACTCATGGCTGTCAACCTTCTACTAGAAGTTATTCAGGTTGTTGTAAAGCCCCCTGATCACTTTTACATGTACATCTACATGTACGACAGTTGAGCCATATATATATTATATATATATCGCTGTGCACATCAGTGAATGAAGCTTATAATTCTAGGTCCATCATGCACTACTTATTCTAAACCGATGGAGCTGCAAAAGCTTTTAACACTTTTTCTAAGAACAATTTTAAGGAATGTCGTTTTTCACTGTTTTATGGGAGCTAAAAACGTTGAGGCATGAAAAATGTGGTATCTGATTATTTGATACACATTAGCACCGACAATTGATGGGCCATAGGAGCCTATGGGTTACATCGCCGCTCCCAAGTATTCCAACCGTTGTCAAACGCATTCTCCCCTCCCCTGCAACCGCCGCTGGCTGACACAGAGGAAGTCACTTGACCAGGCCGGAGCAGCCAGAAAGTAAGTAAGTATACAGTATACATCTTTATTACACAGATTAGTCAGCATAGGTGTCAGAAAGTTGAGAGGGTACATTTTTAAGATGTTAGGTTTTGCCTAGAATTCTACTTAAACCAAGGTGCTGTTTATTATTATGGTCAGTTCCATCCTCACTATTGGGTTCCTCTTTCTTTATGAGAAAGACCAAGAGTTAAGTTATCCCTGAATACAATGGAGGGAGTAAATATTTGATTTGCTGCACCAGTCAGCTTTGTGTGCTTGTCCTTCACACTCAGCTGTTGCAGGACATCAGTGTTGGTGCCATAGAACATCTGCTCCATTCCACAGTGACGATAAGTGGGGGGCTCTCCGGGGTTGGTGTGGGTGAGATCTGCAGAAAGAATGAACTGTTAATTCTTGGGATAGCAGTGCCGACTGCAAGGCGTAAACACACCAGACTGTTATGTCCTCGTAGAATTTTTGCTTTGAGTACTATGCTTTACTATGTGATATACAGAATGTACTATTTGGACTTACTATAGAATGTCAGAAAGGCATTCAAATCCAAATAGTTTACATATATATTACACATGATGTGCTAAAAATGTTGTGACCAAATTTAACTCAAAATTCTGAATTAGGCCTCTACACATTGCTATATATCCTTATATATTTGTAGCAAATGTTTGCAAAAAAACAGGGATTGTTGGTTCGCATATATTGAAATACATGTTCAGTTTGCCCAAATTAACATAGCGTTGGATGCTCAGGTCCAATAAAAATTGCTGTAGTCATGGTGCCGCCAAATGGTTGCAGCATGGTATTTCAATGTATAATCCCCTTAGGATCGAAAAAAAAAAAAAAAAAAGGATTCAGAAGGTGCAGTATTGCCTCCTGAACACCTTCAACTCACTGTAAACCGTCTCTGAAAACCGATCCACTGTAGTTCGCTTTTAGGAGTGGTTGTAAAGCCCGTTGCCCATGTAAAAGGTGTCTTCATGGGACGGGACATAAATTGACATAACACAAACTTGCCATGATCGACTTACTGATATAAGCCATTTTCACACAGGCCCTACCACCAAAGCAGTGGCTTCTAGGTGTTCAGGAGGTTATCCTGCCATCTCCTGAAAGCCCTTTTTCTTTTTTTTTTTTTTGAGGGGACTTTTTTTTATCCCAAGGGGGGTGAATGAAATTTAAATACTGCTCAGCAAACGCAAAAAAGTGTTTTGCTCATGTTTGCAGTCCCATTGATCTCATTAGGTGAGTATGACTGGCAATGCTGTCTGTCAAACATGATCAGCTCTGTTACACCTGCCATTATAAGGTTCTACTTCTAATCCTGTAGTTCGGATCCTGACTTTACTACCTAGTGCAGGTCTGATTTAGTTTGACTTTGATATTGGCACTTGGGTTTTCTTGACTTCATGGCTAAGTTCCAATACCCTTCACCCTCTTGTCCAGTGAGTGTCTCATCTGGCCACTGAGAGGCTCTTATTGGCCAAAGGACCTATTCATGAAGCCAGAACCCACCCAATAGTTTTAAAACTGTCGGCGCTACATAAATCCTGTATAATAATCATAATAATAATAGCAAAATGAAATTAAATCAGAGAGGGGCACCAGTTTTTCTGGGTAATAAAGGTAATAACACAAGTGTCTGCTCTCAGGCATGACATTTTTTTACCATTAAAACTGTAACATGCAGTACAGGTACACTTTAAGTTACTCTTCAGACTAAGCTTCCTTTACACTGCATACAGAATACAGGCTTGGTTCCAAGAAAGTTGAGTCACACATAACCCCCCCCTCCCAGTCGTGATGGGCTACAGGGTCTCCAGGAAGACGTGAGAGACTGAGCCAAGATTTTACAGTGTGAATAATATTCCATAAAAGGGTTCACAAGACTATCAACGAGCCAGGAGGAGGGAAAGCCCAGACAGACTGGAGTGATTCAATGAGTGATGGGGTCAATGTACATTCTCTCTGAATATTGTTTATATCTTATTGTCTTGCACTCCTTTCCATTAATAGACTTATGTAGGAAAATGTTAGGCAAGTGAAATGTTTAAATCCAATTTTCAAGCTTTTCAAAGCTGCAAAAAAAGAGCTTTCGACTCAAGATTTGCACTTTTAATTTTGATTTTGCATGGACTTGAGCAAGGTAAATACTTTTGTTACATATACTGTACATTGTTATATCCCCATTGAGGAGATTGCACTTTCTTTTCCATCCTAGTGACAGCAGGACAAGAAATATCTGTTTTCAGATACAGGCAATAATGATAACCTGACAGAGGTGCTAATCCTTCCCCATATTTTTGTTGCAGTTTGTATCCCTCGTGGAGAGAATTCTCATCACCTTCTGCCCTAACAGGAAGTGAAGGGAAATTTCACCCGTGGGGAAATAAAAATCTATTAGGGGTTCTATCCTCACCATCTCCCCTGCTCAGTCAAAAAAAGTTTTGACTCAAGTTAGGCTTGTAGGGCTCATTCACATGGGCGCTCAGCCCCGGAAGCAGAGCCTGTGTGTCTTGATCTGTATACCTGTTCTTGCATACTTAGTTCCCTTTTGTATAAGGGTTTGCCAGTTGGACATTTTTTATGCACATCTTTGTATGCACATTTTTTTATGCACCTTTTATGAACTGAATCGTATTTTTTTCACTTTATGAGTCATTTCATCAAATTTTTGTATTTATTTTTATACACTTGTTTTTGCAGGAGTGGACTCTATGCCCTTAAATTTTTGTCATGTGTATTTTTTCACTGTGAATATTCTTATAGATTAGCGCACCTGTTTCTTTTAATTATCTGTTCTTGCATACCCGTCAAACTCGGTTGCACGGATGAGTCGTAACAGCCGATGCACATTCATTCACTTTATATAGGCTGCCTGCATATGGTCCAGCACTAGTAAAATAGTAAACAAATGGCTCTGTGCAGGCCTCGGTATACTGTTCCTGACGTCTTCATGTCCAGAACTGATCTATGGGCATGATGACGTCAGGAGCAGTCCACCACACAAGACCGCTAGGCTGCAGGGGGGCAGGAGCCGAAGGGTCTTGTGCTGGGAGGCTCAGGGGATTGGGTGAGTATATCTCAGCTCTCTGAACTCCAGACCAAAACCAGCCCCACTGCATGATAAAAAAAGGGATAGTTTGTGTATGTTTAGTTGTAAGCCTGAGGTTAGGGATTATACTAGGCTAGTATTGGGATCAGGGATTAGGGTGTTTATTTCATTTTTTAGGGCTAATTGTAGGATTGGGTTTTAGGGTAGAGATTAGAGTAGAGATTTAAAAAAAAACTGCACAGACTAAATCAAGCCCTCATTTATGTCTGAATCTATAGGCATTGTGGAGAAATTCAGTTTTAAATTTCACAACAGAGGTAGTGCAGTTTTTTCTACGACAGCAGATGTTAGCAGGCTGCCAGCCTTCTAATTTAAACAGCCAGCAGATGTTTAAAAACTGTTAGGGCTAATTTACCTTCGTGGCTGTCATTACCACTGCTCAGAAAAACAATCTTACAGGTGGCTTGGAGGCAAAATGTCAACTCCGGGACACCTGTTTTAACTTTTAAAAGGACACATCACACCGCAAAAACCACATGCATTACACATGGGTGCAAATTTGGTGTGGCACAGCCCCATTCACTTTAGATGTTAAGAGCTATCTTCAGGGGTTAGGTTACGTGTTAGCATGTACCATGGTTACATAGTCAGAATGAGATTCTACACACGTCTTGTGAGGAAAAAAAAAAACGTTTTCAAAAGTGGTTCAATTTGTTTTAAAATGAAAAAAGTTGCCTACTGGTACTCAAAGGCAGTTTTCTAAGTTTCTGGATCAACAACCCACAATGTTACTGCTTAGAAGTAGGAATATTAGTAATCATGCATATTTTGTGCAACACATCCCGTTCACTTTTTTTTACAATCTACTATGTCAGTTTGAACCAGTTTCCACGAAAGACTATTCAACATTTTCTTAGCTTGTCAAAGTAAAGAACTCTTCCCCAAGCCAAAGACAGAGATATACAGCCTTCCCCACAGTAAGGCCCCTTTCACAGTTCATTTAGCAGGGAATCCGTCAACAGACACTCTGCTGAATCTGAGCAGAATGGGACCATTGTCACTTTTATGGCATCTTTGTCCTTTTACTGTTAAGCTCCATTTAAAAAAATGGAGCTTTCTGGAAGCATAATAGATCTAAGGGTGACCAGGTTTAAATGGACCTGAATCCATTTACATCAGATTACTTTTGTTCCATCACACTTAGGTCAGAAAAAGGGACGAAGACCTTTTCTAATTTTTTTTCTGGATTTGTACAAACGTGGAGTTAAGCAGATGTAAACAGAAACACATCGTTTTACATTCATCCGCTCACAGGGGGAATCTACTAAAACTGGGGTATGCTCTGTCAGCTTCCAGGTTTTATTGTCAAAGCTTAATTGAACAAGATAAAGTTGGAAGCTGATTGGCTACCATGCAGAGCTGCACCACATTCTGAGTGCTCCAGTTTTAGTAAATCTCCTCCATAGACTAGGGTTGCCACCTGTCCGGGATTCACCCGGACAGTGCGGGTTTTGAATCTTGTGTCGGGGTTTCAGGCAGACTGAAACCTGAACACATTATTCAGACTGGCTGTGGCTCCCTGAGTAACCAAGATAATCACACACAAATCTGTTGCCACCTGGGAGCTGCGGGCAGCTGTCTGCATGCTATGCGCACCACATTTCTTCTCTCCTTGGGGCACCCAAAGATGTCCCAGGCCGCTAAAGTGTTCGGGTTTGGCTTAAAGGAAAGGTGGCAACCTTACCATAGACGCACATGGAGCTTTTGATTAGGCTCACCTAAAAAACTGACTGGTGGACCTGATCGGTCTGCAAGGCCTAATAAGTGAGTTCTACTCTCAACGATTGAGCATAAATTAAATAAATAAACCAATTTGAATGGCTGGATGAGGTAAGCATCCTGTAATGTCTGTAGACACATTTATGAGTTTGCGTACATGGGCTTCTGATTTGGAAGAGAATCAAATGCAGTAGGCTTTTGTCTTCCGTTGACTTGTGTTGTTTTGTTTTTGTTTTTAATTCTTTTTATTGGTTTTAAAGAATTAAGTGGTACAAAAAAGTGCCTCTGGGCATTCTCCGGCTCGAGGTAAACAACAAAACAAGCACCTCTAATTATCTCCACTCAGCTCAGTTAGAAGCAGTACACAGTTAAGAAATACGTTTTGAAATAATGAACAATGGAACGGCCTCTGCATTATCCCCAGTACCCATGGTCCAGGACATTATAAACATTAATGAATATATCACATTTATTTCCCTAGATAACCACTGAGATTCCTCAGATCACCATTGTGATGAAATCATAGAGGGTGCAACCACCTAATAACTATAATATCAGATACTATGTGGTCCTGGATGGAGAATCTAGCCATAGGTCCCAATCTTGTTGAACTTTTGAGAACACCCATGAGATTCATAAGTTGTTTTATAAAGGGGTATTACCTTATTTAACCTGAATTTTCCTAAATTGTAAGCTAGGGGCCTCATTAGACTTCCACTTCAAGATAATGGCCTTACGGGCATAAAAAAGCATCAGACTGACCAGTGGTGGCTGGTGGTATATTTTTTGGGGGGGCTGCAAACAATGCACCCACAGCCATCACCCCCCGGTCGGTCAGTTACCAGTCCCACACTTACCCCATCTATGGCGCGGGCAGCGTTTCCCTCCAGGTGGCGGCTTCCCCTGCGTCTCCTCCCTCCTCCTCCTAGGCCAATAGGATCACTTCTTCTTTCGGCCAGTGGGGAGACGAGTCTCAGGACCCGCTTCCTGATTGGCCGGGAGGAGAATCAGTGTGACAATAACAAATATTCATTCACTATTGTCACACAACTGGGTGGGCTCGGGGCACAGTGCTCTGTGCCTCGAGCCCACCCTTTTTTTAAGCCCATTAGAGCCTCTGGCTCCAATCACGTGGTTCAAAAGAAAACAAAAAACCCTATTGGAATCCATGCGTCCGGCTCCCCGCATATAGATCAAGGCGCTGGACGCATAGAAAGGGGGCAGAACCCCTGCGCCCTGCATTATGGGCCACCACTGAGACTGACAAGGGTCCTAAGAGCCTGACGGGGGATCAATGCGCCCACCAGCCCGAGCAAACATACATCAACAGGGGGATCTCAGGGGGTGAGCTGTGTAACGGAACCAGCAACTTCAGACAAAAAGTTTTAATATTTGGGCAAGTCCAGAAAATGTGGTGAAAATCCACATGGTCACCCACACAACTCCAACACTGAGAGGAGACCCCTTTGACTTGTGTTTGAGTAGCTTTGAACTTCTATAGACTTTCTTCTGAGATGGTTATAGTCAGCTCATGAGTTGCTTTGCTTCTAATTTGTGTTTCACTGCTTCTGACTTGCTTCGAGTTGCCTTGTATAGGGAAGGAATGGCAATCAAGTTGTAAACAAATGAGCGTGTAGAAAAGCCCTGCTACATAGGTTTAAAGCAGACCTGAAGTCAAAAATAAAGATCGCTATGTTATTATTGTTTCTTGTTGTGTACTTTGTTAAACAAATACTGAAAGTATGTTCTTTTGTTTCTCAACAGATCTTTATAACTTCTCATTGATCTCAGCAGAAGCATCATGTCATCAAAGGTAAATACATGGAAGGAGGGTAGGGAAGGAAGGATATCCAGATGCTGTTTATACTGAATCTTGTTAGCGCAGATTTGTGCCAGATGCATTAACCTCTTGCTTACCGAGCACTTAAACCTCCCTGCTACCCAGACCAACTTTCAGCGATGTCACACTTTATATGACAATTGAGCGGTCATACAACACTGTACCCAAATTAAAATGTTATCCTTTTTTTCACACAAACGGAGCTATCAGCGTGAGGAGAAAAAAGAGCCGATTACCGGCTCTGTTTACGGCCCATAATCAGCGGTCATTGGCTGACTGCTGATCACGTGGTAAGGGGTCGCGATCGACCCCTTACTCTGATCTGTGATCAGCCAAGTTTCATAGACTCGCTGATCACAAAGCGCGCCCCCCTGCAGCGGGTGCGCAGACCACTCAAGCACGGGAGGACGTCCAGAGACGTACATTGATTTAGGCCCTGCCTCTCGTGCGCACTACAGGATACAACAAGCGTTGGATTATGTTTACCCGCATAAGTACGTACAGGTCCGTGCATCCCCGTGCAGGCAGTCCCATTGATGTTGGGGCACAGCGGTTGTACAGACACAGCCGTTGCTCCTAATTTTACATCTGTGCAGGGCACCGAATGCACACTGTCTGCGTTTGGAGCCTTGGGAGCAGCAGCTGTATCCATGTAGCCACTGCGTCTTAGTTGACATGAATGGAAATGCCTGTGGATGCACACAACATATGTGCTGCCCCGTGTGGGTAAACACGGCCCCCGCACAGGTATATGCTGTAGTACTTCCATGTGAGCCAGACTTTAACATGCACTAGTCCTTTAAGGGCATGCTAGCTAGAGGAAAAACCACCTCAGACAGGGGCGGACTGACCATTCGGCCACTCGGGCACTGCCCGGGGGCCCCATCAGGGTTGCCAGCCTCAGTAAAACCAGGGACAGTATGTAAAAATCTGTGTTTTTTTTTTACATCTGTCTCTGAAATGTCCCTTACCGACATTCTTTTGGTCTAAAAATTCCGAGATTATAGCTGCCCCACCTCTCCTGTACCTTCTCAGCCAATAGAAACATGTCTGTGTATACTGTGTGTACACGTATGTGTATACTGTGTGATTGTATACTGTGTGTGTGTGTATACACTGTGTGGCCCTATAATCTCTGATTGCCTGGCAGCCCCATAATCTCCTATTGCCCGGGGGCCTCATGAGTTGTCAGTCCGCCCCTGACCTCAGAACTACTTCACTTTGATTAATAGATGCTGAAAATTTAGCAAATGAGCAAAATGTGTTTCTAATCACACTAGGAGGTGGTAGCATTCTCATTGTAGGACGACATTATGACAACTAGAGCAAAGAAATGTGGACTTGTAGCAACCAAACTTATATTGTATTTATACTTCCCCTTACAGAGAGTAAATGCCTAGAAATAGATCTACTTTGTGTATTAGAAAAATGTTGCATCAGTCCTTCCATTATGGAAAAACAGAGGGTACCCTGACTGGGCTCACCCCATCAATACTGGAGTGAGGTTAGCTTAAAATCTTTCTTTACAGAAAACAGATAGTGAATTCCACGGCTAACTGGTCAGTGGACATCATAACAGGTCCATGTGAACTGTGACATCACAGTTAACATAAATCGTCATAAAATTAGTTAGCACGTAGATGGTTTGAATGGACTCTTGCAATGCAAAAAGCAGTGGTGATTGGCAAAGTGTACTGCTCTCCTCCAGCAACCAATCGGATTTCATTCTCTGATTAGACTACTGTACATGTACATTTACTTGGTTTCTCTGGACTACTACATTTTGAACATCATCATTTCTCTTTGCACTTATTATTTGTAAACATTCTTTGTTTTATTAAATTCTGGTCACATAAATTGTGTTTTTTTACATAATTTTCAATACTAGGACTATTAATAGAGTGTACTTCTTGGAATGTGTAGTGTCGAGCAATAGAGTATAGAGAAAGGTGGTCATTTCCCAGTACAGCCTTATTAAGATCTTGTGCCAAGGCATGCTAAGAGCGTTGCATCTCCTCCAAGATGGGATATTTATAGTAGTGAGTCAACCGAGATGATTCAGAGAGGATTGGAGGGACAAGAATGTTATTCTGCCAAGAAAATAGAAGAGGTCGTATGAGAGACAGCAGACTGCATGACCCAAATTCAAATGTTTTATTCTGGAATATGGACAATATCTGGATATTTAGATTTTAAATTCGGTCTGTGCTGAGATTTACTGCTCAGTCTTGGCCATCCTGCTTCTTGCAATAATACAGTTATTAAAAAAAATGTCAAACTTGTTTTGCAGAAAATGATGATACTATATCCTGCAGTAGCTAATCGTGTCACTGGATGCCCAGGCATTGGTCACATGATCTTAGCTAATGGGGGTTTAGGAGCCTATAATTTAGGAACAGATGTGCAATCAGCAGTGCTGTTTGAAGTTTGATCCCATCTTCATCTAAGGTCTGATTCACATCTATGCAGGTTGCAGTTTGCATATTGCAGGTGCATTTTTGCATTTTTCAATACAGGCTTTTGATCCATTGAAGTCTATGGAACCAAAAACCAGAAAAAGTCCCTGGCCCTTTCCATAAAATGCACAGATGTGAACTACATCCATAGGAAACCATGTTAAATGGACTGTAGTGTGTTTCTGCAAAACTGAAAACGCACTAAAAAATGCACAGTTGTGATCCAGGCCTTAGAACATTATTAGCTGGTATGGGAGCTTAAAGCAGTATTTTCAACATTATTAGTAAATATTAATATTAATATTAGAGCTGGATCTCAAATTTTCCAACAACAAAATCCGTTGTTGGAAATTCCGATCGTGTGTACACAATTCCGACAAACAAAATTCCATGCATGCTCAGAATCAAGCAGAAGAGCCGCACTGGCTATTGAACTTCATTTTTCTCAGCTCGTCGTATGTGTTGTACGTCACCGCGTTCTTGGTGTTTGGAATTTGACAACTTTTGTGTGACTGTGTGTATGCAAGACAAGTTTGAGCAAACATCCGTCGGAAAAAAAAAACATGGATTTTGTTGTCGGAATGTCCGATCGTGTGTACGCAGCATAAGGCCTCATACACACGGTACGAAAATCAGAAGGGAAAAGTCTGAAGATGAGCTGTCTGTGGATTTTCGGATTGCTAGTACGGTGCATTCGACAAACGATTTGACTTTTTCATCAGACAGAAGCTGGATGTGTAGGCTATAAAATTTTTGTTGGATGTAAACTCAACATCTGATTTTCGGATGGTCAGTACAGAAATCCGTCACACAAAAGTCAAAAGTACAAACACGCATGGTCAGAATCAAGAAACGAGCCGGAAGAGTTTGGTCTTGTAAACTACCGTTCGTAATCTAGAATTAACATTTGTGATGCGGCAATTGATGAAATGTCGAAATGCAGCGCACATTCTCATCTTCTTTAAAGGGATAATAATGAAGCTGCTTTGCTAGTGATACTGATGTAGTTATGCCAAACTTATTTTAAAAGGCATCTGTTTTGTACAATCTGAAAATCACGAATCAACGCTCAGCGAACTTCTACTAACACGAAATTAGCAGAAGGGGCCCAAAGGGGGGTGCTTGAGAAATGAACTTCCTCTTTATACTCTCATAGTACGTCACTACGTTCGTGTTTGTCAAACGGCAATTTGCAGATAGTATGCTAGACAAAATCCTGCACACGCCCTTTTGACAAAAATCAGACACTCGGTCGTCCAACAATCAGACCATGTGTACGAGGATTAAGAGAGAAAGTGTGTTACTGGCCAAACCATCAAGTGAAATAAAGGAAAAATAAATAAAAAGAGTAAACTAATGCAGCCACCACATCTAAAGATTTGTAAGTTGCATATATAAAATTATTTTTGGGTTTAATTTTGATATATACTATATTTAACCACTTCAGTCAGGTTTTTACCCCCCTTCACGACCAGGCAATTTTTTGCGATAGTGCACTGTGCTACTTTAACTATAGACGCTGTACCCAAATAAAATTGATGTCCTTTTTTTCCCCACAAATAGAACTGTCTTTTGATGGTATTTGATCACCTCTGCGGTTTTTATTTTTTGCGCTATAAACAAAAAAGGAGTTGAAATTTTGGAAAAAAAACAATATATTTTCTTTCTGCTTTAAAACATGTCCAATAAAAAAAAATGTAAAAAATCTAATTTCTTCATCAATTTAGGCCAATATGTATTAAGCTACATATTTTTGGTAAAAAAATCCCAATAAACATATATTGATATTGGTTTGCGCAAAAGTTATAGCGTCTACAAACAATGGGATATTTTTATGGAATTTTTATTTATTTATTTATTCTTTTTTTTTTTTTTACTAGTAATGATGGCAATTAGCAATTTTTAGTGGGATTACAGTAGACAAATGGGACACCTAACTGACACTTTTGACACTTTTTTGGGGACCAGTGACACTAATACAGTGATCAGTGCTAAAAATATGCACTGTTACTGTACTAATGACACTGGCAGGGAAGGGGTTAACACCAGGGACAATCAAAGGTTTAAGTGTGCCCCTAGGGGGTGCTTTTCTAACTGTGTGGGGGATGGTTTGACTGGGGAAAAGAAAGAGGTCCATGTTCCTGCTCAGCAGGAACACATGATCTCTCTCTTTCCCACTTACAGAATGGCGATCTGCCTTGCTTACATAGGCAGATCGTCGTTCTGCCTCTTCCAGGTACAATCACGGGTGGCCAGCGGACATCTGGACAAGGCTATATACAAATATTAGGCACATACGGAGCAGGAATCTTCTATCAAAAGTAACCAGGTTGACCACTATAAAGCTATATACGGGTTGCTTTTTCCATACTTCAAAATTACAAACATACTGTACAGTGGGGACGGAAAGTATTCAGACCCCCTTAAAATTTTCACTCTTTGTTATTTTGCAGCCATTTGCTAAAATCATTTAAGTAAATTTTTTTCCTCATTAATGTACACACAGCACCCCATATTGACAGAAAAACACAGAATTGTTGACATTTTTGCAGATTTATTAAAAAAGAAAAACTGAAATATCACATGGCCCTAAGTATTCAGACCCTTTGCTCAGTATTTAGTAGAAGCACCCTTTTGATCTTATACAGCCATAAGTCTTTTTGGGAAAGATGCAACAAGTTTTTCACACCTGGATTTGGGGATCCTCTGCCATTCCTCCTTGCAGATCCTCTCCAGTTCTGTCAGGTTGGATGGTAAACGTTGGTGGACAGCCATTTTTAGGTCTCTTCAGAGATGCTCAATTGGGTTTAAGTCAGGGCTCTGGCTGGGCCATTCAAGAACAGTCACGGAGTTGTTGTGAAGCCACTCCTTCGTTATTTTAGCTGTGTGCTTAGGGTCATTGTCTTGTTGGAAGGTAAACCTTCGGCCCAGTCTGAGGTCCTGAGCACTCTGGAGAAGGTTTTCGTCCAGGATATCCCTGTACTTGGCCACATTCATCTTTCCTTCGATTGCAACCAGTTGTCCTGTCCCTGCAGCTGAAAAACACCCCCACAGCATGATGCTGCCACCACAATACTTCACTGTTGGGACTGTATTGGACAGGTGATGAGCAGTGCCTGTTTTTTTCCACACATATCGCTTAGAATTAAGTCCAAAAAGTTCTATCTTGGTCTCATCAGACCAGATAATCTTATTTCTCACCATCTTGGAGTCCTTCAGGTGTTTTTTAGCAAACTCTACGCGGGCTTTCATGTGTCTTGCACTGAGGAGAGGCTTCCGTCGGGCCATTCTGCCATAAAGCCCCGACTGGTGGATGGCTGCAGTGATAGTTGACTTTCTACAACTTTCTCCCATCTCCCGACTGCATCTCTGGAGCTCAGCTACAGTGATCTTTGGGTTCTTCTTTACCTCTCTCACCAAGGTGCTCTTAGTAGCCTTAAGTGCAGCAGAAATTTTTTTGGTAACCTTGGCCAGATCTGTGCCTTGCCACAATTCTGTCTCTGTGCTCTTCAGGCAGTTCCTTTGACCTCATGATTCTCATTTGCTCTGACATGCACTGTGAGCTGTAAGGTCTTATATAGACAGGTGTGGCTTTCCTAATCAAGTCCAATCAGTATAATCAGACATAGCTGGACTCAAATGAAGGTGTAGAACCATCTCAAGAATGATCAGAAGAAATGGACAGCACCTGAGTTAAATATATAAGTGTCACAGCAAAGGATCTGAATACTTAGGACCATGTGATATTTCAGGTTTTTTTTTAAATAAATCTGCAAAAATGTCAACAATTCTGTGTTTTTCTGTCAATATGGGGTGCTGTGTGTACATTAATGAGGAAAAAAAAAATTTAAATGATTTTAGCAAATGGCTGCAATATTTCATCCCCACTGTATTTTTTTTGGGGGGGGGGGGGGGGGGGGGGGATGGGGGACAAAGATTTGTTCCGAGAGGGGGATTTCAACAGAGGGTGGGTTTGTACTGGGAGGAGGGGGAATCAAGACTCATCCACCCTACCAACCGTTCAGCGTCCTCCACCCCTCTCTGCCAATCCCTCCACTGGCTTGCATTCACCCAACAAATAAGATTCAAAGTACTATCAATAATTTACAAAGCCATCCATAACTCTTCCCCCAGCTACATCACTAAACTGGTCTCAAAATACCAACCAAGCTGCTCCCTTCAGTCCTCCCAAGACCTCCTGCTTTCTAGCTCCCTTGTCACCTCCTCCCATGCTCGCCTCTAGGATTTCTCCAGAGCTTCTCCCATCCTTTGGAACGCCCTACCCCAATCTGTCCGACTGTCCCCTAATCTATCCATCTTTAGACGATCCCTGAAAACCCTTCTCTTTAAATTAGCCTATCCTGCTTCTCACTAATGCACTGTTTTACTTTCTCCATCAGCTCATCCCTCACAGCTATTACCTGTTGTATCCATTGATCCTCCCTCTTAGATTGTAAGCTCTAATGAGCAGGGCCCTCTGCCTTCAAAATTTAACTATCTGCCTTCATTTTGTTAAGCACTGCGCAAACTGTTGGCACTATATAAATCCTGTATAATAATAATAATATTAATAATAATATATGCTTAGGGGGTAATCATGCAGATTACTGCTCAGTTTTTTTGAGGGAATATTTGTTGACACATAATGCTCATGCATCTTGGGGAACGCAGTTTGGCATGTTCGCCCTGGGCTCTAGTTGACCTTGTCCCAGCACTGGTTGGTTGCTTAGTCTTCCTCCACACAGCACTTTTGTGCAGAGTTATATATTTCACTTTGCAGTTCCCTTGTGCCATGGGGGAAAAGCAGAACCTCCCAAAGAAAGGGAAGAGAGAGAAGAATCATCTCAATAATAATAAACTGGGGAAGTGAAAATGTAAACATAAAGTTCAACCAAGGTCAACTTAATACAACTGATTGATTTTTTTTTATCTTTGGACAATTTAAGGGATGATCTGACCACCCTACTGGCCATACTTAGGAAGAGACTGTTACACAACATAAACAACTTGGGGAAAGCTATGCAAAAATTTCTGAGCCCATTCACACTATTGTGACCATTATCGTGTGGTGCGTTAAGGGAGAGCATTCACATTGATCTTATCAAGCCTCAATGCACAAAAAAATTCACCTGCACTACTTTTGGGCAACACAGTGCACAGAGCATTCATCACATCTGTGTGTTTTGGGTGAACTGGAAACTGATGTTTACATTTGTTTACACATTTTATGTACATAAGACTGCTGTTCACTGCAATGCTGTTTTACAGCGTGTTGTGCATGCACTTTAATGCATAACACGCCTAGGTCTGATAGTGGCGCTCCCATCTGCAGGTTGTTAAGCCAGCTCACACACCCAGGACCTACTGTAATTAGACAGCACAGTCAACATATCATATTCATAGATAAATGTACATTCACACCATTCAACTAACAGGCTTAAACATCTCTTTGCTAAATATAGCATAAAATGTAAAAGCGAGGACCAGAAATCTGATCAAATGTCCAGTACTAGGGTTTGCCTGGGTAACTAAGAGAACCACATCCTCTGCTGGAGGTCTTTTAGTATGAGACATCCCAAGCTGAACACTCTGAAGCAATACTTTTAAAGCCAATTAAATTAAAAACATCTCTGGGACATATGGTATGGGAACTTACGGCCAAATTCAAGTTATACTTAATGAGACAAAAAAGTGTTGCAGTAGAGCATATCAGGTGAGTCTTCATTGACATCCTTCTCCTAGGGGCAAGTAAGAATCTGGTGCATGGCACATCGTTGACAGTTCTAATCCTGCCGCTCCTGGCATGGAAGAAAGAGATGAGGGCCAAAACCTTCTGGTAAGTCAGCTAAAATGGGTCGATAGAGCAGACTTTTTGTCTAACTTTGGCCCAATCCAGTTATAGATTCAGCTTGACCATCTGGGAAGTCTCTACTCTCAGCAATGGAGGGAAGGTCTCCTTAGCCTTTCATTGAGTATCTGTTACCCAGTTGAATTGATTTTGATAGAAGTCCAGGCACTGCCTCTGACACTGCTGTCTGTTCATTGTATACGTTTCTACTCACCACCATCAACTTTCTTGCATTCCAGACCATTGTAGATCCTGGGGTTCTCTTTGTTCTGGTGGTATCTGGAACAGGAATTGTCACAGTGCACCCATGGGGTCGTTTCAAATGTTACCTGGAGCTACTCTGGACAACAGAACTTCAGTTCCTCCAGCATGGTAAAATGCTTCTTTGGGGAACACCTTCGGGGAACACCTTGAAGCACCTTTAGTTTCATCCAACTCCTATTCTTGTGCTATATCTTTTGTGGTACTGTACAGAACACTGCCCATTCTCGATCTCCCTGGAGGCATACACCACTCTTTCTCCTTTTGAGCAAGATGCTTCTCCTCTGTACTTCCCACTTCCTAGAGGATTCCAGTTCCAGAGGCATCCAGCAACACACTGCCCTCTCTCACAGAATCTATGATGTCTTTTACTGATTGGTAGCCTATCCTGCTGACTACGCCACAATTGTGGTGTCTCCTAGTGGCATTTTGTTGAGCCATTTCCCAGCCTGGGGCCTGGTATATTTGGATTCTAGTGATGGAATCCAAATATATGGAATCCTGGTATATTTGGATTCTAGTGATGGAAGGTCTAAATTCCAGCACGATTGCCAGTGCTTCACACTCCCTAGCCTATAGGCCATGTCAGGAAACACACTCATTTGTTTAGGGGGGACTTCTCCGATTCCATTGGTCACAGGCCTGGTCTCTCAGGGGTTACGTTGAACACCTGGGCCCAAAAATCACAAGGGTTGCAGGTCACAAGGTGTGTGGTCTCTCCGTAAAGCCAGGACAGCCAACACACCTTCACCAGGCCACCACCTGAGGTCCAGGTTCTGCTACAGTAGGTCTGCTATGCCTAAAGCTGAGTTGCCTATTTTAGATGACATCTTTATATAAAGATACTCTTTACATACCCATGTTAGAAACCTCAGACGGAAGCTGCTGTTCTGTGACTCATGGGCTCCATTTTATTTGTAGTTGTTAGTGTAAGGTCCAGGAATTTAGAGGACAACCAAATCCACCAGAGGTATCTTACAAAAGTATTTTCCTTTGAAATAGATTTATAATACAGTTAACATTAAGGTGGCCAGGGTATTATTAAATGTCATATCGTGAGATTGATTTTAATAGGATAGGAGACCTTCATTTAAATTGTTTTACTGGTACAGCAAACATAGGAATAAAATTATCAGGAGATCACATGACAGGCACTGCATAGTGGATGTATATATCTCATCATGAGCATGATGGGGTTGAGGGAGACTGTGATCATTTGGGAATTTGGTGGTGTATGGTCAGATTTAGGTTCTTTTATATACAGTGAAACATCCATGCACATCAGTGGTTTGCTAGGATAGAGAATGAAGTTTTTAATATAGCACAAAAAACTTCTGGAAACAACATGCTATTATGCTACAGCTGGGTTGCAGACATCAAGACAGTCCTGTGACGTTACAGGCAGATTGGAGGAGGAGAGACAAAACCACACATATTAAACCTTGAAATGCCAATATTTTCACTTGCATTAGGATTTAGTAAGTGAATGTCATTTATGGGAATATTTTAAAAAAAATCTTGAATAAACTGAAGCCCATTAATATCCTCCTTTGCTGATAATTAATCATTGATAATTACCAGTATATCACTATTTTTTCTTTTTAAACTACTATTTAAAAAAGCAACATACAGCCCCAATCTCTAAAATACAGAACAGCCAGCATATGCTCTGGTAGAGTATTCCAATGACAGAAGGATTAGGAGCTCGTAGGCTACTAACAATGCTTATACTGGTCTTTAGAATGGGAATGGGTTTTGCTGTAGCAGTTCTGGGGCGCAGATTTGTACTTCTTGGTGCTTATACCTGGGAGGATTTGGCTCAGCTGCGTTTGGGACACAGAACAAAGGCTTTGTGTTTTTGTTTGAGCTAAGTTTAGACATTATGTTAGGTTAGAGTAAGGGATCAGAGGTCACCTTTAGTGAAGTTCTTTTAGTCAAGCGTCCCACCCCCCTGTGTGCAATCCACCTAGCAAAATGGTTCTCTTCCGCTCTGTTCTTGTGATCTTTGCTGTGTGGCCCAGGCTGACACAGCACAGCTGTTTCAAACAAGATGTCCTTACCAGGTCCTCTTCTTATGCCCCGTACACACGGTCGGACTTTGTTCGGACATTCGACAACAAAATCCTAGGATTTTTTCCGACGGATGTTGGCTCAAACTTGTCTGGCATACACACGGTCACACAAAGTTGTCGGAAAATCCGATCGTTCTAAACGTGGTGACGTAAAACACGTACGTCGGGACTATAAACGGGGCAGTGGCCAATAGCTTTCATCTCTTTATTTATTCTGAGCATGCGTGGCACTTTGTCCGTCGGATTTGTGTACACACGATCGGAATTTCCGACAACGGATTTTGTTGTCGGAAAATTTTATCTCCTGCTCTCCAACTTTGTGTGTTGGAAAATCCGACGGAAAATGTCCGATGGAGCCCACACACGGTCAGAATTTCCGACAACACGCTCCGATCGGACATTGTCCATCGGAAAATCCGATCGTGTGTACGGGGCATTACTGTGCATGCATGCCATGGCCCTATTCACTTCTATGAGAGTGCAGTACGAAGAGGAACCAGCCCGACATTTTGTTTTCTCAAAAGCTGTATTGTGCTAGGGCTGCATAACAAAAAATCTTAAAAATGGGAAGGAAAGTATGTATTTAATCACTCAGGCTGGAGTGGGAGGGTTACCTTTAATTTCATTTAAAGCCCAAATTAAACTCTTGAAATGTAAACAATATACTTACCTAATCTTCATTAGTGCTCCACCCCTTAACACGGAGTCACAGGAGAATGCTCTCTGCAGCATTTAGGATCCAACCACTGCTGATGGTGAAAACAGCCAAGGGGACCTGTGTTTTTTTCAAGTTACAAGACTGACTCCAAGAGGGTGGGGATGAATCTTGGCTGGTTCAGCAGGGACAAGTTGCTTGATCCTTTTTTTTTCCTTTTTTCCCTTTTTCTTCTTTTTTTTTTTTCCCACTTCAGCGAAAATTTTTCTGAGAGACATTATTTCAACTTTATATGTCAAACTTTATCTCTTCTCATTTTTCACATCATTGTGGATTGTTTCCGTCACATCTTTATTGTTTTTCCCTTCTAGGATATTATTTAATAATTTTAAAAATCGACGACAAAACGCCTCCTATAAATATGAACCCACTATTATCTTATTCTCTCTCAGTCCCTCTTATTTCCCCCCACCCCCCTCCCCCTCCCCTGTGTTTGGTCCGTTCCTTTATGTTATTTATTTATCCACTTGGCTCTGCACCTATTCTTTCTTTTATCTTATCTAAATAAATGTCTGAGACTTTGTATTTTTTCCAACTTTCCCATCTACTATTATCCCTTTTCTCTCCTCCTTCCATTTTGTAGTGATAATCTATTTCCTTTAGCCAGTTTCTAATGTCTGGTTTTCCACTTTTTAGCCAATTCTTGGAAATTAAGGCCTTGGCCGCATTCAGGAGGTTAGGTACTATTGATTTTCTATATTGTTTCTTAGGTTTATTATAGATATGGAAGAGGCAAGTCCAGATGTTTTGTTCTATTTCTTCTTCAGTTATTTCGTTTATGTTATTTAACACTTCCTTCCAGTACTCCATTATTATTGGGCATTCCCACCATATGTGTATGATCGTTGCTATTTGGCCACATTTTCTCCAACACAAAGAGGTTTTGTCTTGATGAAATCTGTGTATTCTTACTGGGGTCATATACCATCTTGATACTAGTTTATAATTCATTTCAATAGTCTTCATGTCCCAGGCCTTATTATATCCCATTTCTATCATTTTTTCCACTTTTTGGTTATCTATTTTTATATTCATTTCTTTTTCCCATTGATTTATGTATTCTGGTCTTTCTTGTGCTTCCAAATCTGTCAGTGTACTATAAATTTTTGATGTTCCGTTTTTCAATGGTATTTCATTGCTACATAGCTTTTCCAGTGCAGTTAATTTCGTTTCGTCTCTCAGTGGGTGTGGTATTGTGCTTACTAAGTGCCTTAGTTGATTATAATTCCATTCATTCATCTTCCATCCATTCCTTTCCTCTATTTCTACTCGTGTTCTTATTTTGCCATTTCTAGTGATATCTTTCAATTGTGGGTTACGTATTCCTTGAATTCCAAATATTTCCTTCCCAGGGGTGAAGAAATTCGATCCTGTGAGTGCTAATAGTGGTGAATTATATTTCCATTCATTCTTTAAGTGAATGGTGTGCCAAATTTTAAATACATTTTTTGTTATTTCGTGTGTGTCAGTGTCCAATGTTCTATATTTCCGTGGAATCCAAATATTCTTATGTAATGTGACTCCGCTTATTATGTTTTCCATTTCCACCCATTTTTTTTCGTTTTTCTCATTTGTCCACTCTAACATTCGTGTTAAAACTATGGCTTTATAGTACCTACTTATATCTGGAGCGGCCAGACCTCCGTGCTCCTTTTTCCTTGTAATCAGCGTGTATTTGATTCTTGGTTTTTTATTAAACCATATGTATTTTAACAAAATTGTTTTAATTATTTTAAAAAAGCTCTGCGGGATCTTTACTGGTAACATCTGTAATCTGTAATTTATTTTGGGTAGTATCATCATCTTGAATATTTATTCTTCCAATCCATGAAAGTGGCTGTATTCTTAACTTTTTCATTTCTTCTTTGACCTCATTGATCAATGGGATAAAATTTGCCTGGTAAATTTTTTCCACTCTAGGAGTTATTTTAATTCCAAGGTAATTTAGTTCTTTTACCCACGTAAATGGGAATTCTTTTTGTAAAAACTGAACTTCCTTTTTCTCTAGTCCTATGTTTAATATTTCCGTTTTTATTGGATTAATTTTGAAGTTTGACAGTTCTCCGTATTTTTTTATTTCTTTCAATATGTTTGGGAGTGACACTCTTGAATTGGATACGTACATCAAGATGTCGTCCGCGTAAGCTGCGATCTTATGCTCTTTTCCTCCTAGTCTCGCTCCTTCTACCTCTTTGTTATTGCGGAGTGTTGCTAATAATGGTTCTAAAGCCAATACGTATAATAGTGGAGACAGTGGACAGCCTTGCCGTGTTCCGTTCTGCATCTTAATTTTTGGAGAAAGTCTACCGTTTACTTTTACGACTGCTGTCGGGCCATTATACAAATTTGTTATCCACTTCATCATTTTTGTCCCGATACCCAAGTGCCGCAATGTATCCATCATGAAACCCCAGTCTACCCTGTCGAATGCTTTTTCTGCATCCAATGACAGGAATAGAACTGGGGTCTCATTCTGCACCTTCTTGTGCAACATCAGTAATGATTTTAGGCTGTTGTCCCGCCCCTCTCTGGTCCGGGTTGATCCACTGTGGGATTAGTTTTTTTATCCTACTGGCCAGGATCTTAGAGTACAGCTTCTTATCAGCGTTCAATAGGGCTATTGGCCTGTAGCTTGAGCAGTTAACTTTGTCTTTCCCTTCTTTTGGTAGTATTGTAATATGAGCTAGTAGCGATTCACTTCTTATTTCTTCATCTTCCCCTAAGGAATTCATATATTCTAATAGTTTTGGAGTCAGCTGTTCTTCAAATTTTTTATAGTATTTGACCGTGAACCCGTCTGGTCCTGGACTTTTTCCTACGGGAGTTTCCTTTAATGCCAGTTTTACCTCTTCTTGCGTAATATTTTTTTCCAATTCTTCTAGTTGGTCTATTTTTATTTTTGGTAAATTTGCTTTTTTTAGATATTCTTGTATCCTCTTTGTTCTTGTATTCGCTTCTTTCCAACTTTCCTGTCCTTTTATTGCATATAGGGAGCTGAAGTATTTTTGAAATGTTATCGCTATATCTGTAGTTTTATTTACCACTTCTTTTTCATTTTTGATCTTCTCAATGTAATTCAAAGACTTTTTTTTTACCAAATTTGCTAGGTATTTTCCTGGTTTGTTACCCCATTTGTATTTTTCTTGTACTACTCTGTTGTACTCCTTCCTTTCTTCTTGTTCCATCCAGTCTTTTAATTGCTCTCTCTTTTGAGATAATAGGCCGAAGATTTTGTTGTTTACTTGATTTTTGTGTTTTCGTTCCAATTCATAAATTTCTTTAATTATTTGTTGCATGTTTGTTTTCCTTTCCTGTTTTTTTTCTTGCCCCTATGGCTATTAATTTGCCCCTAATAACAGATTTATGCGCCTCCCATATAGTTGCTTTCGATACCTCTGGTGTATCGTTTTCCTCAAAATATCTTTTAATTTCTTCTATGATACTTTTTTCGGTCTCGCTGTCTTCTAATAAAGTTTTGTTGATTCTCCATGGACCCCTTTCAAAGACTTCTTTTATTTTCATTCTCAACGTTACTGGGCTGTGATCTGAGGCGGTTATTATACCTATTTTTGTTTCTTCTATTTCTTCCAAGTTTCTATGTTCGACCATGATGTAATCCAATCTGGAGTAACTTTTGTGTACTGTTGAGTAGAATGTGTAGTCCTTTGTGCTGGGGTGCTGAATTCTCCAAGGATCTATTAGTTGCTGTTCATATAGTGTTCTTTTTAATTTCTTTAGTTGTTTTACCTCTTTGTCCCTTACTATTGAGGTGCTGTCCATTTTGTTATTCATGCTGAAGTTGAAGTCTCCGGCTAGTATTAATTTTCCTTGTTTGAATTCCATTAGTATTTTAATGATATCTATCAAATATTTTTTAGGGTTCTTATTAGGACAATAGACATTAGCCAATGTATATTTTACCCCTTGTATAGTTCCTGTAATAAAAAGATATCGACCCTCCGGATCTATTTTCCTTTGATCTATTAGAAAACGTACATTTTTCCCTAAACCGATGGCTACTCCTTTGGCCCTTCTTATTGGCGAGTCTCCTTGATACCATGTTGGTATGTTTCTTGAATAAATTTTGGTATTTGAGTTTTGGGTTATATGCGTCTCCTGTAGGAAAATTATTTCTGCTTTACTTTTTTCTAGTTCTCGGAGAATGATGTTTCTCTTCCCTGGGGAATTTAGTCCTCGGACATTATAGGAGATTATTTTTATGCTGTTTACGTTTTCCATTCTTGTGCCTTTTCTTCCCCGCCCGTCCTCCGACCCTCCCCCCCATTTATTGTGAGGCGGAGCTCTGTGAGACACCCTATTCCCCCCTCGCCTAAGCACTAATAGGGCGACCCCCTGTCCACTCTGTGAGTCCCTGTCTTCCTCTCCCTGCATTTTTGTTGTGTTTTACCAATCCTTTCACTTTCCTTTTTTCCCATCCCATCAACCCCAGCCCCCCCCCCCTTTCCACTCTAAGGCCCCTTGCACTAATGTGTGGTATTTTCTCAGTTATTAATTTCCTCGAGATTCCACATCTTGATGTCTGTTCCTTGAATTTAATTGCCATTGCAGGTCATCTCCTGCCGTTATTCGCTCCTGTCTATTTGCATATTTTTCCAGTTCTGGGGAGGGGATTTCTAGTTTGTTGCATAAGTCCGGAATCTCCTCCACATATCTTAGCCTCGCACTTATTCCGTTTTTCCTTGCTATTAGACATGCTGGAAAACCCCAGTTGTATTGAATTTCTTGCTCTCGGAGGATTCCTAATAGTGGTTTTAATGTCCGTCGTCTTTTCAACGTTTCTTGAGACAAATCTTGAAATATTTGTAATTTACCTTCCGCAAACTCTATTTGTGTTTTCCTCTTTAGGTTTATCCAGATCTGTTTTTTTTCTTCCCATTTTTCGAAGCGTACTATTACATCTCTAGGTGTTTCTTGAGAACCTTTGAGGTTTTTTTACTCGAAAGACACTTTCTATTCCTATTATGTTGGTTGCATCCTTTCCCAAGATTTGGTTGAAGAGATTGTTCATTTTTTCTATTAGGTTTTCTGCTTGTTCTGTTTCCGGTAACCCGCGTATTCTCAAGTTTTTCTTTTTATCTCTATTTTCTTGCTCTTCTATTTTATATGATTGTTCCTGTTGTTCCCGTTTTAGTTTCTTTATTTCCTCTTCCAGTTCCTTTATGTTTTTTTGATGTAGGTCTACTTTGATCTCTACTTCTTCCACTCTGTTTAACATATATCCCATGTCTTTATGGAGTGTTGATATCTCTGCTTTTAGGGAATTCTCTAGTGCCGCAAACATTTTTTCCATATCCTGTTTTGTTGGCAACTGTGGCCCTTGTTGTCCTTCCTCCTTTCCTCTGTCTTCCTCTCCCATTTCTGGCTCCATTCTGGGTTCTGAGAGGTGGCTGGTTTCTGTTTGTACTTTATACTGGCCTTTTTTATCCTTGTTGTCCTTCTCTTTTGTATCTATTTGTCTGCCCTTTGAACCCACTTGTTTCTCTCCTTCTCCGATTCCTTGCTGTATATACCTGTTCATAGGGCCTGGACTTAGGCCTAGGCTGGTCCTAGGTGATTTCGGTATTGCTCCCGCACTTCTTGTTGTTTTCCCCTTCATGTTTGTTTCTATGGCTGGATTTATAAGATCTTCGAAGCTGCCTTCCAGAATACCCCTTGGTTGGGGTCTCTTAATGATGAAAAAATCTCCCAGCCTTCTTAAATTGACTTATTTTTACTAATATTTCTTTTGTTCCGTTCTCATACCCACCATCCTCCCCACAATCCAATAATAGAGATAATTAATGAGATATGAGTAGTCTCCGTTTCCCAGAAGTTATGTTACTACCTTAAGTACATTAAGCATTCCTTGGTGCTGTTCAATTGTTTAAACCATAGTATTAAGTACCCATGCACACGGACATCTCTACAGCTGCTTTTCTAAGCCCTTTCTGCAGCTCAAAAAGGCCTGTCTATGGCTTCATGCCCACCTAGGCGTCTCCGAGCTGCAAGTGGCATAGGCGTTCCTAAGCTGCAAAAAAAAAAAAAAAAAAACCCAGGCCCAATGGGCTCTGAGAGACGTTTTCCAGCTGCAAAAACGCTCCAACGCTAAAAAACGCTCAAAAACGCCCAAAAACATCATTCTCCAACGTCCTCCAGCGTTTTTGATCCATTGAAGAAAAAAAAAAAAAAAACGCTCAAAAACGCTATTGCAAAAACGCTGCAAAAAGCTGATAAAAGTTAAAAAAAGTCACTGCAAAGACACCGGCGTCTTCACAGCGCTTTTCTAACAGCCCGTGTGCATGAGGGCCCAGGTGCTCAGCAAAATAATTCAAATGTTTTAGCGATATAATGTAATCTAATTCAAGTATTCAGCAAGATGATTTATATATTCAGCAGTATAGTTCCAGTATGAGCTTATATGTTCCACATTTTTGTTACTATGAAATTTCTTCTTATTCTATAGTTAGTACTATCAAGCCTATAGTTAGTACCATTTGCAAAAAACAAAAACAAAAAAAAAAACAAAAAAAAAAAAACAAAAAAAATCACAAGAAAGGCAGATACTGCAGCAGCAACAGCAGCAAACAGGTGGGGGCTGGGAGACAACTCTTCCGTTGGCTTGTCTCTCTTTCACCTTCTCCTTCTCTTCTCCCCTGTTCCCCCCCCCTGTTTTTATCATTTTTCTTAGCTCACTTGATTCTACTTTTTCAGCTCTTTCGGCTTCGTTTACTTTCATTTACTTTCGCTTTTCATTCCATTTTATTTCAATGTGTTCTTTCCCTTTCCCTTTCTTTTGTTCTATTACTTTTCCTTTGCTTGTTCACTTCAAGACAATTGCAATAGAAAAAAGCCAAAAGAGGAAAAAAAAAAAAAAAAATACGGTTTTTATCTTTTAGTTGTTGTTGAAGTTGGGACACAAAGGGACGCTCACTACTGCTTCCTGCTGCTCTCTGATGCTGCGAACGCTCAGGTGCTGTCTCTGATGTTATCAATCTGCCCAGGTCTGTCTGGCCCGCTGAAGTCGCAGCTGTTCTCCGCTCTCAGCTCTTCAGTGTCCGCTGCCGCTGCTCCTTGCTCCGCTCACCCACCTTCCTGGCTCTCTCCTCCGAAATTCCCCGGTGCACTTCAGCTGGTTCCTCCGCTCTCCGCGGCCGGCAACACCGCTGGGGACTTGAAACAGCCCCCAGCAGCGCACCGTTTTCCCTGCTGCCGTCGCTTCCGAAGCGCTCCGATCTCCGCGGTTTTCCAGTTCTCCTAACCCCCCATCCTCGATGAGCCTTCTAGCCCGTCCGACTACGGAGGGGTGGGGGGGGGGGGATGCAGGCAGACGCAGGTACAAACTTCCTCTGGCTTACACCGCAAGACAGCTC
Source organism: Aquarana catesbeiana (assembly GCF_042186555.1). Classification (NCBI taxonomy): domain Eukaryota; kingdom Metazoa; phylum Chordata; class Amphibia; order Anura; family Ranidae; genus Aquarana; species Aquarana catesbeiana. The sequence goes on along the minus strand of NC_133326.1, from coordinate 503,224,872 downwards.
AGAGAGTGATGAGAGTGATGAGCAGGGGGGGCGGGAGGGAAGCTACCTACACCTTCTCATCAGGCCGATCATTCCTCTCAGCTGCAGGGAGAGGGTTCTCAGGATCCTCACGCCGTGCACAGAGCCATTACCAGGCTCCTCCCTCCTACCCAATCCCTCCCCTGCTAGGATAGAGAATGAAGTTTTTAATATAGCACAAAAAACTTCTGGAAACAACATGCTATTATGCTACAGCTGGGTTGCAGACATCAAGACAGTCCTGTGACGTTACAGGCAGATTGGAGGAGGAGAGACAAAACCACACATATTAAACCTTGAAATGCCAATATTTTCACTTGCATTAGGATTTAGTAAGTGAATGTCATTTATGGGAATATTTTAAAAAAAATCTTGAATAAACTGAAGCCCATTAATATCCTCCTTTGCTGATAATTAATCATTGATAATTACCAGTATATCACTATTTTTTCTTTTTAAACTACTATTTAAAAAAGCAACATACAGCCCCAATCTCTAAAATACAGAACAGCCAGCATATGCTCTGGTAGAGTATTCCAATGACAGAAGGATTAGGAGCTCGTAGGCTACTAACAATGCTTATGCTGGTCTTTAGAATGGGAATGGGTTTTGCTGTAGCAGTTCTGGGGCGCAGATTTGTACTTCTTGGTGCTTATACCTGGGAGGATTTGGCTCAGCTGCGTTTGGGACACAGAACAAAGGCTTTGTGTTTTTGTTTGAGCTAAGTTTAGACATTATGTTAGGTTAGAGTAAGGGATCAGAGGTCACCTTTAGTGAAGTTATTTTAGTCAAGCGTCCCACCCCCCTGTGTGCAATCCACCTAGCAAAATGGTTCTCTTCCGCTCTGTTCTTGTGATCTTTGCTGTGTGGCCCAGGCTGACACAGCACAGCTGTTTCAAACAAGATGTCCTTACCAGGTCCTCTTCTTACTGTGCATGCATGCCATGGCCCTATTCACTTCTATGAGAGTGCAGTACGAAGAGGAACCAGCCCGACATTTTGTTTTCTCAAAAGCTGTATTGTGCTAGGGCTGCACAACAAAAAATCTTAAAAATGGGAAGGAAAGTATGTATTTAATCACTCAGGCTGGAGTGGGAGGGTTACCTTTAATTTCATTTAAAGCCCAAATTAAACTCTTGAAATTTAAACAATATACTTACCTAATCTTCATTAGTGCTCCACCCCTTAACACGGAGTCACAGGAGAATGCTCTCTGCAGCATTTAGGATCCAACCACTGCTGATGGTGAAAACAGCCAAGGGGACCTGTGTTTTTTTCAAGTTACAAGACTGACTCCAAGAGGGTGGGGATGAATCTTGGCTGGTTCAGCAGGGACAAGTTGCTTGATCTTGGGTACAACCAGCCTGTCAAATTATTCATGCGATCATTGCCAGCGGCTATAACTAGCTCCATGGGAGGGATTCTCTCATCAACACTGACTGGTTGCTCGGAAGAAAATCACACCTTCTGTGGCCAGCTATAGCATTTTAGGTTGCCAAACAATACCTCTGCTTCTCATATTTCCAGTCCCTTATGAAGCAGCACTAAGCACGAAGTAGTGAATCAGGAGGCCTTTAAAACCTGCAGAAGCATATGGTATAGAACTAAGCATATGATTCCTGCTTTTATCCATGCCATTGAAAGAAGGCTGCATGGAAGGAAGAGGAACCTAAAATCCTTTCTGAATTTAGGTCTGTTATAACCACCTAACCTTATCCCTCAAGACTAAGTAAACCAAAGGGATTAACAGTAATAAGAAACTGGGAATCATCAAAGGTCTTAACAGAGTTAAAACATTTCCTGCTTTTTTGCATCTAATTAAAACTTGTATGCAGGTGCTTATAGCCTTACAAGCAGGGCTTTTTTTCAGGGGGAACTTGGTGGAACTCAGTTCCACCACCTCTGGCTCAGACCCTTTGGTGCCTGCTCACCACAATCACTTGTAAACACAGAAGTCTGGTTTCTGTGTTTACAAGTGACAGCTCTGCACTCTGTATGTAATGCAATCCTGGTATTTAATGCCCCTTTAAGACCCTCCTACTGTTTTCATGAAATTTGACTGAACACACCCACTATTTGATGTGATTTGGAGGGTGTGTGTAGGGGGAGGGGTTTTGGGCCGTGGTTAAGTTCCAGTATCTATTGTTTGAGAAAAAAAGCCCTGCTTACAAGTGTTGTTGTCGTTTAGCTAAGTAGTTCCTAGGCTATTCAGAAAGGAAGGAGTTAAAGATAGCTTTACAGTTTTTGGGTCATTTTTTGGGCTCTGCTCTCCTCCCTGTGTGTTCAAGAGGCTCTTTACCGTGGCCTGGATGGGAAGCAGGACTAGGAAAAAGGAGAAAATATAATCTACAGGACCCTCAAGGGAGATCACCTGCGTTAGGACTCTTCAGGATCATGGACTTTAAGAACTCTTACCTGGGAAAGCCTGGCTGGGCAGCCTTTTGTAGATAGTTAGGAGAGAATGTTGCAGCACGACATATTGTTGGACTGTACCTATCAGTATGTTCATGTTCAGTAAAGCTTTATCAACTGTTTCATGCCCGGTCTGAAGTTATTTAGAGGGGTGCATGGAAGTACATGGCGTATTAGAAGAATAGGGCCTTTAAAGTACATACAGGGTGAATCGTAAGAATGTAAGGCCACCATGAAGGGTTAACTCAGCGGAGAAGTAGATGGGAGGAATGTAGTTGCCACAGGTAACCATGAACTTGTGGAAATGTAATAGCAGCCAGACAGCAAAGAGTGGCACCAGGCATGGTTGACAGGTCCTCCAGTAGTGAGGGGGGGTCAGCGCTCAGAGGCAAATGAGACCAAACATGCTGTACAGAGACGCAATGGACCTAGCCGCATGGTACGGGAGAGCTGAACGAGTTAGTTAAAGCGGGGTTCCACCCAAATTTTGAACAATATCTGTATGTATTCTCTTCCTTGCCTAGATGCTGACATGCCGTTTAAAAAAATTTAAATCGCAGTAATTACCTTTTATTTTTCTATTCTTCTTTGCACTTCCTGGTTCTCCTCCCGTGGGAGTAGGCGTGTTTCTAGCCTCTCCCAGACTCCTGGGAGCTAGTCTCAGGCTTTCCAGGATGCCACTGAGCATGTGCGGGAACGAGCGGTGAATGCTGGGAGCACGGCATTCACCACATCCAGGAAATAAATGCTTGTGGGCTTCAAATGCCCACAATGAAGATGGAAACCGCCTGCAGTGAATAATATAAGTTATTCTTTCCAACAAAATCTGACACAGGCGGACATATTACACACAATATGTGAGTATGTAATGCTGAGAAGAAAAGTTTGTGAATGAACTAAAAAAAAAAAAAAACGATAGATAGGTGGACCCCCGCTTTAAATGCACGCATGAGGTCTGCACTTGGTGCATGGCAGGACCCCCCCCCCCCCCATTCTGTCACTGGGAGTGAGGTGGCAGAGGAAAACTGCACTGGTGGAGTGGAACACAAGCTCAGCGGTGTCCCCCTCTAAATGCTACATTTTGGAAGACAAGGTGTGCAGCGTATGGGGCAGTGTCAGTCACAAGGCACATGGTTTTACATCTGGATTGGGTATACGGCTCACTTCTAATTTGGGGTTCTACCTTAATGTTTAGTTCACATGAACCTGGTCCTGGGCATTAGTGAGCATGTTCCCTGAAGGGAGAGGAGGTCCCATGTACACGACGAGTAGGCACCGCCCACAAGCTGACCATAGATCAAAATTTGGTAGATTTAGCAGGGACCGGCTGAATTTCGATCAATCTATGGCCATTCATGCGCAGCTGAGGTTGATTTAACAATCGACTTTTGTTGAATGATATGTTGAAAAATGTTTCTTTTGGGCAGCACAGTTCTAAGTGGTTAGCACTTCTACCTAGCAACACTAGAGTCGCCAGTTCAAATCTCAACCATGGCACTACCTGCACGGAGTTTGCATTTCCTCTGTGTACCCCGGTTTCCTCCCACACTCCAAAGACATGCTGGTAGGTTAATTGGCTCCTGTCTAAATTGGCCTAGGGGAAGTGATGGCGAACCTTGGCACTCCACATGTTTTTGAACTACATTTCCCATGATGCTCTTGCACTCTGCAGTGTTGTTGAGCATCATGGGAAATGTAGTTCCAAAACATCTGGAGTGCCAAGGTTCGCCATCACTGCCCTAGTGTATGTATAAATGTGAGTTAGGGACCTTCGATTGTAAGCTCCTTGAGGGCAGGGATTGATGTAAATGTATAATATATATGTAAAGCACTTTGTAAATTGATGTTGCTATATAAGTACCTGTAATAATAATAATAATCGGTGGCTGCAGCGCTGATCAGTTTATTCTAACATCCAAGGGGTCCCCGCTGTCAGAATATACTAGCACACTGGGGCGTATTCCTCCATCAACCTTGCTTGTGGATGGGGGAATCCATTTGTTTTTTTCTATCAGCCCATATCGTTCTCATCAAGTGTGGTTTTGAAGGTCATACAAGCAGTGTTTTTGCTGTTTCATCAAAAACGTGCCTGCTCTACCATTGTATAGAACAGTATCTTATATGCAAGTAAAACACATGGAAGATGCACTCATTGTGCTTCAATTCGTTGAAATGGATATTCCCGAACAGCATGTATTTTGTAGTTTAATCGATGTGTAAATTCTGGGACCATCTGAGAAAATGGTATCTGTGATGTGTGATGCAGAGATTTTCCAGTTTGCAGGTCAACAATGTAAGCAGACTGAGAGTGATCATGACTGAGGCACACAAACGGTAGCTGCTACCACGTGTTTTAATGAAAAGATGCACCATTCACAGCATCTGCTCTTGGGATTCTGACCTTTAAGAAATGTCTGTCACATTCCATGCCAGGGCCAGAAAGGAATGTAACCGAGTTTTAAAATGGGCTAGCACTCACACAGGCAAAGATTCATTCATTTCTAAATTACAGAATTCAGCAATTCAGCCTATTTTTTGTAAATATGATTTTCATGTAAAAAAAACTGATGAAAGAAAGTATTTATAGAAAAGATATTACAAAACAGGCAGATGCAACAGTAAAACAAAATGGGTGAAAAGTAAAAAGCTGTTTGCAAAGTAATTTGTTTGCAGAGTATTCCAATCTGATATATTAGAGTTACTGGCTCTCATAAACAATTCTTAGCATTCATTCATAATTTCGATGGTAAGCGAGAGCTCCAGGACTGCAGATGTAGCCATCTTTTTCAGGTTCTTGAAGAGTTTGTTTACAGAATTATTATCACCAACCAAAGGTTCTGAGGGGTAAGCAGGGAATGTATTGTATTTTATGATGCTCGGCAAACACACCAATAAAGCCAACTTTTCCAATGATGTCTATATTTCCATTTTACAAGGCTTCATAATCTGATAACCAAGATATTATTGCACATAATGAAAGTATAATTTGTTAGAGAACAAATATGATACAAACAGCTAAATACATCAGTTAGGAGATCTAATGTGTTCAATTAGCCTTCTGCCCAGTGGCGGCTGGTGCTCAAAATTTTTGGGGGGGCAAACAAACTGAAAAATTCAGAAAAAAAAACATCAATTGCAGTCTCACTGTGCCCATCAAACGCAGTCACTGTGCCATCAAACGCAGCCACTGTCCCATCAAACGCAGCCACTGTCCCATCAAACGCAGGCTCTGTGCCAATCAAACGCAGTCACTGTACCCATCAAACGCAGCCACTGTGCCCATCAAACGCAGCCACTGTGCCCATCAATTGCAGCCACAAATAAATGCATTTATATATTTTTTGCCAGACAGGTGAATTTAGCCTTTAAAGCAAACTTATGGAGGTAAACAATTTCTCAAGTGGCTCTAACTGTCTATAGCATACCGCTTCTGCTCCATATTAGAAAGTTTTGGGGCTACCAAATCTTTACCCCGATTGGTTAAAATTAGAGGCCCAAGCTAGTACTTCGCTCCCTATTTACCTTCTGCTCTGGATTCCCTCTAAAGAGTGCAGGGCCATTCTTAGTCCTTCCCTCTCACATTCCTTGAATCTCTGGGACAGGGTGTGTAAAATATATCCTTTAAAGTCACACCATACCCCAGTGGCCCCCATTTTCAGAAATCCACAATTTTTTTGGGCAGAGTCTAGGCTTATGAGTTGTCTTGGTTTCTGTTACTGCAATTTTCCCATTTACCTCATGTAAGTGGATTACTGCAGTAAATTTGTATGATTTTAAGATTTGGGGTTTGCCCTTTTTCCTGTCTTTACCTCATATGCCCTATGAATAGAGCCATAGCAGACCTGAAGCAGCAGCTGAAGTAGCTGTTGGAGATATTGTGGCTGGATCACCACGAGGCCCATTTAACCTCTATATGTTTTGGGCTTTTCATCTGTGTGGAGTCATATCAAACCTGAATTGCCTTTGGGGATATTATGGCTGTATCACAGCAGAGTGCAATTGATCTCTGTTTATTGAGACCTCTCAATCTCATAAGTAGTGTGTAAAAACTGGTGTCATTCACTTGGAGAGCACTTATTCTGATTGATTTAGTTCGATATTGTTAACGTTGGGACCTTTTGCACTGTATTTCACATACAGTGGACTTTTATTGACCGTTGATTGTTTTTATCCTTAAAGAGGAACTGCAGTCTGCTCCCATAATTTGTAAAAAAAAAAATCTTTGCCATTCTGAAGCTTCCCTCCAACCACTTTGTAAATTATTTTACATATACTGTGATTCTGTACTTGTCAAATATGCTGCAGAAATCTCCCTCCACTAGGTCTGGCTGCAGCCATTTCAACTGTGGGCAGCTGAAGCTGCTGCCTGTTCACTTCTTGGATTTACACAGACACACAGAGGCACACCTCCAGCTCTGCAGCCCTGCAGCTTTCATTGGCCCTCTTAGGACTCATCCCCCTCCCTTCCTGGCAAACTCTCACCAGTGTGAGAGAGTGAGCTGTGCATAATATCATAAGCCTAGGCTAATGACCAGACAAGAAACAGGAAGTGGGCTGTATAAGGTATTTACTGGCAGAAAAAAAATGTTTTACTATCCAAAGTTAAAACAGCAAGGGCAGAAGATTTAATAGATGGAAAGTTGAAAAAATGACTGAAGGTCCGCTTTAATAATCTTCATATTTTTGCAGTCATTTTATTATTAATACATTGTTGTAACTATGTTAGTAGGAATAGCAAACAAAACCCCCCAAAAATCCCAGCTCCACTCACCAGCCAGCCTGCAACTGTCACGGAACGTCCCACACTCCACTTGAGTGCTTCCGTCATATACCACTTCCTCCCAGTCTGTATACAGATATCAGATATTCCAACCTCTCTGAGCACAAAACAAGGCGACACTTGCTTGTTGCTAACATGAACCCACTTTATTCAGAACCAGAATACAGTCTTATATACAGGAGAATATATTACTCTAACAATACAAACGTAACCTAATTAACCTAATTAACATGAGCTAATTAACTAATCCTTTATACAGCCTAGGTGATTGAGACATGACCTTTTGCCCAGACTGAGTTAATTATCACAGGACACCTTCTCACAATAGCAGCAGCTCCAATAGGAGTTGTCCCGTCTCCTACATTGTATAGAGGACAATGTGATCAGCTCATTCAATTAACATAAACACAGGTAGTTGGAGTTGATGACACCAGCATCTCCTCACAGGATGTGTCCCAACAGTATAATTCAGTCTTATCATTCTAATATGGCATATAAAGGGTTCCCAGAGTCTGTGAGTTTTGGGGGGACATGGAGCTGAATCCAAAGTAACACCAACCCCAGGGTCCCCAGGCATACAGCTCACAGAGAGCACCATTCCCCCAAATGCTAGGGCCCATAATCAAAAGGCAACAGGCTTGCATTCAGTCCTCTCCAACAGCCTCTGTCCCGGCTAGGTCTGTCACAGCAACCAACCAAATTCTCACCTCTTTGTTAAAAACAGGTGTTTAGTTAGCACACATTTGCAAAAACATGTGTAAGCTGCAGAGCCACTCCAGGGTACCCCCGTACTATCTGTAGTCCTAACTCTATAAATTCTAATAGATAGATAGAAGGCTGGTGAGCCTGGAGGGAGCCCACCCCTCCTTAAAGGCACAGGGGCGCACTGGACACCCAGCATTAGTAAGAATAACACCTTAAAGTGACAGCACACCTAATTAGTGAGAAGTAGGTTTACTTAGGCCTGGTTCACACTGGTGCGGTGCGGGAGCGATTTGGACAGGAATCGCACTGAATTCCTGTTCAAATCACATGTGATTCTGCAGCAGTGCAACTTGAGCTATTCATTTTGTGAGCCTCAAATCGCACCACATCCGCACCAAAATCGTGCAGGACCCCTTTTTTTGCTGCACCAGAATCAGATCGCATGAGTGTTCACACCCATGCAATCCGATTCTGCAAATCGCACTGTTTTTTGTGAACCGATTTTGCGGTGTCATTAACTTAACAGACACACCCACAGCGGTTCGCATGAAGGGGGTGCAATTTTGATGTGGTGTGGAAAATGCACATAAATCGCTACGAATTCAGCCTCACACCAGTGTAAACCGGGCCTTAAAGGGAAGACTTCAATCACTGAAGTTGTCCTTTATCTTACCCCATAGAGACTCTATAGTTTTTAGTAAGGTCAGACCTGACCCACAGACCTGCACTAAGAAAGATGGCAGTAAAGCACAGATATTGGGTGACAGAGCCCGCATGTGATTAAATCAAATATGGCTGCCCAAATGTACATATGTAAGTGCAAACTTGATATATTTAAGTTTTTAAAAAATGAACACTTACTTACTGGTTGGACTATTTATAATTAAATAGGTCAATTTCACATCTATGGCTCTTACCAACTGTAATGATTTTTGTTTCCGGGGGGTAGCCATGTGAAGAAGAGAACAATGTAAATCTGTGTCTAAGTGATGTGTGGTTTCTCTGCGGTAAAGCAGTAAAAAATTACTGACACGTGCCCCTCACTACTACATCCTGTTGTGTTTGGGTTGCTAGGTAACCCAGTCATTTACGCAGGAAACTTTTTTGGTTTCACAATTGCAGTGCAGGATATGGGAATGTATATTCATATATGGTAATCTGAAAAGAATGCATAAAAGTAAAATCAGTCATATTAGATCATTTCATTTTCATAAAGGCCAAACCACTGGTTTTCCCTTCACATCTGAAATACTCTATAAAACTGCAGTCTGCAGAAAAATATACATAGACACACAGTGTTTTATTATAACTTCCAAACTGTTTGATTTCTAAAAGCAGAACTCTGGACAGGCAACTAAACAATCAGTAGCCACAGGAGTGATGCAAGCTGGACACTGAAATTCTGCTCCACGTCTAAGGGGCCTCGGGTCCCTGCCTGTAAAGGGCTATTGCTTCATCTCAATGACTGTTGGATAATTCACAGTGTTCCAGCTGGGTTCTGTAAGTAAATGAGTGCTGGAGGAAGAAGAGGAGCTGTATATAGAGACTGTACAGTTCCTTGAAAAAGTATTCATACCCCTTGAAATTTTCCACATTTTGTCATGTCACAACCACAAATGTAAATGTATTTTATTGGGATTTTATTTGATAAACCAACACAACGTGGCACATAATTGTGAAGTGGAGGGAAAATCATAAATGGTTTTCAACATTTTTTACAAATAAATATGTGAAAAGTGTGGCGTGCATTTATATACAGCCCTCCTGAGTCAATACTTTGTAGAACCACCTTTCAATGCAATTACAGCTGCGAGTCTTTTTCGATATGTCTCTACCAGCTATGTCAGAGTGACATTTTTGCCCTTTCTTTTTTCCAAAATAGCTCAAGCTCTGTCAGATTGGATGGAGAGCGTCTGTAAACAGCAATTTTCAAGTCTTGCCACAGATTCTCAATTGGATTTAGGTCTGGACTTTGACTGGGCCATTCTAACACATGAATATGCTTTGATCTAAACCATTCCATTGTAGCTCTGGCTGTAGGTTTTCGGTCGTTGTCCTGTCAGGAAGGTAAACCTCCGACCCAGTCTCAAGTCTTTTGCAGACTCTAACAGGTTTTCTTCTAAGATTGCCCTGTATTTGGCTCCATCCATCTTCCCATCAACTCTGACCAGCTTCCCTGTCCCTGCTGAAGAAAAGCATCCCCACAAAATAATGCTGTAACCACCATGTGTCACAGTGGGGATGGTGTGTTCAGGGTGATGTGCGGTGTTAGTTTTCCGCCACACATAGCGTTTCGCTTTTAGGCCAAAAAGTTCCATTTTGGTCTCATCTGACCAGAGCACCTTCTTCCACATGTTTCCTGTGTCCCTCACATGGCTTCTCATAACATGCAAATGGGACTTCTAATGGCTTTCTTTCAACAATGGCTTTCTTCTTGCCACTCTTCCATAAAGGCCAAATTTGTGGAGTGCACGACTAATAGTTGTCCTGTGGACAGATTCTCCCACCTGAGCCGTGGATCTCTGCAGCTCCTCCAGAGTTACCATGGGCTTCTTGGCTGCTTCTCTGATTAATGCTCTCCTTGCCCGGCCTGTCAGTTTAGGTGGACAGTCATGTCTTGGTAGGTTTGCAGTTGTGCCATACACTTTCCATTTTCAGATGATGGCTTGAACAGTGCTCCATTAAATGTTCGAAGCTTGGGATATTTTTCTTATAACCTAACCCTGCTTTAAATGTCTCCACAGCTTCATCCCTGACCTATCTGGTGTATTCCTTGGCCTTCATGATGCTGTTTGTTCACTAAGGTTCTCTAACAAACATCTGAGGGATTCACAGAACAGCTGTATTTATACTGAGATTAAATTACACACAGGTGGACTCTATTTACTAATTAGGTAACTTCTGAAGACAATTGGTTCCACTAGATTTTAGTTAGAGGTATCAGAGTAAAGGGGGCTGAATACAAATGCACACCTCACTTTTTAGATATTTATTTGTAAAAAATTCTGAAAACCATTTATCATTTTCCTTCCACTTCACAATTATGTGCCACTTTGTGTTGGTCTATCACATAAAATCCCAATAAAATACATTTACGTTTATGGTTGTAATATGAAAAAATGTGGAAAATTTCAAGGGGTAGGATTACTTTTTTAAGGCACTGTATATAGGAAGAGTTGTACCTGAAGTGGGCATCCCATAATCTCCCATCCCTATCCAAGTTATTACCAGTAATCCTCAATAAAACAAAAACAATTAAGTCACGGACTGTTCTCTGACTCTGGAGTGCCTGTTGAGATTTGGTGTGCCTGGCTGTGCACAGTGGGGGGTCCCAGTTACTTGCGGCTCCTTAGGTAGGGTGACCAGACATTACCGGTTTCCGGGGATAGTCCCTGGTTTGAGGACACTGTCTCTGGACCAAGTCTGTCCCCGGTTTTGTCCCTGGATGGGATTCGAACAGGGGCTGGGGCAATTTCAAAGACAGTCAGTGCAGAATTAAAAAAAAAAAAATCAGAATTACACACCCCCGCTCCGCCGCTCCTACTAGCTTAGGGGGGTGTATTTTTTCCATTATATGTGCCCCTTTCTTATGATCATGTGCTGGCCGGAGCGGAGGGAATATTTTTTCAGTTTCGGGTGAAACTTCCGCTCCGCTTGCATGTTCTTCTGCCTTGGCTCAAGTCCTGGCCAGCAGCCTGCCTGTTTATCTCCTTGCCTTCCCTGGCGGAGTGATCTTCCTCCGCTCCCCACCCAGTAGTAGCCGGGGACCGGAGAGTAAGACTGTGAGGCGGGTGGGCGGCGGCGGGCAGAAAGAGGCAGCTGAGCTCAGCTGACGGTGTCCAGCAGCAGGAACAGAGGGGAAACGGATCCGATCGTGGGGCTGCCAGTGCCTTCAAGGCTACAACACAGGTGTACTTTTGGGGTGTCTTTGAATAGACTACATTGCACTTCGTCTGTCTCTCTGGCATATTGGTCATAAGTATACAAAATCAGCATCCAGCAGCCATGTTATGTGACACTGTGACAGAGCCAGCCAGAGCCATGATAGAGTGCCTGCTGCCTGTGAGTTATCATGATTCTGATGATCTTAACCAGTTGCCGATCGCCCAATAGCAGATTTACTGCTACAGGGCGGTCGCGCTGCGAAGGATCACATATATACGCGATCCTGGATTTCTGGGTCCACCGGTACCCGCTGATCGTTATGTACAAAGGCAGAACGGTGGTCTGCCTATGTAAACAAGGCAGATCGCCTTTTTGTCAGTATGGAAGACATTGATCCTGATCCCCTACAGTGAGAAAACACTTGTTAGACACACATTTAGCCCTTTGATCGCCCCTGATGTTACCCCCTTCACAGCCAGTGTCATTACTACAGTGACAGTGCATATTTTTAGGACTGATCACTGTATTAGTGTCACTGGTTCCCACAAAGTGTCAAAAGTGTCACTTAGTGTCCGATTTGTCCGCCGCAATATTGCAGCCCCGCTATGAGTTGCTGATTGCCACCATTACTAGTAAAAAAAATATGTCCCTGGACTTCACTTTAAAAACCTGGTCACCTTATCCTTAGGGGGTGCGCTATATCTGTAACAGCAGAGGACTCTTTTCTGTAACATATGAATTCCTGGATGAGGCTCATGCAGCTATTGTGGACAACAATGGGTTTCCAGTCTTGTAAAGATGATCCGGGATTGCAGTTGTAACACCAGGCTCACGGGCGGTAGAGTTACGGGTAAAGGTAATCGGATACTGCAGACATGCTAGTGATACAGATGGCACTTGCAGTTTCTTGTGAAGCCATGGCTGGGTCACAGGAACCACAGTCTGAATGGGTCAACTTGATCTCCCTAGGACTAATTTATGATTTATTCATGTATACTTCTGAGAACAAAGCATTAATATTTTGATGTTCTATAAATCAGACTCAGGATTTCCAGCACAGCACCGGACACATTGTTCTACTATGTAGAAGAATCGTAAAATGTGCTCACACGTGGCAGATTCCTTATAAACGCCCTCTGCTGGATATATACATATACTGTATACAGGTTTTCACTAAAGAGCAGAAGATATAGTGCAGGGATATGCAATTAGTGGACCTCCAGCTGTTGCAAAACTACAAGTGCCATCATGCCTCAGCCTCTGGGTGTCATGCTTGTGGCTGTCAGAGTTTTGCTATGCCTCATGGGACTTGTAGTTCTGCAACAGCTGGAGGTGTGCTAATTGCATATCCCTGATATAGTGTGTATATATACAGTGTATATAAACGCATTTGTCTGTGGTGTGTGTAATCTACATACTAATACAGAGTCAAGGGTCTAACAATACTACATAATTTTGCGTTAACGCGGATCTTGTCATGAAAAAATGTCTGCCATGTCACAATATATTATTATTAATATACAGGATTTATCTACTGCCAACAGTTTGCGAAGTGCTTTACAACATAAGGGCAGACAGTACAATTACAGCACAATTTAATACAGTAGTAATCAGGGGGCCCTGCCCATATATAGCAATTGTATCATTTCTTTTTTAGAAAAAAACTGCACCTTTTACCATTAAAAAGGATTCCTTGAGCTCCACTCAAGTGACTTTGCCTAGGCTGCAATGATGTCAGTCTGCTGCAGCTCAGAGGAAGCAGTTCATCAGTCTCCTCTCAGCAGGAATCATTCAGACTGTACAATGTAACTTGGTAGCCAGTTAAAAGGTTAGAAGCTGCAGTTAGGGGCTGATCTGAGTTAGACGTGTAAACACTGCACAGACATCGTCATTTACAAAATTGTGTCATTATAGGCCCAAAATCACAGTCTCCAAAGTAGAAGCTGACCCTGAATTTTTAACCTGAAATATGAATATTATTATACAACATTTATATAGCCCCAACAGTTTGGACAGTGATTTTACAAACTAATGGAAGACAGTACAAACAAAAGAGCTTATAATCTAAACAATGTAAGAGAGCTTACTGTTTAAAGGGGTTGTCAAGGTTTTTGTTTTTTTCCTTTAACCACTTCAGCCCCGGAAGAATTTACCCCCTTCCTAACCAGAGCACTTTTTGCAATACGGCACTGCGCCGCTTTAACTGACGTTGCAACAAAACAAAATTGATGTCCCTTTTTTTCCCACAAATAGAGCTTTCTTTTGGTGGTATTTGATCACCTCTGCGGTTTTTATTTTTTGCGCTATAAACAAAAAAAGAGCGACAATTTTGAAAAAAAAGCAATATTTTTTACTTTTTGCTATAATAAATATCCCCCCAAAAAATATAAAAAAACACATTTTTTTCTCAGCTTAGGCCGATATGTATTCTTCTACATATTTTTGGTAAAAAAAAAAAAAAAATCGCAATAAGTGTATATTGATTGGTTTGCGCAAAAGTTATAGCGTCTTCAAAATAGGGAATAGATTTATGGCATTTTTATTATTAATTTTTTTTTATTAGTAATGGCTGCGATCTCTGATTTTTATAGTGACTGTGACATTATGGCGGACACATCGGACACTTTTGACACTATTTTGGGACCATTGTCATTTATACAGCGATCAGTGCTATAAAAATGCACTGATTACTGTATAAATGACACTGGCAGGGAAGGGGTTAAACACTAGGGGGCAATCAAGTGGTTAAGTGTGTCCTAGGGAGTGATTTTAACTGTGGGGGGATGGGCTACCACTGACATCACAGTGATCATTGCTCCCTGTCATGTCACTAGGCAGAACAGGGAAATGACTTGTTTACATAGGCATCTCCCCATTCTTCCGCTCCGTGACATGATCGCGGGACACCTGCGGACATCGAATCCGCGGGACCCACGGGCACAGTCATGGAGTATGCAGTGCGCGTGCGCGCACCCACAGTGCTGCGTCTTAAAGGGGATGTACAGGTACGCCCATTTGCGCAGCCGTGCCATTGTGCCGACGTATATCGTCATGCACTGGTCGGCAAGCAGTTAAAAATAACAAACATGTTATACTTACCTGCTCTGTGCAAGGGTTTTGCACAGAGCAGCCTCAATCCTCCTCTTCTGGGGTGCCCCGCCAGCGCTCCTGGCTCATGCCCCCATGGAGAGGAGCTTTTCCTGGAAGCACCCGTGCGTGCTCGTTCCCGAGTCCCACTGCTGCGTTCATTGACACAGACAGCAGGACTCAGCCCCACCCCCTGCTCCTGTGTCTCTGGATTTGATTGAGAGCAGTGGGAGCCAATGGCTCCTGCTGCTATTAATCTGTCCAATGGTGAGAGAGACAGCAGCTAAAGCTGCTGGGCTTCTGCCCATCGCTGGAACAGATCGGCACAGGTAAGCAAAAAGTGTTCCATACATCAATGTGCAGGCAGTCCCAATTACTTCAATTGGGATGCAATGGCTGCATGGACACAACTGCTGCTCCCAATCTGACAGCTGTATGGGAATGTGGCCCCAAATGTAGACAGTGTGTGTTTGGGGCCACGCACCCGCATTCTGGGCAAACATGGCCCTTGCACGGGCATACGCTATAGTACGCCCATGTGAAAGAAATTTAGAAGAAGAACTACAAAAATAATAGCTGTAAGGGGATTAACTGATGGAGAAAGTTAAAGTTCAGTATGTATGTAGGGGTGGGATAAGCTTCCCTGAAGAGATGAGTTTTCAGGGATTGCCTAAAGACAGACAGAGTAGTGGATAGATGGAGAGATTGGGAAGGGGGTTCCAGAGGACGAGAGGGGCTCTGGAGAAGTCGTCCAGGTGAGCATGGGAGGAGGTGAAGAGGGAGCTAATAATTTCTGAGTAAAGATGAATTTGTCCATCTGGATAGAAAGATGAATGCAGGGGTAATACTATGATCTCTGTTAACCATAATAAATATATTGGGGATTTTTTCCCTCCTATAATCTAAAAACATACTGCTAAGGTAATTGACTTGTGTCCAATATGACCTCATTACTGTATATGCATCTGTGTATGACTGTGCTAGAGGGGGTGATTCATTGTCAGCTCCCGACTGATGTGGATTGTTCCGTACTCCTAAGCCTAGTACACACGGGCCAAATGTCGGTGGGCATCGGTTTCTATTAAACCGGCCGACATTTGTCCGGTGTGTATGGCAGCGGGTCTGTCAGGAGCCGGTTGTTCAGCTGAGAGCGCTGACATGAGAACACAATAGCACAGCAGGAGAGATCGATGTACTAACATCGGATTCTTAGTACAGCAGCTCCGACCTGAGCTGTCAGGTTTTTTTTTTCCGTTTAACCCAGCGTCAAAAAACTAGTAGTGTGTATGAGGCTTTAGTAAGATGTAGAGTATAAAATGTCAGTGCTCTATAATTGAATAAAGTCATGAGATTAGAATTCATCTTTTGTTTGCTGATCCCACTTGTGTTTCTTTTGGTTGCAGGTTGGCCGTTATAGAGGATCTATAAAAGATTACCCTGACTTTGATGCCAGCCAAGATGCTGAAACCCTCTATAAAGCCATGAAGGGGTTTGGTGAGTGACAAATATTAATGTCATTTCAAAAAATAATAGTAACTAAACATAATGGTACTATAATGAGAACAATGATCATTTCCTTACTATTAGTGCCAAGTGATGTAATTTACTTTAAGTGGCTATTCATTGAACATTTTAAAGACTTATACACACGAGCGGAATGTCCGTCGGAAAAATCTTGGATGGTTTTTCCGACGGAATTCCGCTCAAGCTTGGCTTGCATACACACGGTCACACAAAAGTTCTCTGAACTTTCGACCGCCAAGAACACGGTGACGTACAACACTACGACGAGCCGAGAAAATGAAGTTCAATGCTTCCGAGCATGCGTCAAATTGTTTCTGAGCATGCGTAGGAATTTTGCGCGTCGGAATTTGTACAGACGATCGCATTTTCAGATAGGAACTTTTTCCGACCGAAAAATAGAGAACATGCTCTCAATCTGGCTGGAATTCCGCCAGCAAAAGTCCGATGGAGCATACACACGGTTGGAATTTCCGAACAAAAGCTCTCATCAGGGTTTTGCTGGCGACATTTCCAATCGTGTGTACGGGGCATAATGTTGCATCTATCCATAAGTGGGTAAGGTAAAAAACCAGAGGAGTTCTGGTGCCGCCAGATCAGAATATAAGTCTACAATATAGATCAGAATATACTGTACATTTAAAAGCAGCCTTGCTCAACAAATCAGGTTCAGATTTGACTTAGATAGATTTTCTGTGCATTAGAAAGAGATCTTTCTGTGCCCAGCCACAGCCTCAGATCTCCACTCTGCTTGCCATAAAACCAAATGTCAGGCAAACAGCTAAGTACACAAATGAAATAAACATACAGTTTATGAGTGGCTGTGCGGGTGCTGATAGCTAGGCAACTCTGGGGAAGGTGCCCGGTGTTACTTCATCTTTACAGAAATATAAAGGTGAACTAACACTTTAATTTATATCTGGAGTCTAGCTTTAAAAGCAGAGTAAGGAAAATCGCTTTTGTTTGGATACTTAGACAAATGGTAGATTTTCACGCAAATTGTCTGCTTCAAAATACTGAAAGAAAGATGTATCTGGAATCTGATTGCTTGCTGTGGACAATTCTATTTTATAAATGAATTGACTTAGTGACGTATTGACTGTATGGACAAGAACTGCAGCGGCTGTAATAATAAACAGTTAAATACTGGGTGAGGGTAAAATAAAGGCAGCTTTGTGTTGTGTGGTCTCTGAGCGGACCTCTACATGCATTTAAAGCTAACATGAGTAGCTTAGGTCTGTGTAAGAAAATAAATCTGTTTTGTGTTAGGTTAACTTTCAGTACACCATAGCAATCCCTTATAGTAGTCTGTAAAACATGGTAGGACTTTCTAAGAACCATGAAGTTGTAAAAGCCCAGATCCATATTTGTATTCATCTTGAACATTAAACAAAGTCAAAGTGATGGCAAACACTATGAATGCATATACAATATCTCACAAAAGTGAGTACACTCCTCACATTTTTGTAAATATTTTATTATATCTTTTCATGTGACAACACTGAAGAAATGACACTTTGCTACAATGTAAAGTAGTGAGTGCACAGCTTGTATAACAGTGTAAATTTGCTGTCACCTCAAAATAACTCAACACACAGCCATTAGTGTCTAAACCTCTGGAAACAAAAGTGAGTACACCCCTAAGGTGGGGAGCAGGTGTGTTAAATTTGGTGTTATCGCTCTCACTCTCTCATACTGGTCACTGGAAGTTCAACATGGCACCTCATGGCAAAGAACTCTAATGCCGCGTACACAAGACCGAACTTTCAGAAAAGGTCAGACAGAATCATTCCATCTGACATTCCGATCGTGTGTGGGCTTTATCAGACTTTTACTTTCGAAAATTCTGACGGACCTAGAAATAGAACATGTTTCAAATCTTTCCGACGGAATGAGTTCCTATCGGGAAAACCGCTTGTCTGTATGCTAGTCCGACTGACCAAAAACGATGCAAGGGCAGCTATTGGCTACTGGCTATTGAACTTCCTTTTTCTAGTCCCGTCGTACGTCATTGCGTTCTAAACAATAGAACTTTGGTGTGATCGTGTGTAGGCAAGTCCGTTTCAGCGGAACTCCGTCGAAAAAACCGCCAGAGTTTAATTCTGATGGAAAAAACGGTCATGTGTACGCGGCATGAGGATCTGAAAAAATGAATTTTTGCTCTACATAAAGATGGCCTAGGCTATAAGAAGATTGCCAAGACCCTGAAACTGAGCTGCAGCACGGTGGCCAAGACCATACAGCGGTTTGTTGGCCTGTACAGAGGAATCAACTGGAATTGTATATAGGGAGGAAGTTGTCCCTGGTTTTGTCAATATCAAGTTAGGCATCCCATAATTCCCTTATCCATCCAAGTTATTACCCCCTAATAAAACATAAAAACAAAGCTCAAGAACTGTTCACTGTGTCTGGAAGAAGGCTGAAAATGTTATGTGCCTGGCTGTGTAGCAGTGGGGAACCTTGTCACCTGCAACCCCTATGGGGGTAGTGCTACACATCTTTCCTGTAAATGTTCCTAATCCCTTCCATAACTGAGAAGCATACTGGTAGGGTAAGTGGCTTCTGACCAATTTGCTCCTAGAATGTACAGGGGCTCATGTGAATATACTTACTTTGTACTCTCATACACTAAATGATATATAGAAGCTAGAAATATGGGAAACAAAGATTAAAGCCACCAGGGCTGAAATTGATTATATGGTGGCATAATTAGTTATTGACTACAAATAAATCTGATATATATACAGTACTTATGCTGACCTCATGTGTTTACATGATTGCCAGGAAAGGTGGTGGAGTTTTTAGTTGATTTGAAAGAGTCTTTATTCCTGTGTCTTGATCTGTCTTCTTGCAGGCAATGATAAACAAGCAATATTGGATCTCATAACCTACAGGAGTAACCAGCAACGTATCCAAATCATTCAGGACTACAAATCTCTCTATGGCAAGGTAACTGCGGAGGAAAAACATACTGCAAATGTACAAAATTAATGTAGGGCCCTCTCTTCTACAACAATGCTTGCCGATGTATTTGTTAGGTGATTCCTTCAAATACTGTATGCAATTAGGAGCACCTAAGGAGTACCTTTCACGGTACACCTGAAAAGTTTTAACAATTTTTGTGGTGGAGAACTTTTTTATTGTTACATATATATTTATTTTAAATTTAATGTGAAGGACGTGCCTGCTTTTCGAGAGTAAATCAGATTGAAGCGAGGCTCCAAAGTTGTCAAACGGAACAAACAAATGGAACGGTCTCTATTATAATATAATTGATTGAGTTCTCCCAAGATCTCACACAAGTCTAGCGTTATGAAAGGAACCAATGAATGATAGACTGACAGAGATTGCTTTTTTATGTCAGTTACTTTTTTAACTCGCAACATTGATTTACGATTTTAATTTATCTCAGTGTGCCGCGGCGCACAGTTTGAGAATCACTGGCATAGAGGGATGCATTGCAGGAATTCTTGAGTGCTGGCTAAAAATATGACAGTTACATATCTAGGTTCCGGCTGCTCTCTGGGTGCAGTTACGTTTTTTTTTGTAGTCTGGCCCCAGCTTCTCCTACAGTCTTCTACTCACCTCTTCTACATCCATTGAGATATTGGCTGTGCTGCCTCATTAGCTAAGAACAGCTGCCTGTCAATATCCTATCAGGTCGGCTCATGGCTCAGCACTCTCATTTAATTAAAATACAGGGTTCTTTGGGCCAGAGTCCTCTGTAAAGCATTGCTGAATGTGTTAATGTAAAGATGAATAAAATTAATTAAACATTTAACTTTTGGCATGTATATCTGATATGTATTTTTCTCAATAGGACCTCATTGATGACTTGAAATATGAGCTCACTGGTAAATTTGAGAGACTTATTGTAGGATTGATGAGACCCCCAGCCTATTTTGATGCCAAGGAGATTAAAGATGCCATTGATGTAAGTATTTTATTATGAAGGAGAATATTCTAGGCAGAGTGCTCCAAATTACTTAAAGACTCATTCTGCATAAAAGATAATACTTTACCTGCATCGTTGCCCAGTTACATGGTCAATAGGTTGCAAAGACGGATGTTCAGATTACCAAAGGAAGACAAACAAAAACATGCAGCAATAGCCTACCCTTATGTTTGATTTATATGGATTAAAAAACTTTTTACCATTATTATATGCATACATACCTTTTTTCCAAGGGTCAGGACTGGTGCTACCACTAGGCAAACTAGGCAACCGCCTAGGGCGCACTGCTGCCTAGGGGCGCCTGGCCACTTGTTTCCCTCTGCGTCTGCATGCTCTGCAGGCTGCAGCATGTAACTAACTCAGTCTCAGGCAGCTGCTCCATCCAACCTGTAGTGTAATTAGAGGCGCAGTGCAGCACTGGAGCCAGCGTTAGAGGAAGCAGAGCCGATGCTTCCTGTATAGCGCCACCTCCTGTCACATGGGCAGAGCAAAGGGGGTGGAGTCAGGGGTGAAGCCAATGGGGGCGGTAAAATTAGGTTTCGCCTAGGGTGTCAAAAATCCTTGCACCAGCCCTGCCAAGTGTATTTTAGCTGGTTCGATTACATCATAGGCCATTTGTCTTTTCTTCAAGGCAGTGGACGGTCCTTTTTGCTTCACTGAATGGTGCTTGTTGCTTTTAGGTGCAGTAGTATAGTGAGTCCAACTAGAAAAATAGATCACAATTACCTAAATTCTGCACTTTCAACCTGCAGAAAATAAGAACATGCAATACCATGTGTGTGTAGATTATAAACAGCACTACTCTGATCCACAAGTTTGTTCATTTGTGCATTTGCTTTATTTGTGCATTTGTTGTTTGGATTTGAGGCACTTTGTATTACCATATATCATATCATAGTATATCATATTGTCTTCCCAATGGCAATCAGTTTACCTATAAGACTGGGGACATCTGGTGACAGAAAAGAAGTAGTGCAGAGTACAGCAAGACCTGCTTTTCTATTTTATCTTTTTTAACAGTCAAATAATATAGATCTTTTGTAGCTATCCCTGAACCTGAATGAGGTTTTTATCCAGCTAATAAAGACTTAAAGTTTAATGAAAGTAGCATTAAACTATGGTATAAAAAAAGATATTCAAGTATGTATTCTAATTACAAAAAAGTACCTTCCATTGCTTTCAGTCTCCTCCAAATCTCCAAATGCAATTTTTTTTCTTGCTGCTCCAATCTGGCTTCATGTTAGAAGGGTGGCTACATCTGTTTTCTATGGTAGGAACATAGCCACCCTGTCTTGAGGTGAACTATGGACTATGGGATCTGTAGTGTGCACATGACCACAACTAACATTCACTGCTCATTCCAAACACATTGAGTATTGTTTAGATGCCCTTATTGTCCAAATGAAATTACAATTAAACTGTCCCATAAATATCCCTTAGGCTATTAGACCAGTTTCCTGGTAGATACGTTGTTTTTTTTTTATATATATTCCACAGTGCTTACCTTTTTGGCCTCAGAAGTTAATGCAACCTACTTGTCTACTTTGCTTCTCTCAGTGACTTTTGTTTGTGCCCTCGCACTGTACTTGCGGGGGCAGATTTCCTTTCAATATCATGGAGATTTAATAATGTCTCGCACGCTCTCAATTGACTCCATGTAAGGAATACCAAGTGCAGGTATCCAGTGGCAGCAGGGATGACCAGGTCAGTGTAGCTGCACTTAGGAAACTGGAATCAGACCGAGTAAGAATAAAAGAAAGTTTAATAATGCACACAACACTTATCCAACATCAACAGAACAAAAGCAAAGCAAACGTTAAAAATAAACGTGACAGTGAAGCAAAACCAAACCAACAACCTTACTATAATACACTATATACAGATGAAGGGAAGCTGACATACCGGGCATGCATAGTTGCCAACATTGAAAAAAAAATATGTGGGACACTTTTTTGGCTGTAGGCGGAGCCGATCAATAATTAGGAGGCGGGGCATTCGTTTGTAGGTGTGGTCTAGTAAAAAATAATAGTTGCACCGCGGCGAAAAATGGGCGTGGCTTACACGGAAAGTGGGCGTGGCTTACGCGGGAAGTGGCCGTGGCTTACGCAGAAAGTGGGCGTGGCTGGACCCCGCTGCTCCATAAAAAAAACAAAAAACAACATTCCCGATTTTCCTTATGGAAAATCCCGATTTGGGACACTCTCCAATCGGGACGAGGGTCCCAAAATTGGGATTGTCCCGGGAAAATCGGGACTGTTGGCAACTATGGGCATGACTGGGACTGGGAACAAGGAAATGGGGTAACAGGGTACAGGATAAGGCAGGGATCAGGATAATCAGCAAACAGATATTAGGTAAAAAGCTGCAGCAAGGGAGGAGTTATATACCTTCCCAGCAGCCAGCATCAGGAGGAGACTAAGTACTGGACCTGCTGGTTGCTAAAAGACACCCGCTGATGACCCTCAGCCTTCCAGCTCTGGGAACCACAGTGCCACCAGTGGGACATCCAGGTCCTAACACTCCGAGCTGTTCATGCTTATTCACTGTGCATCGTGGTGTTAGCTTAGAATCCACAGTGAGCAAAAATCTTGGGATTACAACACTTCTCTTGCTTAGGAAAATTTTCTTTGTTATTCTAGAATAGAAAATATAGAAACTGGCAGAATCACCAGGTAGGATTAAATAAATAATACAAAATCCAACATAGAGAGTGAAACTCTAAATCAGAGCCACAGCAAGAATGCACACTCAGTAACTCAAACAGTGAGTCCCTGTGGGAATAACGAACATGCCAGGCGATTTTGCTTTCCAGCATGTTCAAAAACTAAAATATTACTTTTAGGTGGACCAATCCTTTAAAGCCCAGTTTATTTACCTTATGTATGGTCCTCTAAAATTAAACTGTTAACAGTACTGGTTAATGAGCTTTGCAAAAAAACAATAACTTTCTGATAATTACCTTTATGTGAAAATGTATTTCAGGGTATTGGAACTGATGAGAAATGTCTCATTGAAATCCTGGCCTCTCGGAATAACCAGCAGATTCATGCACTTAAAGAGGCCTATAAAGATGGTGAGAGAGAAGTGGAGCTTACCATAACATTTACAAAAGTCTTAACTTGGCTTACCATTCAGATATTTACTGATCAGCATTTTCTGCATTCTTACAGCTTATAACCGAGACCTGGAGTCAGACGTCATCAAAGATACCAGCGGACACTTCAAGAAGATGTTAATTGTCCTGTTGCAGGTAACACATAAGATTTTCTAGTGTCTGTATTTGATCTGTCAAAGCCAAGGTTAGTGACCATTTACGTGATGTGTGTTTTACCACAATGCAAGAAACTTGTGAACCCTGGTGTTCTGCATCTGCGTGCTATTCATTTTGAATGGCATCCCAAGGCATCATTACAATTGCAGCTCTGAAATGCCCCACAATGCACATGTGCTTTGAATTTTGAATGGCACCCCAATGGCACCATTACAGTTGCAAACAACATAGCTGCACTAAAATGCCTAACAATGCACATGCCATGTGTTGTGCTGTTTAAAAAAAAAAAAATGTCACCTCCTTTTTGCCATATGTTAAGCTACACTACCAGCCGAGAAGAGGAAATGCACTCTGGAGGCTGTGCTCAAAAAGGCAGACAGGGACCAAAGGAATAGTCGCCTGCAATCTATCAGACACTGGCTGACATCCAGGGCTGGGGCGAGGATGCCTTCTCAAAATGGGCTGGGAGGCCGAGTGCTGCAACAGAAAAAGGGGAGGGAAAGAGAGGAGCCAAGCCACCGCTGGTATAGCACAATTTAATATAGAAGCATAATATTACAAATAAGACACACTCACTAAACAGTCTTGGGTAACAGGCGGTGTTATGCCAGATGTAATCACTCGGGGAAAGTCCAGGGACAGCCAGAGCAATCCTGTCGGTGGATGCCACGGAGAGGGAGCTGTCACGCTCAAAGAGCGACCTGTCAACACAAGATGCTGGATGGGCAATCAGGGTGCGTTTTGGAGGCAAGCCACGCCTCCTTCTTCACAGAACAGCTGTCAATTTTTATTGCTGTCTGTGTCCCTCTTAGGGAGATTCACCCTCTCTATTTGTCCTGTTTACCATTATCATTGAAAGTGAATGTAAAAGAAAATTCCATATTTTGGGTTGTCCCAAGAACATGAATAGAGGGGAAACCTTCCAATGGGGACACTAGTTCTGGTGACTTGAGGGGGGATTACCTTAGCAAGAGATTACCTTAAAGCGGGTTTCCGGCCGGGGAAAAAAAAAATTTAAAAGTCAGCAGCTACAAACACTGTAGCTGCTGACTTTAAATAAGTACTTACCTGTCCTGGGTGCCCGCGATGTCGGCCGCCCAAGGCCGACCCATCCCTCGGCTCTCGGGTCCTGGCACTGCCATCCTATCTAAGGGAAACAGGCAGTGGAGCCTTACGGCTTCACTGCCCGTTTCCTACTGCGCATGCGCGGGTCGCGCAGCGCTTTGTGAATGGGAGGCGATGTGTTGTGGGACACACACAGTTCCCATAATACACCGCGCCCCATTCCCCAGAAGACAACGCGGGGAGGAGAAGAGACAACATCACTGCGGCGTAGGAAGAGGCAGATTAGGAAGACTGCCTAGCAACAGCCATTTTTTTAGGTATTTTTTTGCGCAATTTTTTTTTTCAGGGTGGACCTCCACTTCTATTTTCAGGGATTTCCTCTCACTTTATGTTTGGCTATGGGACAGGAAGTGAAGGTAAATCTCTTCAATAGGACAAAGATGGCAAAAATAAACCTTACAGGGGTTATAACCCTTCCTTACTCTATCCAAAATGAAAAGAATGTTTTGCCTATAGTTCTATAGTTCTACTTTAAAGTCGTAGTAAACGCGGTTACACCACTTATACCTACAGGTAAGCCTATAATAAGGCTTACCTGTAGGTACTGTGAATATCTTCAAAACTTGCACTGTTTAGGAGATATTCAGAGTGCATGCAGCCAGTGACGTCACAGAGCCTGTGCCATTAACAGAGCTCCCGCATGCATGCGTGGGAGTGACATCATCGCATCCCCTGGCCACTCATGTAGCTGGAGGCCGCAAATCCAGAAGGAAGACCAGGGGAAGCCCTCTCAGTGGTAACAGCACGGCGCTGGAGGGCTTCGTTTTAAGGTAAGTCTCTCATAATGGGCACATTAATTATGACATTGCCTTGCAGGTAATTACTTTTTCTTCTCCAACTGCACGTGTACTAAAGCAATGCATAATGTAAATGGTACCCTGCAGGTTATTGCTCAAGCACAGGTCAGTGTAAACTCTAGCATGGTCTAGATAGATTTAATGCTAGTTTATATCCAGAATTTTTAGGCTTACTTTTTGACTATTTGGTATATGTGAATGTTTTTGATTCTTCTGTACTTCATTTAGACTTCTATCCACAGTAAAATATATAAGGAATTTTCGATTCACAGTCCTGTTTTTATTTGACTGCAGGGAACACGGGAAGAGGATGATATTGTGAGCGAGGAATTAGTAGAACAAGATGCCAGGGTAATGTTTAGATTTGATAAAAACAAGTTTTCTTGCTGCATTTGAAGCAAATATATACTGTTTTCAATTATTTTTAATATATGTGTTAATGAGAAAAGCTTGCTGAATACATTTAATTGTATGTTATTGTTTACAAAATGTGTTTCATCCTAGGTTCACACTGACAGCAGGAATGAAATTGTGTCAACTGAACGATTTTATTCCCGCATGTCAGTCCCGACTTCGGGGGCGATTTCAGAGACATCTGTGTGGGTTTCTGCACTGATGTCTATTGAAATCGCACCCTGAAGTCGCCAAAAGTAGTACAGAAACTACTTTTGGGAATCGGTGCAGCACCGCAAAGTTGGCGTCGCAATGATTCGGACGGTGCCATTGCCAGCAATAGCCACCGATTTGGCATGCGATTTGACATGTCAAATCGCATGCCAAATCGCTGCAATGTGAAGCAGGGCTTAATGTATAGATTGCTCATTGGAGGCAGCCGTATTTGCTCATTTCATACGCACACAATCCTTACTGTTGTGCAATTGCAACATAGTTGTTCTGCTTTACTGCTCTTTAACTCCGTACAGTCTGCAATCTGCAGATTAATGTAGAGAACATTACTATACATTCTGCTTTGACACCTAGCAATTTAGGCAGGCCATGCACGGTGCAAATTTATTTTTTGCAGGAAATAAATTTGCACAAGTCCCCTATCAACACAGACAGTGTTGACAGGGGAATCCCTCCTGCTGAGCAAGTGTCTGCTCCCAGGGGGGCAGGGGAAGCCGTCCCCGCAAGGAGAGGACAGTGATTATAATCGCAAAAGAATCTGGCAGACTGGTTGTGCCCAAGTTGATCGATCAATCAACTTTGGTACTTTCAGCCTGCCAATTAATGGTTCACATCTCACCTGGTTTCTGCTGAACCGGCCGAGATGCGAACCATGTATAGCTGGCCTAACACTATGTGCAGCTGCTAGCTGTCAGACCTGACTGTCATTGATAGCCATGATCCTGATTACCAGTGGAAACTGATCAAAGTAATTCCTGATCATGCAATCACTATGTTAGCTATGACATTTAACCACATGCAGACTGAGAGCTCATTTACAAAAAATGAACCTTTAGCTTTCAGATTCCATTGCAGACAGAGGATAGCAGTGTGCCATTGTTTTACTTTGTCAACATATGCAGGGAATTTATTAAAACTATGTACCAAATAAAAACCATATATGTCCTATAAAAATTATGTAACTTTTTTTAGGTAGACACATTGAGGCTGGGCTCACACTATTGCCAAATGGATGCGGGTTCCCAATCCAATTCGCATAGCGGGAGATTGTGACCGGCTCTCTATGGAGCGATGTGAATTGCACAGGAGTCCTGGGCGTCTTTTGGTCCATTTCAGGTCTGAATACAGCCAAAAATTCTGCCTGAAATCGGACCAGAAATGGTGAATGGAAACGCACCGGACTCCTGCTGTGAGCTGCTGCGTTCTCCAGTGTGAACCCAACCTCAACCTTATAGCCAAGTTAACTGAAGCACACTGATGCTGTTAAATTAGCTCTCAACATCTGGGCTTTAATTACCTATGGTCCCAAAATACTGCTAATGTAGCTTAGAATATACTCTGTTTTTCCCTTGAAAAATACAAAAACCAATAGGCAACAGTCAGATGTAAAATGTTATTGATTGTTATGGCTTACTGTACTCTGCTTATGCCCTGTACACACGATAGGATTTTCCGAAAACAAATGTTCGATGTGAGCTTGTTGTCGGAAAGTCCGACCGTGTGTATGCTCCATAGAACATTTGTTGTCGGAATTTCCGCCAACAAATATTTGAGAGCTGGTTCTCAAATTTTCCGACAACAAAACTTGTTGTCGAAAATTCTGAGCGTATGTACCCAATTCTGACGCACAAAAGTCCACGCATGCTCGGAATTAAGCAGAAGAGCCGCACTGGCTATTGAACTTTATTTTTCTCAGCTCGTCGTACGTGTTGTACGTCACCGCGTTCTTGGCGTTCGGAATTTCCAACAACATTTGTGTGACCGTGTGTATGCAAGACAAGTTTGAGCCAACATCCTTCGGAAAAAAAATCCACGGTTTTGTCGTCGGAAAATCCTATCGTGTGTACAGGGCATATGAATCACTACTGTTGGCATTTTAAAAAATAACTTTCCTTATTGGTGTCATTGGATGTAGTAATAACCCTCCATTACTGGTAACAGTGGATACAACATTAAACCTCAGCATTGGTGGCAATGGCTGCAATAACCCCCAGCACTGTTGTAAGTGGACACAATAATAATCCCCAGCCCTGGTGTAAGTGGACACAATAATAATCCCCAGCCCTGGTGTAAGTGGACACAATAATAACCTCCAACATTGGTGTCAGCGGACCTAATAATAACCCCCAGCACTGGAATCAGTGGATGCAATAACTCCTAACACTGGTGCCCACTGCATTAGTGGTCAGTGGCAAGGAAAGGTAACCCCCAATAGGTGGCCATTACCTGATCACAGGTTACTTTGTCACTTTCAATTTTTGAGGCTGGGACTTGTACTGTGGGCCTCTGCTTTAGTCCAGTCTTTCTTTCAGTGCCAGGCACTGGAACGCAGAGAGCCTTGATCATAGCTATGACTAATGCGGTTGGTGGACGCAATTATATCCCCAGTACTGGTGTCAGTGGATGCAATATTAACCACCAACACTGGTTTCAGTGGACACAATAATAATCCCTAGCACTGGTGTCAGTACTTTTACCACCCCCCCCAATCTCCCTGCATTGGTGGTCAGTGACAGGGAAAGCCACAGAACACATTCCAGTGCCTAGCACCTTGCTGTCTGGTGACTTCCTGACTGCATGATGGGTGGCAGGGCTAATAGTGGAGGAAAATTTTAATGCCAGTAACTGTAGC
The DNA here is from genome assembly GCF_042186555.1 of Aquarana catesbeiana. NCBI lineage: Eukaryota > Metazoa > Chordata > Amphibia > Anura > Ranidae > Aquarana > Aquarana catesbeiana. The sequence continues at coordinate 503,196,057 of NC_133326.1, read as the reverse complement.
TGTTAGGCTCGGTTCACATCTGTGCGCTATACAAAATCGCATGTGATTCGAACCGCACTGCTGTGCAAATCACATGTGATGTCTGTGTGATGCAAATTCAGCCATACAAGTTGTATGGCTGAATTTGCATCGCATTCGGACCAAAGTCGTGCAAGACCCTTTTTTGGTCCACACCAGAATCGGATCGCATGGGTGTTCACATCCATGCGATCCGATTCATGTCCAAATTGACAGTTCACACTGCGATATGCGAACCAATCTGGGGGTGTCATTAACTTTCTATTGACACTCCCAGCAGTTTGCATATGTCAGTGTGAACTGCCTGTGATGCGGGAACCTGCAGTGGATCTGCAGGGTTCTCGCATCGCACCAATGTGAACCGAGCCGAATTCCACGATCAGAATTTCGGCCCGGAAAAGACCGATGAGTGTTTTTTGTCTGAAAATGTGACCGTGTGTATGCTCCATGGGACTTTTGCTGGCCGAATTCCAGCCAGCAAAAGATTGAGAGCATGCTCTTAATTTTTCAGTCGGGAAAAGTTTCTATCCGAAAATGCGATCGTCTGTGGCAATTCGGACGTGCAGAATTTCTACGCATGCTCGGAAACAATTCGATGCATGCTTGGAAGCATTGAACTTCATTTTCTCGGCTCATCGTAGTGTTGTACGTCATCGCGTTCTTGACAGTCGTAAGTTCAGCGAACTTTTGCGTGACCGTGTGTATGCAAGGCAAACTTGAGCGTAATCCCGTTGGAAAAGCCGTCATATCTTTTTCCAACAAGAAATCTGATCATTAGTCCCAAAAACTACTGTAGCTGTTGGTTAGTGTTATGTTTGCCATAATGAACTTACAATCTGATTGCTTTTTATGATCTACCACATAGTGCACCCCAGCTTTACTCTTTCCACCATCTTCCCCAATAAGTATGTTAGTGTTTCCCACAATTATCATGCAGAGAAATAATTGATTTTTTTCCTTTGTGTTTAGGATTTATTTGAAGCTGGAGAACAAAAATTTGGCACAGATGAGGCTCAGTTCATCTACATTTTGGGAAGTCGAAGCAAATCACATCTCAGACTTGGTGAGTTTCACCAAGTTGCATTTTTTTCTGTGTACACAAGCTGCGTCAATCTACAATATGGTATTGAGGATAGGGCATCTAAGTCTTTCCTACAAGGACAGAGGTAATGCCTCTGATTCATAGTCCAGTGAGTGGACAGAAAACTGAGAATTGATACAGAATTCTGCATTGTGAAACCCAAATATACACATGCTTTAGCTGGCTGTGCAGTGTGGTAGATGTACAGTGGATATAAAAAGTCTACACATCCCTGTTAAAATGTCAGGTTTCTGTGATGTAAAAAAATGAGACAAAGATATATCATTTGAGATTTTTTTTTCCACCTTTAATGTGACCTCTAAACTGTACAACTCGGTTGAACAACAAGCTGAAATCTTTCAGGTGGAGGGAAGTAAAAATAAAAAAATAAAATAATATGGTTGCATAAGTGTGCACACCCTTAAACTAATACTTGGTTGAAGCAACTTTTGTTTTTGTTTTTACAGCACTCAGCCTTTTTGTGTATGAGTCTATCAGCATGGCACATCTTGACCTGGCAATATTTGCCCACCCTTCTTTTCAAAAACGTTCCAAATCTGTCAGATTGCGAGAGCATCTCCTGTGCACAGCCCTCTTCAGATCACCCCACAGATTTTCAATCGGATTCAGGTCTGGGCTCCGGCTGGGCCATTCCAAAACTTGAATCTTCTTCTCATGAAGCCATTCCTTTGTTGATTTGGATGCATGTTTTGGGTTGTTCTATTATCGAAAGGTGAAGTTCCCCTTCATGTTCAGCTTTCTAGCAGAAGCCTGAAGGTTTTGTGCCAATATTGACTGGTCATAATTCCCTCTACCTTGACTAAGGCCCTTGTTCCAGCTGAAGAAAAACAGCCCCAAAGCATGATGCTTCCACCACCATGCTTCACGGTGGGTATGTTGTTCTTTTGGTGATGTGCAGTGTTGTTTTTGCTCCAAACCTTTTGGAATTATAGTCCAAAAAGTTCAACCTTGGTTTCATGAGATCATAACACATTTTCCCACATGCTTTTGGGAGACTTCAGATGTGTTTTTGCAAAATCAAGCTGGGCTTGGATGTTTTTCTTCATAAGAAAAGGCTTCCGTCTTGCCACTCTAACCCATAGCCCAGACATATGAAGAATATGGGAGATTGTTGTCACATACCACACAGCTAATACTTGCCAGATATTCCTGCAGCTCCTTTAATGTTACTGTAGGCTTCTTGGCAGCCTTCCTGACCAGTTTTCTTCTTCTCTTTTCATCAGTTTTGGAGGGACGTCCAGTTCTTTGTAATGTCACTGTTGTGCCATATTTTCTCCACTTAATGATGACTGTCTTCACTGTGTTCCATGGTATATATAATGCCTTGGAAATTCTTTTGTACCCTTCTCCTGGCTGATACCTTTTAACAGTGAGATCCCTCTGATGCTTTGGAAGCTCTCTGCAGACCATGGCTTTTGCTGTAGGATTCGACTAAGAAAAAGTCAGGAAAGACCTACTAGAACAGCTGAACTTTATGTAGGGTTAATCAGAGGCACTTTAAATGATGGCAGGTGTGTACTGACTGCCATTTAACATGAGTTTGAATGTGATTGCTTAATTCTGAACACAGCTACATCCCCGGTTATAAGAGAGTGTGCTCTTATATCTTTCACTCATGGTTAATGTTTGGCTGAAGCCATTTATTATCAATCAACTGTGTTTACACTTTTTAAATCATAATCACAACAGAAACTACCCAAATGACCCTGATCAAAAGTTTACATACCCCAGTTCTTAATATCGTGTATTGCCCCCTTTAGCGTCAATGACAGCTTGAAGTCTTTTGTTGTATTTGTAGATGAGGCTCTTGATCTTTTCAGATGGTAAAGCTGCCCATTCATTTTGGCAAAAAGCCTCCAGTTCTTGTAAATTCTTGGGCTGTCTTGCATGAACTGCACGTTTGAGATCTCTCCAGAGTGGCTCAATGATATTGAGGTCAGGAGACTGAGATGGCCACTCCAGAACCTTCAATTTATTCTGCTGTAGCCAATGACAGATCGACTTGGCCTTGTGTGTTGGATCATTGTCATGTTGGAATGTACAAATCATAAATTCTGCCTGTAAACTTATGAGCACAACTATGTATGTGTGTATATATATATATATATATATATATATATATATATATATATATATATATATATATACAGACAATGTGGGAAATTCACAATTTCATACATTGCCTAAACATTCTTTAGACAGTCTGATTTCACACATTGCCTGTAACATATATAGCACAAGGCTGGCTGTACAGAATTGTAAAAAAAAAACATTTAAACACATAGATGTAAACTGTGGATTTAGTTGTCTGCCTGGAGTTCAGCTATAATATTGCTTCCGAGGCAAAGCATAGGGGCTAAACCAGCAGCCTGAACATGGCACCTTGTCAGTAGTGATGGGCTAAGGCGTGTTCAGGATCGTAGTCCAAACCCACCTGAGCAATCCCGCCAGGAAGCTGACACTGCACACCGCCAATTATAGGCAGTGAGGCATTTCCCGGTCCTCAGCTGCAGAGACTGGGAAATGTCTCACTGCCTACGATTGGCAGGGTGCAGTGGGCTTCCTGGTGGGATTGCTCAGATGGGTTGGGACTACGATCCTGAACACGCCTGAGCCCATCACTACTTGTCAGTGTGCAGCCAATTCGCAGAAATAGCTTCATATGTGCCTATTTACCATATATAATTGAAAAGTGTCTTCATTTTAGTCCTAAAAATGTAAGACCATTTCCACCCCACCCCACCCCTGCTGATTATATGGGAATCCCACCAGCCAGTTGTTTTAACTGAGTCTGAACACCTATGTGGCTGTCACCTCCAAAAGAACTTCCTAACTTCCTTTGCTGTAACACAGCCTCCTTTGGAAAAGCACTACTTTGCAATGTGCTATAACAAGGCTATTAGATGTCAATGGGTTTTCGAGAAAGTCAAGCAGTAAACTTGGAGCTGCTTAGCAGGGATATTAATCAACTGACTGAAAGGAGCTCCAGGATTGGAAGCTCTGCTCTCAGAACCACAGCTAATAAACATTTTATAATCTCTGAATAAGTAGAAGCTTTCACAAAGATCTTATGTGGATAGGACCTGTGTATATATACAGTGTATATATATATATATATATATATATATATATATAGTAGGTTTATTGGTCCTTCATTGGTGTCTTCTTTTGCAGTATTTGATGAGTATGAGAAAGTTGCTGGGAAGAGTATTGAGGAGAGTATCAAGAATGAACTATCTGGAGATTTTGAGAAGCTGATGCTGTCTGTAGGTAAGTCCTTTGCTAAAGTGCTATCCTTTGCCTGACAGTGATTCTGAGTTATAGAAGCAACTTCAATTCTTCAACTAAAATCCAGGAGGAGATACAGAAGATGATGTCTTCAAGAAATCGACAACTAGATGACACTGTACATCTTTAGCTGTTAAGCTGACTATTGGATGGATTCCAATAGTCAGCTTAACAGCTTGAATGGATTTAGCAAAGTCCACCCTTAGGTTTCCCTGCATCCAATTAATTTTTTTTTTAATTGTTTCATCTCTTTGTATCACCTGAGGGCAGTCAATTCACTGGGTATATATAAGGGCTCACAACCACTTTATAGAGAGACCCAGAGTAAAATTAGAAAGCCATAGACGAAGGATCCACATGACAAGAGTTAAAGGGGCTTGTGTTAAGAGGGATAATAAAGTTTGGGCTAAGTTGAAGGGGCAAGAATGTTTATTTTGATTGGGGCAAGGGCAAGGAAAGGGGGAGCCTCGGGGAGGGGGGGGGGGCTGTACTGAGGTGTTGGTATTCAGTAGGAGGTCAGCTGGCTAGGAACAACTTCCCACCCTGCATTTAGTAGGATTTAGTGCAGGTTCTTGGCGACTGTGGGAGCCTGATTTTGTGAATGGCGGGGTGCAAAGTCCTTTTAGGTTGATATGGGCCCAAAAGGTATGGTGTAGGGACCCGTCTGAGGTACGGCTCACAATTGATATATGGGTACCTGCGAGTTGTCTCCGAGTCTGTGGTTTGTGGCCAGAGGCCTGAGAAGTGACTCGCAAGTACGGTATTGGTTTTGATGCCTATTAGGACCTTGTCGCTCCAATTTTCTTTGATGCACTATGTGTTCAGGTTATTAAGTTATTTATCTGTGATTTATTTGTTATTATATTTTGGTTAATAAAAAGGCTGCTATAGCTATTAAACTCCAATCCTGGTGTTGTGTGATTATTTTTGGTATTGCAGTGCTGAACATGCCAAATTTAATGCCTTAGTCAAGAAACCTGATATAGCCAAACATGTAGGCTAACATTGTTGCACTTCATCTGAAATGGTAGTTGCCTGTGACTGATCCTCTGATTTCAGTGCTTTATAAGTCGCTGAGCTAGAACAAGCAAGCGGTAAGTTAAACATAGAACGCCTTGTTTTAAGGCTAGGTGGCAATCCGACAGCTACAATTTCAGGAGGTGAAAGGTTGCAGCTTATGTATTTTTCTTGGGATAAATTTATTTCAAACAATTTTTTTGAGACAACATAACATTCTTTGCAAAAATATGTGGGCACCAAAACTGTATATCACCTATTTATTTACCCATATCATGTTTTTCTGTTTGTTTCAGTAAAATGCATTCGTAGTATCAAGGACTACTTCGCTACCAGACTGTACAAATCAATGAAAGTAAGTGAAGTAGTGTAATCAATGACACAACTGTTGTTGGCTCTGCCATATATCAATGGGCGGCGCTAGTGAAATGTTTGGCATGACTATTGAATCAGTTGGTTATAAAACAGGATCTTCTTTGGCTGGTATAACATTTATAAACCTTTCCCAGTTTTGTTTTATTGTTAAGTTGTGTTTTTATTGCTCTAGTTAATCTTAAAACAGTAATAAATCCAAAAAAACATTTAAAGTGGTTGTAAAGTCTCATTTTTTTTCTATTAAAATACTAAACATGTTATACTTACCTGCTCTGTGCAGTGGTTTTGCACAGAGCAGCCCAGATCCCTCCTATTGAGTGCCCCCACAGCAAGCTGCTTGCTGTGGGGGCACCCGAGCCGAGCTGCAGCTCCATCTTTATATTCAGACATGGAGCTGCAGTGTGGCCCCACGCCCTTTCTCCCCTGATTGGCTAACTGAGTTTGATTGACAGCAGCAGGAGCCAATGGCACCGCTGCTGTGTCTCAGCCAATCGGGAGGGAGAGTCCCGGACGGCCGAGGCACTCATGGACATCGTTGGGTAGAGAGGGGGCTCAGGTAAGTAGTGGGGGGCTGTGGGGAGCTGCTGCACACAGAGGGCTTTTTATCTTAATGCAAGGAATGCATTAAGAAAAAAAACCTTCTGCCTTTACAACCACTTTAATATATTGAAGCCTACCAAATCTTAAATATAGTAGCTGCATTTGTTTTCTTTTTTCCTTTAAAGTGGAACTGAAGTTCTACTGTAAGAAACAAGGAGCAGGCAGGCTTATATTGCAGAAGAGACATGCCCTGTATCTTCTTCAATAAAATGCCCCTTCCTGCTTGCCTGCTGTCCTCTCTTCTCAGTGCTGGGCCAGTCTCTGATCACTAGGATGACAAGCTCCTACACATGCGCTGGAGTCATGTCCTCCCCCACCAGCTAATGAAGAGGCCCAAAAACTGGCACTCAGAAGAAGATGTCAGCACCTGCAAAGGACTCTGTTGGGCAGGTAGGTGTTCACCCTTTAGTCCCGCTCTAAGTTTGCCTGGTGATCTGCCCATAAGGGCCCGTTTACACTTGCTTCAAAACATGGCTTTGAACACGCTTTGTTAAAGCTCTCTGAACGCCAGTCAAAGCTCTTGTCACTAAATAAAATGCTTAGCTTACAGTCCTGTTTACACCTTGCTTTTGCTTGGTGCTTCGATGAGGCTACGATGGGGCTTCGATGAGGCTTTGGTGAAGCTTCGATGGGGCTTCAGTGAGGTTTCAGTGGGGCTTCAAGTGAGCTTTGCCATAGACTTCTATGGAGGCTTTGAAGATGCTTTGATGCACCACTAAAGCTTCATGGGGTATAACCTTTGAAGCGAAGCCGAAGCAAAGCAAAAGCAAGGTGTAAACAGGACTGTAAGCTAACCATTTTATTTAGTGACAGGAGCTTTGACTAGCCTTCAGAGAGCTTTAACAAATTGTGCCCGAAGCCTTGTTTTGAAAACAAACAAGTTGTAAACTAGTCGTTAATGTGTGTTAAAGCCGAAGCAAGTGTAAATGAGCCCTAAAACTATTATTTTTCAGCTGCCTTTATTAGTCCAGCAAATGTGGCAGTTAGAGAACTGAGATAAACCGTTTAACACACAGAGGTGCTTACAATGATCAACTCTTATTCATTTATGTAAAACCTTTATCACAAAAGGATATAAAGCTGTAGCTGTAACTGCTTAAAAAGTGTTACTTGGAGTTTAGCTTCCATTTGTTGGTCAAGTCCAACTACTGTAAATCTGCTAGTGCATATAACACCACCCTGTCCCCAGATTGACAACACTGCTATCTAAAGGTGTCTCTGTTCCTCCATCCAGAATGGAGACACCCTAAAATAGAAAGTGTGTGGCTGAATCACCAGGTGAACATAAAGGGGAAAAAAAGGAAAACTAATGCAGCCTTGGCATTTAAGGATTGGTAGACAGAAACATATTACATTTTTGCCTTTGGACTTAATGCCCGTTTAAGGCTCGGTTCACACAGCAAATTTGGTTTGCTGCAAATTCGCTCTGCATCTAACTCGCAATCCCATTCATGTGAACTGATTGCGGAGTGTATGTTAAGTTAGCGACACCCCACAATCAGTTTGCAAAAGACAGCGTGATTTGCAGAATCGGATTGCATGGGTGTGAACATCCATGCGATTTGATTCTGGTGTGGACCAAATAAAGGGTCCTGTACGAGTTTGGTCCGAATGCGATGCAAATTCAGCCATACAGTTTGTATGGTTGAAATTCGCATCGCACAGACATCGCATGTGATCTGCACAGCAAAGTGGTGCGAATCACATACGATGTCTGGTATCGCAGCAGTGTGAACTGACCCTAAGAGTGTTTCATAACAGAAAATGTGCTCATGTAAGCAATTTTCTGAACACACAGGATTTTTATGGTTTGTATTTTAGTACATTGTAATTCGTTGTATTGAATTACCTCTTTGACCATGCATGTAATAAAACGTAGGAATGACATTGCCTTCACATTGGTGTTTTGTTGTAATTATACCTTTTGTTTGGACATCTTTTTAGAATTGTAGTTAATCTTTTTTCTTTTTCAGGGTCTGGGCACTTCGGACAACACCCTGATCCGGATTATGGTGTCACGCAGTGAGATCGATATGATGGACATTAGGGAGTCATTCAGGACTCAGTATGAAAAGTCTTTGTACTCTATGATCAAGGTAATCTAATTATCATTGGACAATGCAGCTCCCGGGCACCTAGTAATATGTCATGTCGTATTTCTATTTCTACTGAGGACTCACCATAACCTAAATTGTTATATCCTCTCATTGAATCCCAAGCCCTGTGCCAAAGAATCAATGGTTGCCATGCACTGCTGTGATAGCCAAAAAGCCTAAAACAGCTGAATGCCGTTTGAAATAAATGGCTTTTTAATATTAGCCTATATTTTCATAATAGGTCAGCAATTTTAAATGTACTTTTGGGCATTGGGGCAGGAATGTGATAAATGAGACATGTAGATACATTCTGTTAAAAGTTTAATCCATAGCTCCCAACTGTACCTGATTTGGAGGGACTGTCCCTGATTTGGAGCAATGTCCCTCTGTCCCTCTTCCCTCTCATTTGTCCCTCATTTTGGTCTGATCTATATAGTTGTATATAAAATGCACTTTTTATCTATCAATAAGTGTTTCCCAGTGCTAAACCTTTCATACAATTTCTAAATTGCTGCATTTGTAAATTTTAAAAGCCAATATAAAGGAATAGTTGTGGTAAAAAAAAGCCCTCGTGGATTTAATTAACCTTTTTTTTGGTTAATTCTCCTTTAAGGGGGTGTGGCAGGGGGCGTGTCCTGTGCCTACATACGTTTGTTAGTAGGTGTCCCTCATTCCCATCTCAAAATGTTGTGAGGTATGTTAATCTGCTTATATTTTTCCTTCTCTGACCCCCTACCTCATCAACATGCTAACGAAATGTTTAAATAAAATCTTTCTGTTTGCAATACATGTCTTATTTTCACCTTAGTGATATTATCACTGGATCTCTGGGCTTCTCTGTGCAATACAGGCAGATTATGGCTGGTGGAAGGGGCTACACATACTGTAGCTTTGTGAAAACAGCAGCATGCCAGTGGTCACCAAACTTTCGGACCTCATGGACCACTAAACTCATAATTTTGAATCCCGTGGACCACTAACATGAATGTTACATATGTTATACATACAATGCTCTGGCTATCTGTCCCCCACCCCTTGGATCACACTGCTGCCTTATACACACAATGCTCTGACTCTGTGCCCCCCCCCCACACACACTCTGCATCACACTGCTGCCTTATACACACAATACTCTGACTCTCTGCCCCCCACACTCTGCATCACACTGCTGCCTTTTACACACAATACTCTGACTCTCTGCCCCCCCCACTCTGCATCACACTGCTGCCTTATACACACAATGCTCTGACTCTCTACCCCCCCCCCCCACACTCTGCATCACACTCTGCCCCCCTCCCCTTAAATCACACAGCTACCTTATACACACAATGCTCTGACACTCTGCCCCCCCCCCCCGCACTCTGCATCACACTGCTGCCTTATACACACAATGCTCTGACTCTCTGCCCCCCCCCCCACACTCTGCATCACACCGCTGCCTTATACACACAATGCTATGACTCTCTACCCCCCACACACTCTGCATCACACTCTGCCCCCCTCCCCTTGGATCACACAGCTGCCTTATACACACAATGCTCTGACACTCTGCCCCCCTCCAGCACTCTGCATCACACTGCTGCCTTATACACACAATGCTCTGACTCTCTACCCCCACAATCTGCATCACACTGCTGCCTTATACACACAATAGTCTGACACTCTGCCCCCCTCCCCTTGGATCACACAGCTGCCTTATACACACAATGCTCTGACACTCTGCCCACCCCCCTCACACTCTGCATCACACTGCTGCCTTATACACACAATGCTCTGACTCTCTGCCCCCACAATCTGCATCACACAGCTGCCTTACACAGACTCATCATTGGATCTCACCTTCTTATCCAGCCATGTGCTCAAGTTCCATGCTCCCTCCCACAGTCTGTGATCAGCGTTGCCATTGGAAGTCCCCTCATTGTTCGCCTCCCACCCTCTGCACTACTCCCGGCACCCTCCTCTGAGTTCACAGGAACTACAGAGGAGGCATCGGGTATCAATGTGCACTGACAGTATTGACTGTTAGCGTGCATTTAGAACAACACTGGAAACAACACTGGGCGGCATACATTCACCACAATGCTGATTTGCGACAGAACCCCTGGGGAACACCAAAATTTTCTCACGGAGCACTGGTTGGTGACCACTACCCTAGGTAATGTCCACATGTGATGCTAAGCCTCAATGACAGAACTGAGATCCAATGAATAAAGGGGGCAGATAAGGGACAGTTCAGTAAGGACATCCTCCATCCAGGAAATAAGGCAGGTTCTATCTACAGCAGGAATGGTATAGAAATCACTTTTCTCTGCCGATAATCTGCACTTGTATGGGCACCTTTAGAAGACGTTAGTTGGTTGGATCTGTTGTAAAGTTTTATTTATCTACAGTAAGTGCTGTTTTATTTTAGAATGACACATCCGGTGAGTACCAGACGGCTCTGCTCAACCTGTGTGGAGGAGATGATGAGTATGTATCAACTGCTTATATATTATTGTATTGCAGAATACAGTTTATCATTTTTTACAGTTTCTCATATTATTTATATGCCTTTCTATGCTAGAACCTGTTTTTTATGCAATTTGTTATTGTTTTTCATATTCCACAATGATTATTTAATTACACAGGCAAAGGGCAGTAATGGATTGTGAAATCCCAGACACATGTAAATGCTGATGCACCATTGCACAGGCTCCTCCCCCTATATCACATCTATTTTACTGATTACAATTTTAAAACATTGAACCAATAAAGTCCTGGAGTATTGTATTGGTGGTACTGTGCTGCCTGATGTACTGTATATACAGAGCTGCTGTTGGTCTGCACAGTCCACCGGTCTACATAGAAAGATGGAAGCATGCATATAGAGATTATTGTGAGTCCTTAAAGGCTCTTCAGCAGCTCCTTTCTCAACTTTGTTGCTGGGTTTTAAAGCGGTATTAAATTACCAATCATAAGATGTGGTGGCTGTATTTAGTTTTTTATAGGCTTTTTTCCCCTTTGTTTTCACATGGTGATCTGGTCAATAACACCCCCCCGTTCTAGGATGCCTATACTCTGGATTAGGGGTGTCAAACTTAATTTCATCACGAGCCACATCAGCATTCTGGTTGCCCTCAAAGGGCTGGTTTTATCTGTAAGACTAGATGTCCATAGCGCCCGCCCCTTCCTTACATCAGATCTCAAGAGTTCCCCCACCATCAGAAGTTATGAGTACCCCACCCTTGTTACATCACAGTGCACCCCCCCCCCCCCCCCGTGCTGCTGCCTGTAAGAAGCTGGGGACGGAGCTAGGAAGCAGAAAGTTCAGGGTCTGAAGGAGGACCAGAGGACGGCTGGAGTCAGCTGCCGGAGTCCGCTGAATGCTGAGTACAGGGAAGGGGGAGATCAGGGGGTGCTGTGGCTGCACAGAGAGGAGCGGGATCTGTAGGAGGAGTTCTGTCCTCCTCTCTGCTGCCGACTACTGAGATTGGGGGGGAGGCGAGACGAGCCACTCCATGGCTGAACAGAGAAGTGCAGGATCTGGCAGAGGAGTTCTGTCTCCCTTTCTACTGCCAATTGCTGAGACAAAGTAGGGGTGGAGATGAGGGGGGTGCCGCAGCTGCAGGAGAGGTGTGAGGGCCACATGAAATGACCAGGCGGGCCAGATTCGGCCTGTGGGCCTTGTGTTTGACACATGTGTTCTGGGTGAAAAAGCAAGAAACACCTTTGGACAGCAGCATGACCAGTCTGGGGGAATGGAAGTGTTATATTGAGCAGATTTACAGTATATACACTAATAAATTCAAACCAGACTCCAGCTAACACTTTAAGGCTGTTACAGCAATACATTTTTTTGGGGGGAATAAAAATTTTATATAAATAAATAAAAGCTGTGGGTCTGTCTCAACCCACGAAGTAACCCACTGTTCTGCTGAAAAACAACAGACTCACTGACAGGATCACCAGGTGAAAATAAAATTAAAAAAAAGGCTAAAAAAGAAAATGCAAGCTGCAATATAATAAATGTTTGGTTTTGGGTTTAATAACACTTTAAAGCCCCATTTACATTTCTGTGCATATTACAGTAGAAGTAGGGCCAAAGCTTTTTGGCCCTACTTCTCCTGTGGGTCATAGAAGTGCACTCCTGTGACCCATACTCAGCTGACAGTGGGCTAAAGTCTGCTGTTGGCTGACGTCACTCAGCCAAACCAGGATCTGGGGAGGTTCCAACTTAACGGTGGGATCCACCCAGATGCCTGGCCTGGCAGCTGGCTCAGCCTCTGAACACAGCTGAGAGTCCGACCCAGCCGGTCCTGCCCCCTACACAGCTCCTGCCCCCTCCGGTGACTTACAGTCACTGCTCTCTGCTCACTGAAGAGTGAGAACTGAGCGATCAACGGTCTTTGATCGCTCAGTTCTCGGTCTTACAGGCGGACGGGAACAGATGTTGTTATATGTTGCAGTGGGCTAATAAGCCATGTATAGGGATCACAAAACACACTTGACTTATTTTTTCCAGCACACTGCAAGGCAATGAATGCTTTTTTACTGCATGCATTGCAATGCGCTGAAAATTAGGTGCATTTGCTTTTTTATGTGCCTGCTGGGGTGCGATTTAAAATAAATGGCAACATACCCCTTAGCACATTAGCACATACATTGCACACTGTTGTAATCACTTTCAAAACACATGAAAAAGTTGGTGAACATGCACTACATCATACAAGATCAAGGGTAAATGTGGCCTAGTGCTAACCTGTACTAATGCCCTGTACACATGGTCGGATTTTCCGATGGAAAATGTGTGATAGGACCTTGTTGTCGGAAATTCCGACCGTGTGTAGGCTCCATCACACATTTTCCATCGGAATTTCCGACACACAAAGTTTGAGAGCTTGCTATAAAATTTTCCGACAACAAAATCTGTTGTCGGAAATTCTGATCGTGTGTACACAAATCCAACACACAAAGTGCTACACATGCTCAGAATAAATTAAGAGACGAAAGCTATTGGCTACTGCCCCGTTTATAGTCCCGACATACGTGTTTTACGTCACCGCGTTCATAACGATCGGACAACTTTGTGTGACCGTGTGTATGCAAGACAAGTTTGAGCCAACATCCGTCGGGAAAAATCCATGGATTTTGTTGTCGGAATGTCTGATCAATGTCTGACCGTGTGTACAGGGCATAAGAGAAGTGTAAAAGGCTCTAATTGCTGACCTCTCTTTCTGAAAAGGTTCATAGCCCAGGAGTCATGCTTCTCCAGTGGCTATAATAACTTATGAGTCAATGACCTGCAAAACATAAGCAGATCAGGAGTTTTAACATTTTAATGTGCAAGTTTGTTCTAGGTTAGTGACTCAAAAAGTATGCAAGCAACAGCAGTTAGCATTTTCAGAAACAGGTCAGCAATGGCAAATGTCATATTTCTCTTCCATTAAGGTAGCGGAGCATGACCTGAAAAATTCAGGCAAAGCAGTTACTGTTGTGAATGATGATATAAAACAACCCATAGAATCAGAAGCCTTCACCTGCTCAGTCATGGTAAGCAGTTGGAAACTGACTGATTTGACCTGGCTGCCCTGGGTTGTCGTATACACCACTCTTTATTCTGTGTTTTGATGAAATGATTCCAGAATTTCAGTCTTAACTTCCCATGTGAGTTGTTCCTCTTCATTTTTTTAGCGCCGCTGGGGAATTTTTCCCAGAAGCCGCCCAAGCAGCCTATCAAAGATGGGAGCTTAGTGCCACACTTGCTTCACGTATCGAGGTTGGAACATGGGATATTATCCCCCTTTTCTTTTATTGCACCTGCTGCTTAGAGGCCAACCTAACCCAGCTAGAAGCCTCACAGCCTCCATTTCTGCTGCTTGCTTGCCTCAGACTTGTACTGAGGGAAATAAGAGTTGCCATCACTCTTCTCCTTCTGAAAGTGTTATTTTCCTGGCTGTCATGTTGATCCTTGAACTTCAAAAAATTCTGAATCACAGAACAAGTATTCCACTAGTGATATCAAACTGGCGTTGGAACTCCCAATCTGCATACTTATTCTGGGTCACTGACTCAGAAATTATTGAAGTTGGACAATCAGCATGATGACCATGTAACTAGCATTTTTTCAAAGAAGATCAGAACAGGCAAGCTCTTTTCCCTCATTACGTTTCATTTCGGCTAGGTTCACACTTAATACGGATGCGGCTCCTAGCAGGGGTGCGGTGCTTCCCTGTTCTCCGTTTCAGGGACCAATCAGGCCCAAATTTTTGCCTAAATTCAGACCTGAAACTGAGCCAAAGGCCGCTCCATTGTGGGCCGGTCACAAACTCCTGTCCACATCCAATTCGCATACGTGTGAACCAAGCCTTAAACCAAGCTAACATGCGTGCTTTCACTAACCATGTCATTTTGTTTCTTAAATTGTACTAGATATCTTGCTAACACTTTGCTTCTTCAGAAAACAGCACTGGTAATTGTTTTATTTTTATGTTGCCTTTGGGTCTTTCCAATGCATTCTGGCTTCAGGCATAAGAGAGTAATGCATTGTGGTCACGTTTCTCTTTCTGCCTGTTTACTCTGAATGAATGTGGAGTGTTATTTGAAGGGTGGCATGCTGATCTGTCCAGCCTTTAGTTGACTTACTAAAGGCAAATATAAATATCATAAATTAAACACTGCGCTATCAAAAAAGATGCAGAAAAGATGAAGCAGCTACATACAGTGCAACAAACAACCACAAGAATACAATGTAAAAGAAAAATGTAGCGCATAGACACCTAAAATGTAAAAATCTACAAAGAATGTTCATAAATGGTAACACACTCTATACAATGAATAACTCTGGAGTTTCTCATCGTGAAGTGGATAAGTGAAATCAATCCAAAAAACCGTGTATGATTGAAAATTGTCCCACTGATTGAAGATGGGTAAGTGAAAAAGGCAGTTGAAGCTCAGGCATAGGCAGATAGTTAAATCCCCGAGATCATATCCATCGGCTGTATAAATCTTGATAAGGTAGTGTGTAAAAAACTCTTACCAGATATACTGGACTCCCATGTCAGCGACAGGGAATCACTTAGGCAGGGTGCCCCACCGGGCGTTGGAAAGGATTGTCCTGGCTCACCGAACCCTCCTGGTCAGACTCTGCATGGATCTCCAGGGGTCACCAGGTAGGTCCTCGCTATGAATGGCCAAAGTGCGAATCGAAGGGAACGGAACCTCTCCGCTGGAACTGGAGTGGGAACTGGATTCTCATTCAAATAGCATGTGGAAAAAGGAACAGATGCCTCCACATAGTGTAGATGAAAAAATTGTTTTTTTATTGCTAAAAAGCCTGATAACAGTTAAAAAATGCGATCACAATTAAAAAAAGCAAAAATGGGCAACAAAGAGGATGCTGTAGGTGTCCGACGCGTTTCGACCCAAAGGTCTTCTACTGGGGCATAAAGCATCCTATCTAAGTTGCCTTATATTTATAACAAAAAGATTAGTATCAACCAATAACTGGTTAATAGTACTATTAATACTAAATACTATAATACTAAAGGCAAATAGACTGTGCACTCTGCAAGTGCAATTGCTCCGGAGCTTAGTAAATGAGGTAAAGCTTCACTTTGCAAAGAATACCCAATCACATGCAAGGAAAATAACAAAACAGCATCCTTGTTTGCACATGATTGGACGATGGAAGTCAGCAAAGCTTCTGCTCATTTACCAAGCTGTGATTAAACTTCACTTGCAGAGTGCACAGTCTATTTGCCCTTAGTAAATCAACCCCAATGTTTTCTATGAAGCTAGACATTGGGGGTTATTTACGAACGGCAAATCCACTTTGCACTACAAGTGACTGCAAGTGCACTTGGAAGTGCTCTCACTGTAAATCTGAGGGGTAGATCTGAAATGAGTGGAAGCTCTGCTGATTTTATCATCCAATCATGTGCAAGCTAAAATGCTGCTTTTTATTTTCCTTGCATGTCCCCCTCGGATTTACAGTGACTTTACTTCCAAGTACACTTGTAGTGCAAAGTGGATTTGCCTTTTGTAAATAACCCCCATTAGTATTTAGTGGCAGATCAGCCTACTGCTTTGAAATGAAGTGATTCGGGAACAGAAAACTGTGATGTTCAATTATGAAAATCTCATTACACTAGAATGGCTGCCTGACATTTCCCAAAGGAGGCAAATCAAATTGACTTCCTTCATTAGCTTAAATAAATAATTTGTTTATAACTGAGAAAAAGGTCTTTTGATAATGTAATTGATGCTCTGAGTGTGTTTTGCCTCTGTGTGCTCTGTTTCCTTCTAAGTTGTTGTTGGAGTTTGACTTCACTATTTATTTTTTTGACCATTAGTGATACAAAAGTATGCCTAAAGCATGTTAGATTAAAGGGTTTCTTCACTATTTGTGGACACAGATGGAGCAATTCCCCCATCAACATTGATGTGTTGATGATGGGATTCCTATCCCTTAGCCATTTTTTTTCTCCCGGTGCTGTGGGAAGCTGTCCCCTCCAGTAGAACTAAGCAATTATTGCTAGCTGGTATGACAGACCTCATTTCAGATCTACCCTTCAGATCTAAAGCGGCTGTACTTCCAAGTGCACTTCCAAGTGTACTTGCAGTGCACTTGTAGTGCAAAGTGGATTTGCCTTTAGTAAATCAACCCCTATGTCTCATGAAGCTAGGACAAATTATTAGTTTACTAGGGTAAGCTGTTATAGAGCCAAAGTAAACTATTTTGAAGTCATGGCTGGTTCTTTTGAAGTAAAATTAAGCCATGAGGCTATTTAGTGATCATGGTCAGAAGAAAGGGTAAGCTGTTATAATGCCAAATAAAGTTATTATGAATTGAGAGTTAAAGTAGAACTATAGGGAAAACTTTTTTTTTTTCATCTTTGATAAAGCAAGGGAGGATTGTACCCCTATCACATTTTTTTTCTTCCACCTGTGTCCTTTTGGGGACATTTCCCTTCACTTCCTATCCCATAGACAAAACAGGAAGTGAGAGGAAACCCCTGCAAATTAAGGGAATCCCTTGGGGCCCCCCAGGTCACCATAACCAGTGTCCCCATTGGAAGCTTTCCCCTATATTACTTTTCTGGGGGCAACCCGAAACTTGAGATTTTCTTTTACTTTCAATGATAAACGGGACAAATAGAGAGGGTTCATTTCCCTAACAGGGGGCACAGACAGCAATAAAAACTGACAGGTGTTCTAGTCCATCTCCACTCTATCCAAGTTCCGAAAAAGTTTTGCCTTTAATATTACACCAGGTACTACACTATTGTGACAGCAGGGTAAATTATTACAATATCAAAAGTGAGCTAAAGTAACCATAGTTTCATGGTTTCATCAGCCTAATTTAATGTGACACCAGGGTTAGGTATTAGGCTAAGAAAGCCCATAGATTCAATTCGTTCAGGCTCGGTTCACACTGCTGCGATGCGAAAACCCGTGCAAATCCAGTGCAGATTCCCACATCACATACAACTCGCAGGCAGTTCACACTGCCCTATGCAAACCGCTGAGGGTGTCAATACAAAGTTAATGACACCCCCAGATCAGTTTGCATATTGCAGTGCGAACTGTCAATTCGGACATGAATCGTATCGCATGGGTGTAAACACCCTTGTGATCCGATTCCCAAAAAAGTCTCCTGCATGACTTTGGTCCGAATGTGATGCGAATTCAGCCGTACAATCTGTATGGCTGAATTTACATCGCACAGACATCACATTTGATCTGCACAGCAGTGCGGTGCGAATCACATGCGATGTCTGACATCGCAGCAGTGTGAACCCAGCCTCAATCAGCGGGTAGAACAAACAAAACTGACCCGATTCCCTCATTCACACACTCAAGATGTATGGTGTTGTGTCATTGTGTTCTGACAGTGGGGAGACCTCCCACCAGCAGAGTACACTGATCAGCATTGCAGGCTATAGCCTACAGTGCAGATCGAGCAGGAAAAATTGGTAGATTGGTAGATCAACTTCTGTATACCCACAGTGCCCATATATGGAAATAAACTTTGGCCAGTCCCTGCTGAGCTGGTCAGATTTCAATCCATGTATGGCCGGCTTAAGGCTAGATATACATTGAGCCGAGTGGTGCCATCAGGGCCATCCAGGGCTCAAATTTTTTCTGATTACTGCTTATTTGGCCAAAAAAAGTTTGTTAGCATCACCCAGCTCAACAAATTTCGACTAAAAAAATGAAAAGATTCAGATTCAGTTCACATTTCTTCATCCATGCTGTTTAATGTGGGTAGGGGGAATGAAGTGACATCTCTAAGCGTATAGCTAGCAACATTTATATAGCTATAATGACACTGTTGTATCTAATAGTTATGTCACAGGGTAAGCAATGATTGTACAATATATCTCAAGACACCAGGGGGAGCTATTATTACACAAGAGTGATTATGACACTAGGGTGAGCTATTGTGACATGACAGTTGTCTATTTCTATAGGCCAAATAGCAGTTGGACATCCATCAAGTATTTTCACAGTGCCCAAGGCGGGTGCCTCTCCTTCTGCCCAGCCCTAGTTATCTTTCACCCTTATTTAAGAAACATTTAGCTGGAAATCCCAAAAAAGATGCTGCAAGCATGACTCTTTCTAAGGTACTTAATTGGTTGCCCAACAAGGCATTCAATTAATACACGGCTGTAAAGTATCATAAAGCTATCAAAGAAATAGAATAGTAACAGAACAGTATTGGAAGCCTCTGTTAGTAGATTTGTATGTTCATGCTTAGAATTTCTCCTTCAGTTGAAAGGCACCGTATTTCCTGCTGCTGATTTTAATGCGGACGCTGATGGGAAGGCTTTGAGGAAAGCGATGAAAGGTTTTGGTAAGAATGTCTACAAGCTTATGGATCTACTGTGAGAACGGACTAATGTGAAAATTCACGCTGAACAGTTTGCTTAGGAAAATTTCGGACAAAGCTAGATAATGTGCAGTCATAACTACACTCCAGACAGATATATATGATATAAATGAATGTAGCTTTGTATCCATGAATACACTATTTAATGTATTTTATAAATGCAAGTTGTGTAAGTACCACAATTTCTCCTGGCACCCATCTCTTTCAAACACCTGTACAACAGAGCTCAGACTAGGAAAGGGTGAGGGAGTGGCAGCACATGGAGCCTTTCAGATATGCTGCAGTGTATATCCCTGTGCTAACAAGGAACATGCTGATAGGAGGAGAGAACAGAATGACAGTGAAATTAGATCTTCAGTCTGCTGCTATTTCTTTCAATCATAGGCTATTATCTTAAGTAATGGCATTTTTATTGCAGGTACTGATGAGGGCACCATTATCGAAATACTGACCAAGCGCTCTAATTCCCAGAGGCAAGAGATCAAGAAAGCCTTTAAATCACACTTTGGACGTGTAAGTCTGTATTATGTCTTAGGAGTTGCAGAATGTGTACTAATGCACATGTTTAGGTATGAATAAGCCCCTATAGTTTCCTTTCAGAGCACACTGAACTGCAGCACATAGATGAGAAGTAGCTACATAGGAACAAAGCAAAGTTCTGCTTTAAATACATTTTATTGAAGCAAAATATGAGTTTTGCTGCATGAAAATGGACATGTGAATAGGTCCTTAGGCTGAAATCACACTTTTCCATGCATGTTTTCAGGTGTTTACAGTCAGTTCCATAAATATTAGGACATCAACACAATTCTAATCTTTTTGGCTCTATACATCACCACAATGGATTTGAAATGAAATGAAGATGTGCTTTAACTGCAGACTTTCAGCTTTAATTTGAGGGTATTTACATCCAAATCAGGTGAACGGTGTAGGAATTACAACAGTTTGTATATGTGCCTCCCACTTTTTAAGGGACCAAACGTAATGGGACAATTGGCTGCTTAGCTGTTCCATGGCCAGGTGTGTGTTATCCCTCATTATCCCATTTACAAGGAGCAGATAAAAGGTCTAGAGTTAATTTCAAGTGTGCTATTTGCATTTGGAATCTGTTGCTGTCAACTCTCAATATGAGATCCAAAGAGCTGTCACTATCAGTGAAGCAAGCCATCATTAGGCTGAAAAAACAAAACAAGAGTAAAGGCAAGAGTCCTTATCGGCATACTTGTTATGGGTTAATGACTTTAGGGCATTGAGACAGAAGGATAGACTTGACAACCAGGCAAATAGCATTTGTAAATTGAGAACAATGGCAGCTCTATCAGAAAAGATTTTTGTGAAATTTATATTGAATAATTTGTGCCGTGTATATGTGCAAAATGTGCCCACTCTGCATCATTACAAAGTATTTGTATCTTTTGTAGGACCTGATGGCTGATCTGAAGTCAGAGTTATCTGGAACCTTAGCCAAACTGATCCTGGGACTCATGATGACACCCGCTGAGTTTGATGCTAAGCAGTTAAACAAAGCCATTGCAGTAAATATATTTCTTTACTTTTCTTGGAGCACTAATGATTCATTTTTTCTTTACTTCTGTATAATATAGCCTTCAAAGCTGATGCAAGGGTTACAAAGTAGGGATGCATCTACATGTGAGAGAGATAAATGATTAAACATATTGGCTTCTAAAACTAGAGCCATCTCTCTCCCCCCCCCACTCACACACACTTTTGTGTAAGTTCTTGTTAACCTTAAAGTGGTCGTAAAGGTACAAGGTTTTTTTTTTTTACCTTTATGCATTCTCTGCATTAGAGTGAAAAAAACTTCTGTATCAGCCCACTCCCCCCCAAATACTTATCTGAGACTGATCTCAACCCAGTCTCTCTCTCTCTCTCTTCATAGCGGCAGCAGCGGGTGCCATTGGCTCCTGCTGCTGTCAATCAAACCCTGTGAGGAGGGAGCAGGGGGCTTAGCCGTACTGTGTGTGTCTATAGACACACACACAACCTGGTTTAGGATCAAGCCTGCACAAGTGCAGCTTGTTATGGGGGCACTCTGAAGGGAGGAGAAGCCAGGAGGAGGATCAGGGCTGCTCTGTACAAAACCATTTCAGGTAAGTATAACATCTTTATTATTTAAAAAAAAAAAAAAAAAAATGTACCTTTTTAGAATCACTTTAACATGACACTATGTACCAGATCCTGGACTTCCATTACTTGACACCAGGCTGATGACCTCATGGGACCTTTTTTGAGGGAGGTATGTCTACTAGTTGGAAAAGTAATAAGGGCAGCTCCATAATCAATGGGTTTTCTTATACCGTACCTTATGCCCACATTTGAGCCCACTAAGGTTCATTGAATGGAACCCCATCACCTCTTAAATGATGACAATGTTTTAATCCTGCTAGCCTCTTCACAATAACATGGCACTGCACATGCAAAGAAAAAGTAAAAATAGACCCATGATAGTGGTTAATACAACTCAAGGTATCCAGTTTCCTTGTATCACCTTTTTCTTTGTTGCCTTTTGCATGTGTAACATTCCCTAACATTTGGTTCTAGAAGAACATTCGACCATGAGAGTTAACATTCACCAATCAAGAAACCGGTACAACATTGTAGGCTAAGAAGATTCAACCAGCAGAGAAAATAATGAGGGAGAGTTCTGCACTGTGTACAGTCTATGGAGAATTTTGTGTGAACGGATGAACAAATGAGTGTTCGGCTGACTGTAAAGCAAAACATTTAGCAGTGGTTTTGTGACAGCTTCCTTATGTTTGTTAGGTTGCCAGCACCCGCCAGCATCCTAACAACCAGTGACACATCCCTGCCCAGCACCCGCCAGCATCCTAACAACCAGTGACACATCACTGCCCAGCACCCACCAGCATCCTAACAACAAGTGACACATCCCTGCCCAGCACCCGCCAGCATCCTAACAACCAGTGACACATCACTGCCCAGCACCCACCAGCATCCTAACAACAAGTGACACATCCCTGCCCAGCACCTGCCAGCATCCTAACAACCAGTGACACATCCCTGCCCAGCACCCGCCAGCATCCTAACAACCAGTGACACATCCCTGCCCAGCACCCGCCAGCATCCTAACAACCAGTGACACATCCCTGCCCAGCACCCACCAGCATCCTAACAACAAGTGACACATCCCTGCCCAGCACCCACCAGCATCCTAACAACCAGTGACACATCCCTGCCCAGCACCCGCCAGCATCCTAACAACCAGTGACACATCCCTGCCCAGCACCCGCCAGCATCCTAACAACCAGTGACACATCCCTGCCCAGCACATTCCACTATCAGCTGGGAATTCCTGATCAACAGCAGGGAGAGTAAAATGAAAAAAAAAATGGCATTGGGCTCTCCCCCTAATTCCATACCAGACCCTTCGAGTTTGGTATGGATTCCAGCCAATCAAATCCCTTGACGTCAGCCTTGCATGATCAACCGATACTCACATGTCAGATATCAGGAGACTGTCAGGTGACTGCTCTGCAATACTCAAATGATTGTGCTGGTATGTACAAAAATGTTTCCTGCAGTGGGGGACTTTTTGGAAAAGACACATGACATATGTTTTTCTAAATGTTTCATAATTTAGGTAATTATTTTTCTTTTTTGGCAGACAAATCTCAAAACAATTCGTGTTTATTTTTCTGCAGGGGGCCGGCACAGATGAGAAAGTCTTAATTGAGATCTTAGCTACAAGGAACAACCAGGAGATCCAAGCTATTAATCAAGCTTATCAAGAAGGTGAGCCAAAAAAAAAACATATTACTTTAATTAATTCATAAGATTGATGCCAGAAGGGCGAAGATGACACTCCAATTCAAACACTGTTTATGCTTTCCTATATCATACATAGCCATTATTTTTTTTTGGCAAAAGTAGTGTCATTTTATCAAGATTAAAAAAAAAACTTATCTGGATAAGAGTTCTTGGAGCCTAACCCCAGCCTTTCCTTTAGTCTTGCACAGTTGTACAGACTCCTTTTCTGTACTGAAATAGTTTACTCTGATTTAATTGCACACTGTAAGCTTCTTGCAATATGCATTGGCAGTGTTAGACTGTTTTGCGCCCTAGGCAGGACCAGATACTTGCCAAAAAAAAAACACTTAAATTTTTTTAAAAATAGTATTATATTAAAAAAGCATATGCTATGCAGTCCAAGTCAAACTACTGATAATGTTTTGGGGGGGTCACATCCTTAACTCTCAAGGGACTGGGACTTGTCCTTCACTAGTTGGGGGGGAGTCCTGTCCTTAGCTCTGAGGGGTGCATGCTGGGACTTGCAGTTCTTTATTTTTTTTGGGGGGAGGGGGTCACTTCCCCAAAAGTAATGGACTACAAGTCCCAGTATGAACCCCTGAGATCTAGGGATGTGAACCTCCCCAAAAGTGGAGGACTACAAGTCCCAGCATGAAACCTTGAGATCTAAGGCTGTGACCCCCCCCAAACCTGAAGGACTACAAGTCCCCCCATTAACCCTTGAGATCTAAGAATGTGACCCCTTAGATCTCAGGGGCTCATGCTAGGACTTGTAATCTTTTACTAGCTGGGGGGGGGGGGTGCATCCTCAACTATGAGAGACTCATGCTGTGACCTATAGTCCTTCACTTTTGAGGGGGTCACATCCCCCAAAAGTGAAGGTTAACATGTCCCAGCATGAATCCCTGAGATCTAAGCATGTGACCTCCTCCTATCCCTCTGTGGGTGTCATCTGTTCTCCTCCAGCAGCAGCTCAGCTGCCATCCTTTCTGTATGGGTCTCTACCCAGCTCCCTCATGACATGTAGTTCCATTCCATTCCTGGCGCCTGGCCTCACCTCAGACTGGGACTCTGAAATGCAGTTCCCTTCCCTCTGAGCAGGGGGCCCCGCCGCACAGGCTGGAGGATGTGGGTGGAGCTAAGCACTAGGAGGAAGAGGAGGAAGTTACATCCTCCTCCAACCTCCGCTCTGAATGCTGGGACCTGCATTAGGTGACGTAACTGGTTGCTAGATGCCAGGCAGTCTTAGCAACCAGGCAGTGGGCAGCAGCGGCCAGCGACGAAGAAGAGGAATGGGACACTAATACTGTGAGCGAAACGACGCTGCGGCAGCCTTTTTTGGGGGGCATCACAGCTGCCTGGGGGCAATTTCCACCCTCCTCCAAGCCCAATTCACCCCTGCATCTGCCCCCACCGTGTGTCCTAGGTGGCTGCCTAGTTCCCCTAGCAGTAGCCCCCGCCCTGTGCATTGGACTCTGCACCAACAGAGCACACAGAGCCTGTTTCATTTCCTGGCTGGGGGACATCCAGCATCATCTAGCCTTCTCCATCCCAGCTTTCAGCCTTACTGTCCCTGGCCCTGCTCTTTGATTTATTGGATCTCAGCTCTTACAATCATGGAATCTCAGCATCACATGTGGGTATTACCTATCCTCCAGACTTGACATCTATTCAGATATTTTTCTATTCATATAACTCTTGCCAAGAAACGTCCCGTTGATTGCATCAGGGCTGAGGTCTCTGGAGAAGAGTACAAGGGCAGGGTGCTCTGATGTTTTCAAGAAGCTATGTACAGTACAACAATTTGCTGCCCTGAACCCTCACCCCGCCATAATCTGTTTGCATTGCATAGAGAAGCATGTCTAGGGTCTAAAACAAGGTATAGTGTGCAATGAAAATGGAAAAGTTTATTGAAATATTTCATTAGCATGCATGAGGGGGGAAAGGAAGAGCTTGGGGAGGCAAAATATAGACAGATTAAACTTTAAGCCATCAAGGCCACCGAAATGCATGTTCGAACAATGCTTTATTAAGCCCGGGTTCACACCTATGCGAATTAGAGGTGCGTTTCCGCACCTCTAATTCGCATAGCAGGAGAATGTGACTGGCTACCTATGGAGCCGGTTCACATATCTCCGGGGCGGCTGCGGTGCGCACTGCACAAAAACGCTGTGCGTCTTTGGCTGCGTTTCAGGGCCGAATTCAGGCATAGAATCGGCCCTGATTCGTCCCTGAAACGGTGAACAGGGACGCACAGCGCTCCTGTGCGATCCGCAGCCCGTTGTGGTGTGAACCCGGGCTTAAAGTCTAAACAGTTCAGACACTAGATCTATTTACAAGGATTAAGCAGGGAGGTTGACATGGGAACAACCATCTTGAACTGTATGTTCTGATTTAGCCTAAACCATGGTGTGCATAGAAAGTATCTGCCAATGCTTACACCAAAATATTTTGATGGGTTTGGAAATTCTGCTTCTATACATATACCTACTCCTTTAGGGAAAGTACAGGGTATAATAAGGAAGTACAAGGTCAAGTTTTCTTGTTAATGTGGACTTTTTAGAGACTTTTTTTTTTTTTTTTTTTAAGATGATAATAAGGTCGAGAAAATACTAGAAAATAGATATACTGTGTATACTTACCAGCAATGCAAGATTAAATCCCAGGACCTCAAGAAATAATGATCATGACTAGTGGAGACTTTTCCTGCAAAATCGTGGACACCAGTCAGGCTAGCATCTAGTGGAGATTAAACACAGATAGCACAGGGAAAGGCCAAGCAAAAGAAATGCATAAGGTGACTGCCTGAAACAAATTTACTCACAGCTTATATTATTAAAGGTTCAATCCAGCCAAGACATACTATTTAAAGCCGAACTAACTATAGGAAATTTTTTTTTTTTTTAAATATTGGATAGCGTAAAACAGGGGTGTTGCTAGGTCTGCAAAAGATCTGGGGCTAAAGCCCATAGCAGCGGTCACCAACCTGGGGGGCGGGGAACAGGGGCACGCTGGTGGTAAGCAATTTTTCACGGGCAAAGGAAGGCTGGTGTTGGCATTTCAATCATCATGGCACCATGGTTGATATGGTATCAGGGTGATCGAAGCGCATTGTTTCTATTGTTACATTGTAATATATAATGAAGTGGTTCAACTCACCATAATGCAGAATCAGTGGGAGCCCTGGGCGCGTCACTTGCCACATCTCCTGCCACCAGATGCAGCATGTCACTTGCCACGTCACCTGCCACTATTTGCAGATTGTCACTTGCCACATCACTTGCTACCATTTACAGATTGTCACTTTCCACCATTTGCAGATTGTCACTTGCCACGTCACTTGCCACCATTTGCAGATTGTCACTTGCCATGTCACATGCCACATCACTTGCCACCATTTGCAGATTGTCACTTGCCGCATCACTTGCCACCATTTGAAGATTGTCACTTGCCACGTCACTTGTCACCATTTGCAGTTTGTCACTTGCCATATCACCTGCCACCATTTGCAGTTTGTCACTTGCCACATCACCTGCCACCATTTGCAGTTTGTCACTTGCCACATCACCTACCACCATTTGCAGTTTGTCACTTGCCACATCACCTGCCACCATTTGCAGTTTGTCACTTGCCACATCACCTGCCACCATTTGCAGATTGTCACTTGCCACATCACTTGCCACCATTTGCAGATTGTCACTTGCCACATCACTTGCAGATTGTCACTTGCCACGTCATCTGCGACCATTTGCAGATTGTCACTTGCCACGTCACTTGCCACATCACTTGCCACCATTAGCAGATTGTCGCTTGCCACGTCACTTGCCACATCACTTGCCACCATTAGCAGTTTGTCACTTGCCATGCCAGCCAGTGCCACAAAATGTGCATTGTCGCTGCATTGGTGGCAGGCTGGCAGCACTGGCCCATTTAGTGAGGGCAGGAGAGTGGAGATGCGGGGCGGGCAGTGAGAGATGATGTAATCTCTCTGCTCCCTGCTGCACCTCCGACATTTAAAAGACCCGCGCTGTGAGGGCAGAAGAGCGCTGATGTGTGGTGGGCAGTGAGAGATGATGTCATCTCTCTGGTCCCCGCCACACATCACTCCCACATTGACGTGGCCCAGCTGTGAGGGCGGAAGAGTGGTGACAGGCGGGCGGAGAGAGATGGTGTCATCTCTGCTCGTCTGCCCGCTCTTCTTTGCTCCACCTCCAATGCCGCCCGCCACAACCGCGACCCGCCTGCTCGTCTCTCCTCCACCTCCAATGCTGCAGCCGCAACCCGCTGAAACTTGGGGCTATAGGCGCCACATTCGGGGCTCCAGCCTCGATAGCCACACCCTGGCGATGCCTGTGGCGTAAGGGAGGGTTATAAAACCTGTCAGTTTATTTTTCGCCATATTTGTCCCATTTCAGTGGAAATCCTAGTCTCTAATCCCCTCCCCTCATGACAGGTCATCTTTCCCCTGCCAGTGACCGGTATATGGCTCAGGGACAGGAGGGCGGCGTTATTATTAACATACCGGGCTCCTCCACGCTGTCACTGTCCCTGGCGACCACTGTCAGTTCCTCTCCCACACTTCCAGGCTGTCATGTCATTTCCTCTGCCTGCTTCCTCTGGGGCTCCCTCACAGTCTGGAAGAATGAAGAACAGAGCAGGGAGGCGGTGTGGGAGTTCTTGAGGCATGGGCATTGCAAGCTGGACACTGCATGCATGCCTGGCAGCAGGACCTGGATAGGATCGGCGACATTAAGAGGAATTCCTACAGCTGCTGAATGCCTGTGGGAGGGAGAGGAGGAGAAGCCAGCATTCAGTGGCTGCAGGAGGAAATGGAGGACATCAGTTCCTTTTTATGCCGCCGATCCTATGCAAGTATAAAGAGGGTCATGATAACAGTGTAAAAGCAAGAAGTCCATGAAACAGCACGACCTTCAACAAGGTTAAATGGACTCCAAAGGTGACAAACAAAAGTTCTGATTGCCTAAAGCAAAAATATATGTGATAAATGTCCAACGGTTTGTGAACACAGGAACAATAACCCGAAATGGTAAGTTTCCAAGTGTAGACAGTAGATGTATAGATCCATCCGTAGGAACAACCTCAGAAAAAACATCAATGGATGGGGTAGTAAGTGTATGCTCTTACCGAATCAGGTGGACCCTACTGTCAGCGACATAGAGTCTTTGTGAGCAATGTGCCACACATGGCAGATGCAAGGATGTCCGGATGGTTGGGACCTCTGTAACAAATACCACGGGAACTCAGAGAGCCATACGAATCAACCGTTGTGGCTGGAACTCGAGATTGGAATCTTGTAAGGAGGGTAGACCAAGTGTACCCGGACGGAACACACACTCGCATCAAAGTAATATGTGGAGAAAAAATGATTGCTTCCACATAGTGCAGATAAAAAAGGGCATTTTATTTCTAAAAAAACAATATAATAAAAGTGATCACAATTAACCACTTGAGCCCCGGACCATTATGCTGCCTAAGGACCAGAGGTCTTTTTCCAATTTGGCACTGCGTCGCTTTAACTGCTAATTGCGCGGTTATGCAATGCTGTACCCAAACGAAATTTGCGTCCTTTTCTTCCCACAAATAGAGCTTTCTTTTGATGGTATTTGATCACTTCTGCAGTTTTTATTTTTTGCGCTATAAACGGAAAAAGACCGAAAATTTTGAAAAAAAATGATATTTTCTACTTTTTGTTATAAAAAAAATCCAATAAACTCAATTTTAGTCATACATTTAGGCCAAAATGTATTCGGCCACATGTCTTTGGTAAAAAAAATGTCAATAAGCGTATATTTATTGGTTTGCGCAAAAGTTATAGCGTCTACAAACTAGGGTACATTTTCTGGAATTTACACAGCTTTTAGTTTATGACTGCCTATGTCATTTCTTGAGGTGCTAAAATGGCAGGGCAGTACAAAACCCCCCCAAATGACCCCATTTTGGAAAGTAGACACCCCAAGGAAATTGCTGATAGGCATGTTGAACCCATTGAATATTTATTTTTTTTGTCCCAAGTGATTGAATAATGACAAAAAAAAAAAAAAATATTTACAAAAAGTTGTCACTAAATGATATATTGCTCACACAGGCCATGGGCCTATGTGGAATTGCACCCCAAAATATATTCAGCTACTTCTCCTGAGTACGGGGATACCACATGTGTGGGACTTTTTGGGAGCCTAGCCGCGTATGGGACCCCGAAAACCAATCACCGCCTTCAGGATTTCTAAGGGTGTAACTTTTTGATTTCACTCTTCACTGCCTATCACAGTTTCGGAGGCCATGGAATGCCCAGGTGGCACAACCCCCCCCCAAATGACCCCATTTTGGAAAGTAGACACCCCAAGCTATTTGCTGAGAGGCATATTGAGTCCATGGAATATTTTATATTTTGACACAAGTTGCGGGAAAGTGACACTTTTTTTTTTTTTTTTTTTTTTTTTTGCACAAAGTTGTCACTAAATGATATATTGCTCACACAGGCCATGGGCCTATGTGGAATTGCACCCCAAAATACATTTAGCTGCTTCTCCTGAGTATGGGGATACCACATGTGTGGGACTTTTTGGGAGCCTAGCCGCGTACGGGGCCCCGAAAACCAATCACCGCCTTCAGCGTTTTTAAGGGCGTGAATTTTTGATTTTACTCTTCACTGCCTAACACCGTTTCGGAGGCCATGGAATGCCCAGGTGGCACAAACCCCCCCCAAATGACCCCATTTTGGAAAGTAGACACCCCAAGCTATTTGCTGAGAGGCATGGTGAATATTTTGCAGCTCTCATTTGTTTTTGAAAATGAAGAAAGACAAGAAAAAACTTTTTTTTTTTTTCTTTTTTCAAATTTCAAAACTTTGTGACAAAAAGTGAGGTCTGCAAAATACTCACTATACCTCTCAGCAAATAGCTTGGGGTGTCTACTTTCCAAAATGGGGTCATTTGGGGGGGTTTTGTGCCACCTGGGCATTCCATGGCCTCCGAAACTGTGATAGGCAGTGAAGAGTGAAATCAAAAATTCACGCCCCTTAGAAAGCCTGAAGGCGGTGCTTGGTTTTCGGGGTCCCGTACACGGCTAGGCTCCCAAAAAGTCTCACACATGTGGTATCCCCGTACTCAGGAGAAGCAGCAGAATGTATTTTGGGGTGTAATTTCACATATTCCCATGGCATGTTTGAGCAATATATCATTTAGTGACAACTTTGTGCAAAAAAAAAAAAAAAAAAAAAAAAATTTGTCTCTTTCCCGCAACTTGTGTCGCAATATAAAATATTCCATGGACTCGACATGCCTCTCAGCAAATAGCTTGGGGTGTCTACTTTCCAAAATGGGGTCATTTGGGGGGGTTTTGAACTGTCCTGGCATTTTATGCACAACATTTAGAAGCTTATGTCACACATCACCCACTCTTCTAACCACTTGAAGACAAAGCCCTTTCTGACACTTATTTTTTACATGAAAAAGTTTTTTTTTTTTTGCAAGAAAATTACTTTGAACCCCCAAACATTATATATTTTTTTAAAGCAAATGCCCTACAGATTAAAATGGTGGGTGTTTCATTTTTTTTTTTCACACAGTATTTGCGCAGCGATTTTTCAAACGCATTTTTTGGGGAAAAAACACACTTTTTTAAATTTTAATGCACTAAAACACACTATATTGCCCAAATGTTTGATGAAATAAAAAAGATGATCTTAGACCGAGTACATGGATACCAAACATGACATGCTTTACAATTGCGCACAAACGTGCAGTGGCAACAAAATAAATACATTTTTAAAAGCCTTTAAAAGCCTTTACAGGTTACCACTTTAGATCTACAGAGGAGGTCTACTGCAAAAATTACTGCCCTCGATCTGACCTTCGCGGCGATACCTCACATGCATGGTGCAATTGCTGTTTACGTTTGACGACAGACCGCCGCTTGCGTTCGCCTTAGCGCAAGAGCAGGGGGCGACAGGGGTGCTTTTTTTTTTTTTTTTTTTTTTCTTTATTATTTTTTTGCTTTTTTATCTTATTTTTAAACTGTTCCTTTCATTTTTTTTTTTTTTAGATCATTTTTATTGTTATCTCGGGGAATGTAAATATCCCCTATGATAGCAATAGGTAGTGACAGGTACTCTTTTTTGAAAAAATTGGGGTCTATTAGACCCTAGATCTCTCCTCTGCCCTCAAAGCATCTGACCACACCAAGATCGGTGTGATAAAATGCTTCCCCAATTTCCCAATGGCGCTATTTACATCCGGCGAAATCTAAGTCATAAAATGCTCGTAGCTTCCGGTTTCTTAGGCCATAGAGATGTTTGGAGCCACTCTTGTCTCTGATCAGCTCTATGGTCAGCTGGCTGAATCACCGGCTGCATTCTCAGGTTCCCTGTTGAGACAGGAGAGCCAGAGAAAAACACGGAAGACGGTGGGGGGGGGGGGGGGGCATTCCCTCCCACGGCTTGTAAAGGCAGTCTAGAGGCTAATTAGCCGCTAGGATTGCTTTTACATGAAAGCCGACCGCTGGCTGAAAAGAATGATACCAAGATGATACCTAAACCTGCAGGCATCATTCTGGTATAACCACTCAAAGTTGTGAATGGCGTACCTGAAGACAAAAAAATGGTTAACAATAAAGCACAGTAAACAATAAAGTATAAATAATTACATACCTGAAAAACAAACATGATAAAACATAATAACAATAACAATAACAATAAAACACTGCAGAATAGAATACAGTAAAAAAAGAGCAGAACAATAGAGAGAGAGAATAGAGAGAGAGAACAATAAAATGACAACTATTTTTTTTTATTTTATATATATTTTTTTTTTTTTTACACTTTTTTTGTAACTAACTTTTATAACTGTAACCGGTTCCAGGTTCGGGTCTCTCAAAATGCGATGGCATCTTGGGAGACCCTGTGAAAGTGTGCCTAGTCTGTGCAATGCTGTACCCTACGCTAATACTCAACTAGTGTATGGTAGCGTTCAAAACATTCACCAATGCAAAGACCAGGATTGTCAGGACAGAAGGGACAATAATAGCGGGTGTCACGCCTATATCCGCGTTTGCTGCAGACACAACATCTTTTTGGGGGGGGTTCGTTGGGTAGGGGTACTCGGGAGCACATAAAAATGCCTCTCATGCAGCCGACTGCATTTCGTTGGGGGATGTGAATGGGGGAAGTACGGGCGCTGCAGAAGTGGTGGGTTCCCAATTAGGATTGGCGAATGCAGCAGGAAGGGCACTATGGGCACGACGGGCCTGTGTTTGTCTTTTTGGTGGCAGCGGGACACTACTTGTGCTTGTCACCTCACCAGCTTGAACTGCACTTATGGGACTCGCCACGTCACCAAGTGTTACTGCAGTGCTGGTTTGACTACGACCGGGGTGTACTAGGCCGCTGGTGCTTGCCAGTTCAATAAAAAGCTTCCAAAAAAACTGTTAGCGATCGCAGGGATCAGGCCTGACTCTGCGAACGCTGCAGTTATGCGTTTAGTGTTTTGTAAGTGACAGTGATCGATCGATACTGCACTTGGGTGGGCTGGACTGGGCCGGGCGGAGGGGCAAAACGCAGGTGCTAGCAGGTATCTGGGTTGATCCCGCTAACACTGCGTTTTTGGGAACCCTAAACTGCTGGGGACGCTAGTATAGATCTGATCTGATCGGATCAGATATTGATCCGTTCAGATACTATACCACTAAAGGAGGCGTATGCTGCGTGCGTGGGTGTTAGCGGTACTGGCGCTAACCTGACGCTGCCTGGGGCCGGTGCTTGCTAGTTCACCAAAATGCTACCAAAAAAACTGTTAGCGATCGCAGGGATCAGGCCTGACTCTGCGAACGCTGCAGTTATGCGTTTAGTGCCTTGTAAGTGTCAGTGATCGATCGATACTGCACTTGGGTGGGCTGGGCTGGGCCGGGCGGAGGGGCACAACGCAGGTGCTAGCAGGTATCTGGGCTGATCCCGCTAACACTGCGTTTTTGGGAACCCTAAACTGCTGGGGACGCTAGTATAGATCTGATCGGATCAGATATTGATCCGATCAGATACTATACCACTAAGGGAGGTGTACGGTGCGTGCGTGGGTGTTAGCGGTACTGGCGCTAACCTGACGCTGCCTGGTGCTTGCTTGCCAGTTCACCAAAATGCTACCAAAAAAACTGTTAGCGATCGCAGGGATCAGGCCTGACTCTGCGAACGCTGCAGTTATGCGTTTAGTGTTTTGTAAGTGACAGTGATCGATCGATACTGCACTTGGGTGGGCTGGGCGGAGGGGCAAAACGCAGGTGCTAGCGGGTATCTGGGCTGATCCCGCTAACACTGTGTTTTTGGGAACCCTAAACTGCTGGGGACGCTAGTATAGATCTGATCAGATCAGATATTGATCCGATCAGATACTATACCACTAAGGGAGGCGCATGCTGCGTGCGTGGGTGTTAGCGGTACTGGCGCTAATCTGACGCTGCCTGGGGCGACGCATATCACCGCCGGGCGATCAGGGGGCTAAACCTTTATTAGGTAATAAACGGCGGGTGCCCTGACACTATAAAAAATAAACGAACTAACCTGCGTCACCCGTAACGGTTATACGGTGATCAGTGGTGAAAGGGTTAACTAGGGGGCAATCAAGGGGTTAAAACATTTATTAGGTAGTATATGGGGGTCCCTGTCACTATAAAACGCTGACGGCGAACCTAAATATTTACCTCACTAACTAGCGTCACCAGCGACACTAATACAGCGATCAGAAAAATGATCGCTTAGCAACACTGGTGACAGGGGGTGATCAAGGGGTTAAAACTTTATTAGGGGGGGTTAGGGGGGTACCCTAGACCTAAAGGGGGGTAATACTCACTGTCCCAACACTGTAACTGTCACAAACTGACACTATGCAGTAATCAGAAAAAAAAAAAAAAAAACCTGCTGGTGTCAGTTTGTGACAGGGGGGGGGGGTGATTGGGGGGGGATCGGGGGGCGATCGGGGGGGGGATCGGGGTGTTTTGTATGCCTGGCATGTTCTACTGTGTGTGTAGTGTGTTGTGCACTCACATTGATGTCTTCTCCCCTCGGCGCTGGAACGGAAAATACCGAGCCGAGGGGAGATGACATCATTTCCTTTGCTGCTGTTTAGCATACAGCAGCAAAGGAGTGTTCCCATTGGCCGGCGGCGATCGCGAGGGGGGGGCCACGAACGGATGGCCTCCCCCTCATCTCGGATCGCCGGGGAACAGAACGGGACCGCTTCGGGCACCGGGGGGGGGTCCGATCGGACCCCCCACCCGCGAGAGGCAAATCACGTACATGTACGTGATTTTGCCTGCCCGTGCCGCCTTGCCGACGTAAATCGGCGTTAGGCGGTCCTTAAGTGGTTAAAAAAGGGGCAACATGGAAAGTGAAATAGCAGTCCGACGCGTTTCGACCTACGTGTCTTCTACTGGGGCCCCAGTGGAAAAGATTTTGAAATAACAAATATAATAATAATTGCAGCTCCTGTACACAAAGTGCTATTCACTTGAATAAATAAAATAATTACAGCTCTCGAAATAATGAAAATGAAAATAAAAAAACATCAAATAATCGTGTTGAAATAATGCAAAACGTTCCAAATAAAAGGTGTTTATGTGCTCCAATCCTCATAAAGTGCAATAGTGCTCCAAACGTGGTGTGGCACACACCCCTCCTGTGTCGCCACCCACCAGATGAAATGGACCCCTAGCTTTTCAGTCTAGGGGTCATATGAGCTGTTAATGGAATGGCGACTCACAGAAGGTCCAATGGAGATCTCCCCCAAAATAATAATCACAAGTTGGTAAATGCACCAAAAATAAAAAGAAGGAACTAATAGTGAAGCATAGTAAGGCTGGTGTTTATTGCACAAAATACAGGTTGGTACTTACAGGACAGAGATGTAAAATGAGCATAAAATAATGCAGGGATAAAATTCAGGAAATGCTGCATCCAGTATATGTACAATATAGACTGATTCTGCTTCTAGCCAAATGTATATAGATGTCTCGTATGGATTTAATGAAGGGGCCTTGGTGCAAACTAAAATTTTGTCAACATACAGTACTGTGTGGATATTTTAAGTTAGATGTTTTACAGTCAAGTGGTAATAGAATTTCCAGCAAACATAACGATTTTATATTCTATCTTAACCCAGCTTACCACCAGCCATTGGAAGATGCTATAAGCTCCGACACATCAGGACACTTCAAGAGGATCCTTGTTTCATTGGCTTCGGTTGGTTACTTATTTACGAAGTACAGGATAACCATATTTATGGGGATCTTCGGTATTTATACAAGGTTTGTCCGGAAATCCCCCAGCCATGTATCATGAAAAATAGAGACATTAATTGAAAAAGATGCAGGAAACATTGTACTTAGGACAATGACGCCTCAGTCCCCTTCAAAGGCATGACTTCCATTGTAATGCTTGGGTTTTTGTTTCTGGATCATAGGCGTAGACCCATGATTCATCACCTGTTGTGACTTTCTTGAGGAAATCTGGTTCATTGGTAGCAGTTTTAAGCAAGTCATTAACAATTGCAGCACAATGTTCCTTCTGCTCTGGTAGCAGAAGCCGAGGAACGTATTTTGCACATTTCATGCCAAGATCCTGCTCAAAATCTCGGACACATTTTGTGACCTTGTAATTTTCTACCTGTCTGGGTGTAATATCTATAAATAAAGAATAATAAATAATAAAAAAAAAATCTTGGACACAGTGGTTTTTGGAATTCCCA
Source organism: Aquarana catesbeiana (assembly GCF_042186555.1). NCBI lineage: Eukaryota > Metazoa > Chordata > Amphibia > Anura > Ranidae > Aquarana > Aquarana catesbeiana. The sequence continues at coordinate 503,160,150 of NC_133326.1, read as the reverse complement.
GATCAGCTTCTAGTTCTCGCACTCTCAGTCACCGATCTTTTTTGATTACAGTCTGTGCACTTTAAACAATCTCAGGGGTTTTGCTTGTTGCAGGCCTTCCAGAATGTGGATCACTTTCAAGCATTTTTGCAACACTTTTTCTGCTGAACTCATTGCATCATCCCCAAAAGCCTTCTGAATCATCCGAACAATGTCTGTGGAGGATTGTTCAAGCTTAATGCAAAATTTGATGCCGGTTCATTGTTCTATTTGCACAGTCATTTTTTATGTTACATGCTCAGTCAACAACATCAATTGTCCTCACTGACTAGTACAGTGAAGTGATCATTGTCATTGTTCAAGCATGCACATTCCAGTCCCCTCTCTTTGGCTGCCAGGTTATATTGATGTCACCCAAACTTTTCTCGTTATATTTACAATGGCTGGACATTTTCTGGACAGACCTCGTACGTTATATTTATAGTGTGTGTGTGTGTATGAGAGTATATTAGTCCCTTCCTTGAATAGCTTGTAAATGAATGTACACTGTCATAGGGCGCTATACCGGTTAACATAATGTCTGGGTGTTATCATAGGACCTTACATCTAACAACATGGAGAGGAAAAAACATCTGATTACTATATCTGTGCCCAATGAATCATACTAATAAACCCTATGTGTATTTATGTCTCTTGCTAGGCAAACCGTGATGAGGGTGGTGAAGACCTTGACAAAGCCGTAGATGATGCTAAGGTAAATAGTATGAACTTTAATTTATCATAGCCAACAGGACAGAAGCAATGATGCATTTTTCTTCAACCTTCTCTCAAATAAAAAAAAAAAAAAAAAAAAAAACAACCCTAATAATATTAACCACTTGACTTTAGAAGGTTTTACCCCCTTCATGACAATGACATTTTAATCATTTTTTTAAATGAATTTTATTAATCTATAAAGAATAACAGTAGGCGCACCAGATCCGCCCACGCAGGGGCTTTTTAATTGACAGTACAGGCAAATACAAAGCCTTTTATGTTGCCAAAGGAAAAGGAAACAACAACAATGACTAAACTTAATAAGTGTGAACAAATGAATAGAGAGGACCAGTTAGGATCTGCCTGGATGGCAGCGTCAAACATGGATGAGCAAACTTCTGGACCATAGTACAGTATGGAATGTGTGCATGAAAATAGGAAAGGGGGGTAGGAACCCCATAGGAAAAAAAGAGCAAGCGGAGGAGAAAACAACAAAGCGAGAGGTGGGGGGAGCAAGGGGGACATTGACTCAGGATCATCAGGGGTGTCGGTCACAGGTGCCCATCGCTAGCTGGGGGAAGTGAAGGAAATGCATACGTAAGCCAAGATTCCCAAATTTAAAGAAACTTGGCATGAGAGTCCCTGAGGATACTAGACATTTGTTCATTAAGCATCAAAGCAGCCATGCGTTCTCTCCCGCCCTGGAAAGAGACCATGGGTTTTTTCCAGGCCTGAGCAACTGTTCGCTTAGCTGACAGAAATAGGTAGGATGTTAATTTTCGTTGATGGGCATATAGGCACAGGATGGGGCAATGCAGTAAAGCAAATTTAGCATCCTTTCGAATAGTCAGAAGGAACAGAGTGTGCAACAAGCCAAAAACTCGGATGCGGGCATGTCCACCAAGTGTGTAGGACATCCCCATGATAGCCAAAACTCCGAAAGCAGCGGTCACTAGAACTAGGATTGGCATGGGCTATTCTGTCTGGAATCCAATACCACCTCAAGAGTACTTGTATGTGGTCTCCAGGGTAGCGGTGTTAAATGAGCATTTTGCTACAGAGGGCCAGGCCTTGCTCCAGTCCGCCAGGTTTATTTCAGATGCCAAATCCCGCTCCCACTGAGTCACATAAAAGAGAGTGATAGGGGACGCTCTACTCCGGCTGTGGGGCTTCATGTATTTCTCGAAGGGCGGCCCACGTCGAAAAAGACTGGGTGGAAGCATGGTGCTACTTTAACTGGCAAATACACGGTCATGCAACACTGTACACAAATTAAATTTATATAATTTTTTTCACACAAATAGCTTTCTTTTGGTGGTATTTGCTCAACACTGGGTTTTTGTTTTTTTTGCACTATAAATAAAAAAAGATTGAAAATTTTGAAAAAAACACAATATTTTCTACTTTGTGTTGCAAAACATAGTCAATACAAAAATTCACATCTCTTAATAAATTTAGGCCAACATTTATTCTGCTACACTACAAATAAATCCCAATAAGTGTATGTTAATTGGTTTGTGTGAAAGTTATAGCGTCTATAAAATATGGTGTGTGTGTGTGTGTGTATGTATGTGTGTGTATATATATATATATATATATATATATATATATATATTTATATTATACTGGAATGTACACAGGTATAGATACTATACTGGTAATAGCGGTGATCAGTGACTTATAGTGTGACTGTGATAGTGTGGCGGACAATCTGGTGCTAACTGACGTCACTAGTGACACTAATAGAGTAATCAGTGATAAAACTGTACACTGTATTAATGACACTGGCTGGGAAGGGGTTAACATCAGGGGGCAATCAAGGGATTACTGTGTGTCTAATAAGTGTAATGTGGGCTGCTTTTACTTACTGGCCTGGCTGTTTTTTCTCCCTACCTTCCAGGGAGAAGAAACAGCCAGGTCGCTGTTCTCTGTACACAGAGTTCTCTGTGTTTGTAAACACAGAATTCTGTGTGTGAATGAACACAGCTGATCAGCAGGTTTCAGCTGAAATCTGCTGCCAAACTTGTGCTGTGTCCAATCACGCATGCACGCCCCAAACCCAGAAGCAAGCTACATGTACGTTGCTGAGCCTTCACCTGCCACCAGCTCACAGTGCTATGAGCAGTTGACAGGGGATTAAATACATTTTTATATACACCAATCAGCCATAACATTATGACCACCCACCATAACCCATTGAGGCATGGAAGCCACTAGACCTCTGAAGGTATGCTATAGTATCTGCCACCAAGCTGTCAGTAGCAGATACTTTAAGTCCTGTAAATTTTGAGGTTGGGCCTCCATGGATCGCACTTGTTTTTGCAGCACATCCCACAGATGCTTGTTTGGATTGAGATCTGAAGAATTTGGAGGCCAGGTCAACACCACAAACTTGTTGTATTCCTCAAACCATTCTTAAATTCATCAGACCAGGCGACCTTCCTCCATATCTCCGTGGCCCAATTCTGATGCTCACATGCCCATTTGTAGGTGTTTTTGGCTGTGAACAAAGGTCAGCATTGGCACCCTGACCAGTCTGTGGCTATGCATCCCAATACACAAAAAACTAAGAGGCACTGTGTGTTCGAACACCTTTCTTTTGGAACCAGCATTCACTTTTTTTTTTAGCAATTTGAGCTACAGTTGCTCTTCTATTGGATTGGACTACAAAGGCCAGCCTTCACTATACCACGTGCATCAAATAGTCTTGGCTGCCAATGACCCTTTTTGTTGTTTACTGGTTTTCCTTCCTTGGACCATTTTTGGAAGGTGCTGTCCACTACAGACAGGGAACATCTCACAAGAGCTACAATTTTAAAGTTGCTCTGACCCAGTCATCTAGCTATTACAATTTGGCTCTTGTCAAAGTTGCTAAAATCCTTACACTTGCCCATTTTATTTGCTTTCAATACATCAACTTCAGGAACAACGTGCTGATTTCACATGCTGCCTAATATATCCCACCACATTCAGGTGCCACCTTACCAAGATATTCAGTGTTATTTACATTTGCCTGTTAGTGGCCATAATGTTATAGCTGATCTGTGTATATCTCACATATTGTATGCAATGTAAAAAAGCTGTGGTGGAATGTGTCCTCTTTAGTGAAAAATAGTAATTAATAATAAAGCAGTCAGAGTAAAACAGAGATTTTTTTCTACTCTTTGCTAGGATAGAGCCTTTAGCCTTGAGTCAGGTGAAGGAAAACTAAGGGCCCATTGACACCAATCACGTTTCAGTAATGCGCAGCATTCTAATGCATTTCCAGAACGCATGTTTACTGCAATGCACTGCAGCACAGCACAACACACATATTCATATGTGGAACTGGGCTACAGCCTATTCATAAAGGAGCTGTCGAACGCATGACACCACAGTGCACATCGACATGCAAACATGCTTGCACTCCAGTGAAGGAATTGGTTGGCACACTTGGACTTGTTCAGTTTGTATTCCTTATTCTTGATCCTTTAAGCTGAACTAGGGGAAAACAATGTTTGCAAATTTGCTATGTAAAAATGAATTGCACCTAATTATGAGGATCCCATTCGTGGATGCTGCTGTGTTAGGTTAAGACTGACACATAACCTCAACACTGCTGTAAGAGCCACACTTCTGGTGCTGAAACATAAACTCCTAGTACAGTGACTAGTACAGTGACTACAGTGAAGGATAGTGGGGTGCTTGCACTCCACCTTCCCTCAATTCTTTTTAATTTTTTTTCACAGAATGCAAAGTGTTCTGTGATGGGACAAGGGAAGATTATGACATTCATCCATACTCATCTCTCAGAACACCTTCTGTGTAAAATTTCTGTGAAAAAAAACAAGACGTTTTGTGAATGGAGGAGGTGGAGTGCGAGCAAACCATCATCATTCACTGTATGCAGTGTCCTAGAGCTGGGATTAAGTTTCAGCAGTGGTGTCAGGATGAATGAAATTTAGATGCAGAAGCATCATCCAATCATCATCACACGGGCACCATCAGTTTAGCCACGTTAAAAACGTATCGGTTCTTATCCGTTGCTTCATCCGTCTTCATCCGTCTTCTGTTCCGTTAATCTCCGTTTTCATCCGTCTTCCGTTCCGTTAATATCCGTTTTCATCCGTTATGTATATCCGTCATCATGATATGTTCAAAACTGTTTTAGTTTTATTATTCTGAATGACACTTTTAAAATAAAGGTTTTTTCACTTTGTTTTTTTATTTGTCAAAGTATGAACTTTGAATTATTTCTTCAAAACGGATCTTAACTGATCGGATGTTAACGGACATTGTCAGTTAATGTTCGTTTTGATGGATCTGGACGTAGCCTTGTACATTAAAAAAAACGTATAAAAACGGAAGCGGAGGTTAACGGATGATAACGGATGGTCATCCGTTTGCCCATAGGAATGCATTGTCGTCCATCGACGGATGGAAGAAAAACGGATAGACGGTCCGTCCGTGTGAAAGGGGCCTTAGGAGTAATAAATGTTTACATAGTAAATGTGCAAAACCTTTTTTCCCTGGTAGTTCAGCTTTAAATGCAGTAACTGATAGCAAACAATCAATATTCTCCTAAAAAGTTCACCAAAATATTAATAATGAAAAACAAATAAAGGTATACTTATCTCATTAGTACCTTGCTACAAAAAAGCAGGAGCTCTTTAAGTCCCCTACTTTTACATTCTTCCTTTGGAATGTTCTTTAACTTGAGTTCTATTGAGTCGTTTTCCTTTCCTTTTTCTGGAAATTTGTAATCTCGTAAGGTGAAATCTCCTTCCTGCATCTAAGCATGCCTTAATTGTCATTCTTTCTCTTATCCATAGATTATTGCTTCAGTCCTGGTGAGTAATAATCATATTGCTTCCATTCTGCCTTTTTGTATGTCAATTTTTTACATTTGTGTTAATAAAATCATTATAAAATGTGAAAAAAAAAATCACTGTTTCTACCTGTTTATGTAGGAAGTAGGAAAAAGCAAAGATCTTTTGGAATGATTGAAGTAAAGCCTAAATATGATCCCTCATCATACACATAACTGGTACATAGTGGTGAGGGAGCCAATAGTTCTGATGCTTTTGGATGCCTATTCCTAATAAACACCAGTGGCCTTCAGCCTTAAATCCGCTTGTTCCTGCAACCCAACCAAAGCTAGGTTTCACTGGGAGAATGTTACTAAAGAGACTGTCAACTTGCTCATTCAGGTCAAAGTTAGAGGCCATGAATAGGTCTGCCTTCCCACCCCAGTGACCCACTGATACTCACCTCTCCGGTGATCCCCATCTCTCTTTTCTCTCTCGCAGTTGGACCAAAAATGGCCAGTTTCTGCTGGTGTCAGAACCTAGAGGGACATCACCCACAAAGTCAAGTGAGGGCTAGAGATTTACCGCTAGGTCCAATCACCAGGCATGTACTGGCCATTGGGACTACAGGGAGTTTCCCGGTGGGCCGATGGCTCAGTGGGCCGATTTCAGTGACAGTGGACCGCTGCCTCCCTCCAGTCCTCTGTCCCCCCCCCCCCCGCAGTGCTCACCTCCTCTCCCTGGCTAGTTATGCAGCGCGCCTGAATACAGACATGATGCTCAGGAGTCAACACTTAGAAGCTCATCATACTATCTGGAAGGAGGGCGGCCTCACTTTCCTGCCTAATCTTGTTCCATTGGGGGGGCGCCAAACTGATTCTTTGCCCCAGGTGAAATAATGTCTAGCTTCCCCACTGATACTGCCTATAGGAGAAATAATGTAGAACGGCTAATAGCTAGTGGGGGGGGCTTGGGTGGCAAGCCGGCATGGGAGAGACCTGTCAAAGTGGGCCAGTCTGGGTGAAGTCCAGCGCCAAATTTTTGTCCCAGTCCAGCCCTGCCAATCACTATCATTTGAGTGGAGCTTATAAGCTCCTTCATACCTAGTAGCACTAGCTATTTTTGCCAGCGGAGATAGAGGGTGGAGTACCGGGGGATCCCTGGAGAGGTGAGTATCAGTATGCCAAGGGCCTTTTTGCAGACACTATTATTCTCCCCTGAATGGGCAAAGTGACAGTGTCTCTGTAAAGTGCATCTTTCAAGGAAGAAACCTCTGTAAAAGTTCCTCTGTTGACCGCACTCTGAAAACAGTAGAAGGTTTCCCTGTAGGGGAACTATGAAGGGGACATCTCTGAAAACAGTAGAAGGTTTCCCTGTAGGGGAACTATGAAGGGGACATTACTGGTATCAATGGAAAACACAAGAAATTAAAAAAAACACATTGGCAAGAGTGGAATTGGGGCGGGGGTTCCCATGTTTACCTGCATCCAGTTGGAAAGTGGCCAGTAGATATGGGTCGCTTATGAGGGCAGGCTATTCCCTGACTGGTTGGCGATTCATGTGTCAACAGACAAAAGGCTTCCTAGTTATGATTAGCCCTGAACTGTGTTTATGGTTTTCCCAGCACTCTCAGAATGTTACACCTTGCCTTTAACCATGATGCGTTTTTGATGGTTTTCACTTCTGGATGGTTGAATAATCATATTACGGAGTATTCTCCTGGTATTTCTTGGATTTACGGTAAAGTGGCTGCACAGTTTGGCATACTTACCTTACATGGGCAAGGGGACCGCCGCCGATTTCAGTCTTTTTTTTTTTTTTTTTTCATGGGCATGTTGCTCTGTTATGAAGCACATGAAGGGTCCAGAAGTAATTTTGTGAAACGTGTTGATCTCTATGCGTTTGTTCTGAAGATATATGTATACATTTCTACAAATTCCTTGTGATGTGGAAGAAGCAACTGTATATGGGACAATATGATCCCTTCATTTTTTTTTTTTTTTTTTTCCACATTTTGTAAATAAAGGTATCTGCTTGTTGATTCCATGTGTTTTCTATTGGTACCAGTAAAGTCCCTTTCATAGTTCCCCAACAAGGAAGCTTTCTACTATATAGCTATACTTGGGATGTGGTACTTACTTCAGCAGCACATACAGTATATTTTCTCTCTGAAAACGCTGGTGTGGTCATGTTTAGCTTCAGTACTTCTGAATTACAGATCTAGAACAAACATGCAGCAAATGAAAATTGAAGCAAGACTGAATTTGGTGAATATATATATATATATATATATATATATATATATATATATATATATATAGGCAGTTACTTAGAAAGTATTAAAGCCAAAGTAGTAACATAACCACCAGGCAACTAGGATTTTAGGGGTGATCTATATTCATAGACTGATCAAAATCCCAAAACTATACCTCTCACACGTGTACAGATAGAGATAGCGGCGCTAATATAAATTGTGTAAAATAATGGGTCAGAGCAGTATAATGCCTACGACCCTCTACTTATGCATAAAAATAATAATAGTGTCATGAAAAATATTAATTTTATAATGAAAAGAAATTTCCTTAACACCCAGTGAAAAGTGTCACTATAAATAACAAATTACAAGAAATGAATGATCAAGTTCAACAGTTTTTTTTCAATCTTCTTGTGAAAAATCTTCTTCTACTCTTCCACCACACCACCGTGATAGTGACACCACTCCCTCTGAAGAGCGCACTCACCAGATTGTATAGCCTCCCACTCTCGTGTTTGGCAAAACAGCAATTGAACCACACCTGGGTTGCATGTGATGAACCGTGTCTCCAATCAAGCCAGCTCCATATGTGAAAAAAAGAAGAGTGCGCTCTTCAGAGGGAGTGGTGTCACTATCACGGTGGTGTGGTGGAAGAGTAGAAGAAGATTTTTCACAAGAAGATTGAAAAACAACTGTTGAACTTGATCATTCATTTCTTGTAATTTATTATTTATAGTGACACTTCACTGGGTGTTAAGGAAATTTCTTTTCATGATAAAATTAATATTTTTCATGACACTATTATTATTTTTATGCATAAGTAGAGGGTCATAGGCATTATACTGCTCTGACCCATTATTTTACACAATTTATATTAGCGCCGCTATCTCTATCTGTACACGTGTGAGAGGTATAGTTTTGGGATTTTGATCAGTCTATGTATTTATTTAAGTGGCAGCTTTTTTTCACTGTACACTGTGGATGTACACATATTTTGTATTCATTTACACATTTTTTTATATAGCTTTGCACTTTTCTTTGGCGCAGTGGAGTAAGAGAGATTCAGGGGCGGTTTATTTGTATATCTCTTGCTACAAACCATGATCTATATTCATACTTTAGGGGAGTCTTCATATTTCTTTCTTAATGGGTTGACTGTGGTTTGTCGATGAAGAACAAAGCAAAACGTTGGCTTCAAAGGATAACTTTTGTATAGTTGTATATAGTTATACTGACCCTCCTATGTGCGTTTCTCTCTTTCTATCCTTTGTGGCTTCCTGCTTGGCTTTGCAGGAAGTAGCAGATTCAGCATCCGGTGACTCTACCTCCTTAGAAACCCGTTTTATGACCATCCTGTGTACTCGCAGCTACCCACATCTCAGAAGAGGTGAGTGTTGACCCAGCTACTTGTCTGATGCATGCAAGCTGGCCCCCCGTTTTATTTGCTGGATTTTACCTTCATCATAAAGCTGAACTCCCATAAAACACCTACATGAATGATTGAATTGCACGTATAAAAACTAACCTATCTACCAAAGGATCTGGAATTCTGACAATCATCTTTTGTAGTTTATACATCTCTGCTAGACAGCACAGCCAGGTGACACCACTTGTTTGGCTGGGTTCACACTGGTACGACAAACGCTCCGACATTGGGAGCACATGCCACATGACGTGTATAAATCAATGGTTCCCTATGAGAGCTGTCTTAACAAGTCCGACACAAGTCGGTCCGACTTTGAAAAAGATTCCTGCACTACTTTGGTCCGACTTTGATCCTACTTCAGCCCATTAAATATCATTGAAGTCGGATCATTGTCTGAACTGGTCCGACTTTGGCATATAATTTGTGCTCTGAGGATCTTAAAGGGGAACCCCATGCCAAATTTAAAAAAAAAACGGCCTAGAGTCCCCCCTCCAAGACCATACCAGACCCTTCGTTCTGGTATGAATTTGAAGGGTAACCCCCACGCTCGCTGGTCCCCACCCCCTTTCCTGACCTGCTGGGCTGCAACTCGGATAAGGGTCTGGTATGGATTTTGGGGGGGACCCCACGCCAATTTTTTGGTGAGGGGGTTCCCCTTAAAATCCATCCTCGGTCTGGTATGGTCTTGAAGGGGGAACCCTATGCCATTTTTTTTTTTTTCATTTGGCGTGGAGTTTCCCCTAAAGATTCATACCAGACACAAAGGGCTTGGTATTGTCTGGATCAAAGTGAGATCCCGTTCATTGAAGTCGGATGGAACAAGTTGCAGGGCAAAGTCGGATCCACAGTCTTACAACTGTAGTGTAGTACCAGTGTGAACTCAGCCTTTTAGTTACAGAATGCAATGTTCCAGAATACAGAGGTGTCACCTGCTTACTTGGAGCTTGCAGATTGGATGATATCTCATCTACTCAGCTCTCTCCTCCTGTCAGCATGTTCTCTGTCAGCAAATGCATGCAGCAGAACCTGAATGGCATCTAGATTGACCCTTTTTGTACAGAAAATACCAGGAGATCGATAACAAGATTGATTCAGGCACTTACAGTGCCTTGAAAAAGTATTCATACAGCTTGACATTTTTCCACATTTCGTCATGTTACAACCAAAAACTTAAATTTATTTTATTGGGATTTTATGTGATAGACCAACACAAATTGTGAAGTGAAAGGAAAATGATAAATTGTTTTCAAAATTTTTACAAATAAATATGTGAAAAGTGTGGCGCGCATTTGTATTCAGCCGCCTTTACTCTGATACCCCTAACTAAAATCTAGTGGAACCAATTGCCTTCAGAAGTCACCTAATTAGTAAATAGAGTCCACCTGTGTGTAATTTAATCTCAATATAAATACAGCCGTTCTGTGAAGCCCTCAAAGGTTTGTTAGATAACCTTAGTGAACAAACAGCATTATGAAGGCCAAGACAGGGCAGGGATAAAGTTGTGGAAGTTTAAAGCAGGGTTAGGTTAAAAAAAATATCCAAAACTTAGAACATCTCACGGAGCACTGTTCAATCCACCATTCAGAAATGGAAAGAGTATGGCACAACTGCAAACCTACCAAGACATGGCCATCCACCTAAACTGACAGACCAGGCAAGGAGAGCAGCAAAGAGGCCCATGGTAACTCTGGAGGAGCTACAGAGATCCACAGCTCAGGTGGGAGAATCTGTCCACAGGACAACTATTAGTCGTGCACTTGACATATCTGGCCTGTATGGAAGAGTGGCAAGAAGATAGCCATTGTTGAAAGAAAGCCATAAGAAGTCCCATTTGCAGGTTGCGAGAAACCATGTGGGGGACACAGCAAACATGTGGAAGAAGGTGCTCTGGTCAGATGAGACCAAAATTTAACCTTTAGGCCTAAAAGCAAAAGCTATGTGTGGCGGAAAACTAACACTGCACATCACCCTGAACACACCATCTCCACCGTGAAACATGGTGGTGGCAGCATCATGTTGTGGGGATGCTTTTTTTCAGCAGGGACAGGGAAGTTGGTCCGTGTTGATGGGAAGATGGATGGAGCCAAATACAGGGCAATGTTAGAAAAAAACCTGTTAAGCCTCGTACACACGAGCGGAATGTCCGACAGAAAAAATCCGATGGAAGCTTTTCATTGTCTATTCCGATCGTGTGTAGGCCACATCGGACTTCTTTTTTCGAAAATTCTAACGGACCTAGAAATGGAACATGTTCTAAATATTTCCGACGGAACCAATTCCTGTCGGGAAAACTGATCGTCTATATGCTTTTCCGACAGACCAAAAATGACGCATGCTGTGAAGCAAGAACGAGACGGAAGCTATTGGCTACTAGCTATTGAACTTTCTTTTTCTAGTCCCGTCATAAGTGTTGTACATCACCGCGTTCTGGACGGTCGGACTTTGGTCGGACTTTGGGTTGACCGTGTGTAGGCAAGACCGCTTGAATGGAATTCTGTCGGAGTTCCATCGGAGAAACCTTCAGAGTTTATTCCGACGGCAAAACCGGTCGTGTGTACGCGGCATTAGAGTCTGCAAAAGACTTGAGACTGGGGCGGAAGTTCACCTTCCAGCAGGACAACGACCCTAAACATACAGCCAGAGCTACAATGAAATGGTTTAGATCAAAGCAAATTCATGTCTTAGAATGGCCCAGTCAAGGCCCAGACCTAAATCCAATTGAGAATCTGTGGCAAGACTTGAAAATTGCTGTTTACAGACGGTCTCCATCCAATTGGACAGAGCTTGAGCTATTTTGCAATGAAGAATTGGGCAAAAATTTTACTCTCTAGATGTGCAAAGCTGGTAGAGACATATTCAAAAAGATTTGCGGTTGTAATTGCAGCGAAAGGTGGTTCTACAAAGTATTGACTCAGGGGGGCTGAATACAAATGCACCCAACACTTTTCACATATTGATTTGTAAAAAATATGGAAAACCATTTATCATTTTCCTTATACTTTACAATTTTGTGCCACTTTGTGTTGGTCTACCACAAAAAATCCCAATAAAATACATTTACGTTTTTGGTTGTAACATGACAAAATGTGGAAAATTTCAAGGGGTATGAATACTTTTTCAATGCACTGTATCTAGTTGTATGTGAAATACATTTCATTATTTAAAAGGTATACACATCTGCATTGAAAATCAGAACAAAACTGAGTGCAGATAGAAGGGGGCTCAGTGACCCAATTTTAGTCTGATGGATATGTACCAGGTCAAGTTATTGACAGATAGGATATGCCCTATAAATAGACGGCAGGAAACTTTTTACTTAAAAAGGAAAGTCTGTTTTTGGTTTTTCTTTAAAGTCAGCAGCTACAAACACTGTTTTCCCGCAGCCAGTTCTTCTTACTGCTGCAGGTCCCTGAGCTGCCAACTTGGATACAGGAGGTGGCTCTGGCTTCCTGAGGAACCACAACTGGCTCCGGACTTCACATTCCTAAAGGTGAAGGAGAAGAGTTAAAGCCGTTGTAATGGTATTTCACAGAGTGGTCCTTTACCTCCTATTTCTGGAGTCCCCCACCAGCGCTCTCCACTCCTCCTCTCCTGTATATGCACCCATAGCAAGCTATGCTGTGGGGGCACAATGCGAGTTGGGCCGTGTGCATCCATAGACACACACACTCAGTTCAGCTCCAGCACCCACCTCTTCACGGATATATGACTGACAGTAGCAGGAGCCAATGGCGCCCGCTGCTGCCTGATTCTCCTGTGATACCAGTAAGGGGGCAGTGAAGATATGCAGATGGGATAGTGCTGGATTAAGACAAGACTCAGGTAAAAAAAATGTTTTAACCTTAGAACCACTTTAATTAGGGGTATTTAGGGGTTAAGAACGTTATTTTATAAAAATCCTTTTTTTTCTACTGTGCAGGTTTATGCAAAGTAAATTGCCAAGCAGATCATAAGAAAAGCCTGCCATGTAATAGCTGCAAAAATGTTACTTTTTTCAGTGATCACTGTAGCAAACTGTTACAGTGATCACTACAGTGAGCCCACCCTTTTTTTGAACACAATTAGAACCTCAGGCTCAAATCATGTGCTTCAAAAAATAAAAAACCCCGATTCCCTGCATGTAGATTAGGGGCCAGGCGCATGGATTAGGGGACGGCGCCCCTAATGGAGAGGCCGCCACTGCATATCATGCTGCTCCCTGGCAGCTGCATCAAAAGTTATGGAGTGATGAAGAAGCCGGAGCAGCTGGGCCATCACAGAGAGTAAATAGACGTTCTCATAGGAGGAGAGGTCTATGGTAAGCAAGAAAGGAGAGGTCTATGCTAGGGAAACTTCTGAAGAAGTAAATTATCAGAAACTTAAAACTTGCACTTTTTTGTGGTGACAGGATCTCTTTAACTGCTTCTAGTTTTAGGCTCTGTTGGTAGTGTGTTTTAGCATTGTATTTTCAATCGACCCTCTGTCTCTCTACTACAGTCTTCCAGGAGTTTATCAAGCAGACCAACCACGACATTGAGAATACCATTAAGAAAGAAATGTCAGGTGATGTCAAGGATGCCTTTGTAGCTATTGGTGAGTATTGGCAACAAGATACACAGCAATGAGATGCACCCCTAATGTGTATATTTAGCCAAAACCTTTTAGCTTTAGAGTATAAAGGTCTTGGAACCCCTATCAAGTTTTTGTGTCTTCACTAGGTAGAGAGATTCACCCTCTCTATACTTCCTGTCACAAAGACATGCATTAATAGAAAATCCCAAATTTTACAGATGTCACCAGAACAAGAGGAGAGGTCAAATCTTCATCTGTTTTAGTTACAACTGTCTGAGAGGGAACATCCACTAGCTTTGTAGAGATTTCTTCTCACTTCCTGTCATGTCCCTGGATCAGGGAGCCAAAGGGAAATCTCCTCAATAGGACAAATGGAGCAAAAAAATAAATACATTGATGGATTTTAATCTTTTCCTACTGTATCCAAAAATAACTATAGGCAATAAACCTTAATTTAACAAAACATACAAAACTAAATAGGATTAATGTGATATTTTTACAACACCTGAGTTCCTTTAAAGAGGAGTTCCACCCAGGGGCTCCATTAAAAAAAAAAAATTAAAAGTCAGCAGCTACAAATACTGCAGCTGCTGACTTTTAATTGGACACTTACCTGTCCCTGGGTCCAGCGATGCGGGGGATCGAAGCCCCGCTCGTCCCCCCCCCCCCTCCGCTCGTCGGCGCCGGCATTTCAACTGTGGGCGCCGGGCTGTGGCTTCACAGCCTGGCTCCCACTGCGCATGCGCGAGCGGCGCCGCACGCCGTGATTGGCCACTCAATCACCTGGGACCTGTAATGGGTCCCAGATGATTGACAGGAGGGAGGGAGCAGAGCCAAGCCCTTCCTGTGCCTGGGGGGAAGTGATGTCACCAGCCCAGGCAAAGGAAGAGGCAGACTACGAGGGACCACCTAGCAACAGGCATTTAGAGGTAAGTAAAAAAAAAAAAAAAAATATTCAAATGTTTTTTTGTTTTTTTTTTTACAATTTTTCAGGTATTTTTGTTTTCTTGGGTGGAACCCCACTTTAAGTAAATCAGGTAAATTTGCAGCTATAAACTTTCCCTTTTTCCTGCTGTCCTTTAAAGTGGTAGTAAAGCCCCATTGTTTATTTTTACCTACGGCTAAGCCTAAAATAGGGCTTACCTGTAGGTACAGTAAATATCTGCTAAACATGCACCGTTTTGGAGATATTTGCTATACTAGTAGCCGGTGATGTCACTGGCACATGCACACTGCGCTCTCAATGGACAGTGTGTCACGGCTGTGACTCCCGCACACATGACGTTATCGTGGCTTGGCCTTTCAAACTGCTGAAGCCCGCAAACCCGGAAGGAAGACCTGATGAAGACGGAAGCCCTGACCGGATGAAGACTGTTATTATTAATAGAAGCAGTGACAGTTCGTCACTGGAGGGCTTCATTCTAAGGTAAGTCTTTCGTAATGTGCTAGTATGCAATGCATACTAGCACGTTATGCTATTATTTTGCAGGGGAAATTTTTTGAGGAGAATTTTCTTTTCGCTTTAAATGTGAACTTTTGAGTTGTTTATACAGGGCAAGGAAATTGTTCACAGTAGCCTCCTTGGCGGTTTTGCCGAGTGTGGCTCGGGGTTAAAATTCAGGACCATTAGCGGTAACCCCGAGCCACACTCGGGATTACATCGCAGGATCCTGGTGCCTCCTTACTTACCTTGTCCCCGGGATCCTGCGATGTCCCCCGCAGTGTCCGAGGGCTCCGTCCTCCTCCGAAGCCTCTCCGTGCCAGGCTCCGTTCCCTGCGAGCGTCTCGACGCAAGGGGGCGGAGCCTGGCGTCAAATTTAAAAAAAAAGTCAAAATCATAACACATACAGTACTGTAATCTTACAGATTACAGTACTGTATGAAATGATTTCACATCCCTTTTGTCCCCAGTGCTTTGGCCCATGCCCTGCATGCAGTTTTATGTGGTATACACTGTTCTTTCTGCCTGGAAACTGGAGATTGTCCATAGCAACCAAAAAGTGTCCCTTTACGTCAAAAGTGGCTTTAGACCAGCTAGAAAACAGCGATAGTAAATTAGAACACTTGCAGAATTGAGCGATAGTGAATTGTAGGGAAATTTATTTTATTACTATTTATTTTAATTTTTTTTAATTATTTATTTTTATTTATTATATTATAATTTATGTTTTTGTGTTTCAAACTTCATCATACCCGGGATATCTACTAGACTCTGGTTTGGACAGATTTAAGTGTGTTATTGTTAAGATTTACAGACCTACAATATAAAACGCCAAATTTCCATGCAAAATAATTGTACCGCTTTCAGCACCTAAAATCCGAAATAATCATACCGCCAGGGAGGTTAAAAGCATTCATTTAGATTTACCTTTCCTTTACTCCCTTGCTGGTTTTGTTTGGCCCCATGTGCAAAGAAAAACTATCTGGTACTTCTGGGTATGGGGAAAGCACGTGACTCACTTTTCGCCCCTTTCCATGTTATAGCACTCATGTTTGGTGATTGTCTGCTCAGGCACCTAGGGCTATCAAATGGGGCAGCTATAAAACATTAATGTAAAAAGTTATGCAATAAAAAAATATATGTATAAAATAAAATACACTTGATTCCAAACCATTATAGTTTCTCTTGGTTTACTATAATGGTAAATTATAGGAAACTAGTAGATATACTGTAATGGTTCAGTGAGGTTCTTTTCAGGTGTTGCACCATGTAGGATATATTTTACAAAGTAAGTTGCTGAGTTTCCTACAGTGTTTTTGCATTGTGTTATCTGTTGTGTAAATTGCTTTAGGGTTATGTTTTTATTATCATATCAAAGAAAGAAACTCTTAAACATTACCTATAATTATTTTTTCTCTTTCCAGTACGGAGTGTGAAGAATAAACCAGGCTTTTTTGCAGAGCGCCTCTATAAGGCAATGAAGGTAGGAATTAAGATGGAGTACCTACAACCTGCAAACCAAACTACAAGAGTACCTGTCATTCTCCCCTCACCTGTAATGTCTGTCAGCCTGCAACATCACAAACCCAGTAGCTTAAAACTACCATCCTCCATGCCTGCCTTGTTTTAGCTGAATTTATGGTTATTTTCTGTCTTCCCATCTATGCTTTAAAGGGTCAGACCATCCAAGTGAGATCATTTAATTATTGGTGTAGCCTGGTAGTCTAGGTCAGTCTCTGACTTTAATGCCTGAGATGCTACATCTACCTGCCACAGCTCTTGATTCTGTTCCTGCCTACCTAGGAGTTTTTGGTGTTCTTGCCCACCTTTATCTGTTCTAGCCCTTTCTGTTGCATTGACTCTTTCCTCCCCTGCCTCTGTCAGGAGAGGAAAGTAAAGGAAGTTTTTGTTTTTATTATGAGACTTGTGCATCCAGTAACTGAATTTGATATTTGTTTGGACTGTAAGCCTAGGTTCATACTGTAGCGATGCGGAAACCAGCACGATTTCAAGGCCGGTTCCGCATCGCATCTCTCCCGTAGGCAGTTCACACTACCCTCTGAACCGCTGCGGGTGTCAATACAATATTAATGACACCCTCAGATTGGTTCACAGATCGTAGCGTGAACTGTGAATTCGGACAGGAATTGGATCGCATGAGAACACCCATGCAATCCGATTCCAGTGCGGGAAAGAAAAGTCCCTTCACTTTTTTTATGCAAATCCATATCTAGTTCAGTCATACAACTGTATCGCTGAACTCGCACTGCACAGACATCGGCACCGCAGTGTGGGTTCAAATCACATGCGACGTCTCTACAGTTTGATCCCAGGCTCATATAGGAACTTTTTTTGTATGCCCCTTTGCACTGGCCTAAAGTAACCCACTCCCTCCGCATAGATGCATGCTTACCTGAATCCAACAGCTATGACCCCCCTAAATTCCAATATATATTGGTTGTCAGTTAGCCTGCTGGGCCTTTTGTCAAGGGCTGTATTTAATACCAAAGCTAAATTACTTTACATAGACATCTGAACAAATGAATAGTATGTAATAAGGCAGTGCATCGATACTGCTCTTCTACCCGTAACTGTCAGTCAGATTTCAGGCTGTGCTTTAAAAGAGAATGTACAGTATAGTAGTTTTGTAAATGTTTCCTGGTCACAACTAAAAGAATAAAGTAATAATGTAAAAAAATATCTTTTTTTTAGCTAGGTAAAAATGCAGCTTATAATGTGTATCTGCTTACCGCAAGTTGTAAAAATACTGTTGTTTACAGAGTTCAGTAGCTCAAGCTGAAATGTACACATCTACAGACAAAGTCACTGTTTTTCATTCAGACAAACTTGGACAACAACCCAGCATCTTCTACTCTCTTTAGATAACCTATAGCGCTCTAGGAACCCCTTGAATTATGCATATGGTAAAAGATAGATATCAAAATATCAGTTTAAAAAGCAAGCTGGATCAACGAAAGGCATATTTTGATTGGGTGCCTGTATTTTGCCCTTAATGAGTTCACCTTTTTTTTAATGTTTACATTGCAATAATTGCTGTTTGGTATATTTATTGAGGTGAATTTATCAAAACTGGAGCAGATAGGATCTGGAGCAGCTATGCATGACAACCAAACACCTTCTAGCTTCAGCTTGTTCAGTTAAGCTTTGAAAATAAAAGATAGAAGTGGATTGGAGCCATGCACATCTGCTCACGTCTCTTGCTGCTCCAGTTTTGATCAATGCCCTTCGATCTACCGAAGGAACAGCCATGCTACAAAGTGACCAGCCTCTGTTGCTTCAGTAAAATCGACCCTAATGGGTATAGAGGTAATATAAACATATTTAGTGAACAGACACACATGTAAATGCTTACTCATGTTATTTCCACAGGGAGCGGGGACAGATGAGCGGGCGCTGAGCAGAATCCTGACATCCAGAAGTGAAACTGACCTGTATAACATTCGTAAAGAGTTTAAGGATGCTTTTGAGAAGTCTCTGCACCACTGTATTGAGGTAATGAAAAGACAAGGATAGACTGATGTCTGATCTTTATGTTTGTTATGTAATCCTAAGGGCTCTTCCACACGGGGCGGATCAGTGATGATCACTCCGCCAATCCCCGCTGAGCAGGAAGATGACAGGTCTGTCTCTGCACACTGTGCAGCGACGGACCTGTCAGAGCGCCGCTCTCCCCTATGGGGGATCGGGTGATGATGGACCGTAGCGTCCGTCGTCATCCGTTCCGATCCGAAAACGAATGGAAAAGTAGGGTTTTCCTCCGTTACACTTTTCGGATCAGAGCGGGTCGGATGTCAGCGGACATGTCACCGCTGACATCCGACGCTCCATAGAGATACATGTATGTCCGTTTTTCATCCGAAAACGGAAGGATGAAAAACGGACATACGGATCGTCAGTGTGAAAGAGCCCTTACAGACCTGATTATAACTGTCATCTCAGTGTGTAAATCAAAATGATCCTGTCTGACAAAAGCTTGCAATGCATTGTGCAGGTATTGTGAAGGTGCTCTGGGGTGTCATTCAAAATGAATGGCACCACAAGGCGTGAATGCGCAATTACGTTTTAAGGGGCTCTGTATCTGAAGCTTTCTCCCGCAGTACTTCTTTTCTGTTAGCAGATGTCCTTAGTCTTCTGGGCTGAATAACAGCCACCATCATTCAACTCATTTCCTGTGAGTCCAGACCATCAGTGATCTGCCTCAGCATGTGGCTGAGCAGTGAAGAAGAAACAGCACAGTGATGAGCTCATGTGTCTGTCACTTTGCGTTCTACTCCTATCACCATGTCCCTAGTCAGCGCATGAACTGATTGGCTCCTTATGCTGCTTCTTGCTCTCACACTCTGAGCGCTGCTGTACAGGGACTGAAAGAGGCTGATACCAAGTAGATTCAGGTACTCGCCACTGAAAAAAAAAATCTTTATGAATACAGAGCTTTATTTATTATCTGCTTAGGGTTCAGCTTCAAAGCAGGTCTTCAGTTTGGCACTCATTCAGAAATGAATAAAATTAAACTTTAACAAAGCTGGACAATTTGAACTGATCCTATGATAAAAAAAAGACATAAGAGGTTACTATAAATGTAAGAACCATCAAGACTATCAGTACTACAGTGCCTTGAAAAAATATTTATACCCCTTGACATTTTTCACATTTTGTCATGTTACAACCAAAAAAGTAAATGTATTTTATTGGGAATATATTTAATAGACCAACACAAAGTGGCACATAATTGTGATGTGGAAGGAAAATAATAAATGGTTTTCAACATTTTTTTAAATATCTGAAAAGTGTGACGTGCATTTGTATTCAGCCCCCTTGACTCTGATACTCCTAACTAAAATCTAGTGGAACCAATTGCCTTCAGAAGGCACCTAATTAGTAAATAGAGCCCACCTGTGTGTAATGTAATCCCAGTATAAATACAGCTATTCTATGAAGCCCTTAGAGGTTTGTTAGAGAACCTTAATGAACAAACAGCATCATAAAGGGCCAAGGAACACACCAGACTGGTCAGGGATAAAGTTGTGGAGAAGACTAAAGCAGGGTTGGGTTATAAAAAAATATCCCAAGCTTTGAATATCTCATGGAGCACTGTTCAATCCATCGTCCGAAAATGTAAAGAGTATGGCACAACTGCAAACCTACCAAGACATGGGTGTCCACCTAAAGTGACAGGCCGGGCAAGGAGAGCATTAATCAGAGAAGCAGCCAAGAGGCCCATTTGCTCATTCTTGAAAAAGTTTCCATCCTACTCCTTTGTTTTCAACCGTAGTGATGAGAAAATTCAAACATTGAATTGACCCCTCTAGCCATCAGAATATCAAACGTTCTGAAAACTTTTCGAACAGAATTCTACTTGCGCATGGCCAGCTCTAGTAAACTGAAGAACAATCCATTTAAGATAAAATTCCCATTCACTGCTATGGGGCTAGGTCACATCTGTTCACCATATACATTGAAGCTTAGCATGTTTTTAAAAAATAGGAACATTTTTCTATGCTTATACTGTACATATTAACAGGCCAATTGAAACAATTGGTAATTCCACAGAAATGCAACTACTGTGCATTTTGTGTGTGATTTCATGCATGTGCACGTTCCCTGAGCAGCATTCTTCATTGGAGCACTGTGCATGCTGGACCATTGGAGTTCTAGACCCTTGAGCCATGTGTTGAGCAGTGGTCCAGATCTCCAGAGTTCTGCCAGCATAGGTTATTTTAACAAAGCCTTCCAGCGTATTAGTTCATTAAAAAACAAAACAAAAAAAACACTATTTATTTGGCCAGATTACATTACAGTAAAAGACAATTGCTTAATTGGGCTTTAAGTCTGCAATAACAACATTACAATGAGTTCAACTGTAGAATAGTCTGACACGTATCTCATATAATAGATATTTGGTTTTGTAGAATGTGCGCTGCAATATGAGACATGTTTCCACTGTTATTGCACTGTTATCACATTATTCTGGAATTCCCCACTGTCTTGCAAAAATCCCTTATACCGGCCTTACATCAAATGATCGCTATGGTCAAATATAGCATTTTAAACTTAAACTGCAGATTTATTGTTTAATGGAAAACCCCATTCAGGAAAGACCCCAAATTCCTGAATAGCCTGCTGATTTAATAGGACTATTTTGTGCTGTCCTGCTGTACTGTGTTACATTTATGTTTCTGGAACCCTAACTAAACCCATTTTTGAACAACCATTTATCATCGTAAACTAACAATTCCTTTCCTAAATGTGCTCTGAAAATGGTCTTTAGGAATATTTTCTTAAATGACAGCTATCATTTCATGTTCTGGTATATAAATTGTTTTAGAGTAAGGGGGAAGACATTAGACTTATTTTTTAATCAAATACCATAATTTATGTGTGATTTTTAAAGTTTTACTAAACTCGGGACCCTGCATTTACTCTATCTGGTCTCCCACAGTACACAGAAAACGAAAATGCAATTATTTTAGTAAATATAAACAGCTAAATTCCTTTTCTCATCAGCAGTGTATACTAGCAGTCTTGTGACTTCTATCAGTGTCTGGTTAAAGCTTGTAGGAGGAGATTTCATTCTCCCGTGGCTGAAATTGTTGGATGCTGACACTACTGGAGGTTGCAGTGATGCAACATGGGGAAAGTTGGGACACACTGGTAAATAAATGAATTAAGGAAAATGACAGGTCATTTTAATGCCCCCCTCCCCAGCAGCAGATACTCCCCCTTCCTTCATTACCCTGATGTTTTGTTCAGCCACCAGGAGCCATAAAAATACTGGACACTTCTGGAATGCAGGAACATGTACCTGCAGTTCTCATATGTGAACAAGTGCCTTTGAGGGGCTCTGCAGGTGAACAGCAAGGATTTTTGGGTGTAATTTGGTATTATTCAGCCCATATGGCCTGAAATAATAAAGAGCTGTTTTAAACCCTTTAAAATCCTGAAACTTCAATTGAGTTTCAGGATTTTAAAGGGTTTTGAGATTGAGATGAAAAAAAAAAAACACATTAGGCTTTTCGTGTCCTTTTCAACTTACTTGCTAAAAAAAGATGCTTATCATAGGGAGGTGCCCGTTTTTGGAAAAGAAGAAATATATATGTTTTTTCTTTAAAAAAAAAACAGCACAAAGTGCAAATATGTCACAATAGCTCATTTACATCTTGCTATAATCAGATAATAGGTTATTTCTGATGGTTAAAGGCTATGTTCACCTTTTAAAAAAAGGTTAAATGTTCAGATTTTTGAAGGTAAAAAATGTGCTTTATAAAATTTTCTTCTGGAGCCTGCAGAGCATTGCACCTGCGATCAGCAGATCACGGGTGCAAGATTCGGCTCCTGCAGAATCTCAGTGTAGCGGTCTGCCCCTACCTTCTGTATAGGCAGGTAGTTACTGGAAAGCTGGAAGATCAATGAACTATGAGAGAGCTCACCAGTGCCCTTGCGGTTCATTGAGAAATATGAGCTGTCTACCATGGCGGCAGATAGTAGTTGTAGTTCATTCTTTTACAGATCACTAAATGTATGATGCAGCGGTGTGGGCAGAACCCCGCACAGTCGGGCCCTTCTAAGGCCTCTTTCACACGGACTGTCCGTTCAGGTCCTCCTGACCTCTATGGAGCGCAGGTGACATGTCCGCTGACATCCGACCCGCTCCGATCCAGAAAAGTGTGACGGAGGAAAAACCTACTTTTCCATCCGTCTGTGGATCGGATCAGGTGACGACGGACTCTACGGTCCGTCCTCATCCAATCCCCCATAGGGGAGAGCGGCGCTCTGACAGGTCCGTCGCTGCACAGTGTGCAGCAACGGACCTGTCAACTTCCTGCTCAGCGGGGATCGACGGAGCGATCCCCCGCTGAGCAGAGCGGGCTCCGTACACGGACACGTCCGTGTGAAGGAGCCCTTAAAATGTGACAGTGAATGCGGGGAGAAGATCCCCTGCCTGCTGTCACAGCAGGAGGGTGGTAACCCTAGACAGGCAGGTGCTCTTTGGTAAATACAGGTGTAACATACTACCAAAGGTGAACTTATCCTTTAAAGTGTTACTAAACCCACAACAGTAAAATCTGTCTGTATATGTAGTAAAGCATGCTTGTTATACTCACTGTGCAACCCTAAGGGTTAATCCTCCGCATTGTGTAAAAGGCTGTTTGATGGATTCCAATCCATCTCCTGATAGTACAGAGCCCTGGGGGCACTCTGCATATGCTCAGTTTCATGTGTATTGCTAGAGGTTTTTTTTTTCCTTGGGAGGGTGCATGTGATCGGCACAGGGCCAATCAGCACTGTCCAGACAGAGGGTCAGGGTTTCTGCAGCCTCATAGGACAATCAGGGGAGAATGACAACTCCTCCCTTAACCGGACACTGATAGAAGTCACAAGACTGCTATATACTGTTAATGAGAAAAGGTATTTAGCAGTTTATATTTACTAAAATGATTGCATTTTCATGTTCTGTGTACTGTGGGATACCAGATATAGTGAATGCAGGGTCCTGGGTTTAGTAACACTTTGTGTCACATGTAGGAGACCTTAATGTCATAGCCCCTTACACTGCTCTATTAAAGCTCAGATTTAGCTTATAAACAGCTTTACCTGTAATGAATTATGTCCCATGTTGTATAGACAGCTGTATCCTGGAGAAATCTTCACTGCAAGGATGCCTGTCCTCTTCCAGGTCTTTTAACTTATGGCGCTGCAATGGTTAACAGCTTTGGGCCTTCAGACTTAAAACTATCACAGATGGCCTTTTCCTCCTCCTCCACTGAGAAAAGTTCCTTCATTGATTACACTGCTCGTAACACAATTTGTGAATGGGGGAGAGAATTCTGTCACAGATCGTGTTGCAAATAGTGTAAACAATAAAAGAAGGTTTCTCATTGGAGGAGAAGCAACAAGGGGGCATGTCTCCATCTGACCATCTGTACTGCTGATCTGCCTGAAACTCAAAGCTGGAAACCATTGCAGATCTGCAACTCTCAATAATTCCTCTAGGTGGCAGGAACATTTCTAAACCAAGGACAAAATAAGAGAGAGACTAGGGCGATTGTGCTCTCTTTTCTCTCTCTCTTGTTTTGTTCTTTGGTTTACATTCTTACAACATAGTTGTGTACTGTCCCATACTTGCCAACAGTCCTGATTTTCCCGGGACAATGCCGATTTTGGGACCCTTGTCCCAATCGGAGGCTGTCCCGATTAAAATCCCAGGATTTTGCTTTTGTCCTGGGATCCCCAGCTGCTTCTGGCTTCAAAAAAATGGCCGCCGCCACGACATCTCTTTCCAGGCTAGCAGGTTCTTTCCCCTTGTGTTCAGTGGAGAGGGGAGGGGCCTCCAATCGTTGCAGCCAATCGGGTTCTCTCTTCAGTGTACAAGTAGGCAATTTTCTTGTACACTGAAGCCGGGGTTAGCTACACGGATCGGAGGCGTCTCTCCACTGAACACTGAAATGAGACCTGCTAGCCGCATGGAGCTCAGCTGCCGCCAAACCCTCCGCCCCGTGGCCTGCTGCCAATCTGTGAGAGGCAGAGCCAAGGGACTCTACTGCACTGGAAACACTTGATCTAAGGAGGCACTCCACTGGGGACACCTGATCTAAGGAGGCACTCCACTGGGGACACCTGATCTAAGGAGGCACTCCACTGGGGACACCTGATCTAAGGAGGCACTCCACTGGGGACACCTGATCTAAGGAGGCACTCCATTGGGGACACCTAATCTAAGGAGGCATTGCACTGGGGACACCTGATCTAAGGAGGCACTCCACTGGGGACATCTGATGTAAGGGGGACACCGCTGCGGGACACCTGATCTAAGGAGGCACTCCACTGGGGACACCTGATCTAAGGAGGCACTCCACTGGGGACACCTGATCTAAGGAGGCACTCCACTGGGGACACCTGATCTAAGGAGGCACTGCACTGGGGACACCTGATCTAAGGAGGCACTCCACTGGGGACATCTGATGTAAGGGGGACACCTGATGTAAGGGGGACACCGCTGCGGGACACCTGATGTAAGGAGAGGCTCCACTGGGGATACCTGATGTAAGGGGGACACCGCTGGGGGACACCTGATGTAAGGAGGGGCTCCACTTGGGGACACCTAATGTAAGGGGGACACTGCTGGGGGACACCTGATGTAAGGGGGACACTGCTGGGGGACACCTGATGTAAGGGGGACACCGCTGGGGGACAACTGATGTAAGGACGGGACACCACTGGGGGACACCTGATGTAAGGAGGGGACACCGCTGGGGGACACATGATGTAAGGAGGGGCTCCACTGGGGCCACCCAATGTAAGGGGAAAACCTGATGTAAGAGGGACACCTGATGTAAGTGGGACACTGCTGGGGGACACCTGATGTAAGTAGGGGCTCCACTGGGGACACCTGATGTAAGGGGGACACCGCTGGGGGACACCTGATGTAAGGAGGAGACACTGCTGGGGACACCTGATGTAAGGAGGGGACACTGCTGGGGGACACCTGATGTAAGAAGGGGACACATGATGTAAGGAGGCACTCCACTGGGGACACCCGATGTAAGAGGGAAACCTGATGTAAGAGGGACACCTGATGTAAGTGGGACACTGCTGGGGGACACCTGATGTAAGTGGGACACTGCTGGGGGACACCTGATGTAAGGAGGGGCTCCACTGGGGACACCGCTGGGGGACACCTGATGTAAGGAGGAGACACCACTGGGGACACCTGATGTAAGGAGGGGACACCGCGGGTGGACACCTGATGTAAGGAGGGGACACCTGATGTAAGGAGTGGCTCCACTGGGGACACCTGATGTAAGGGGGACACCGCTGGGGGACACTTGATGTAAGGGTGACACCGCCGGGGGACACCTAATGTAAGGAGAGGATACCGCTGGGAGACACCTGATGTAAGGAGGGGACACCGCTGGGGGACGCCTGATGTAAGGAGGGGACACATGATGTAAGGAGTCCACTGGGCACACCCGATGTAAGGGGGAAATCTGATGTAAGAGGGACACCTGATGTAAGTGGGACACTGCTGGGGGACACCTGATGTAAGTGGGACATTGCTGGGGGACACCTGATGTAAGGAGGGGCTCCACTGGGGACACCTGATGTAAGGGGGACACCGCTGGGGCACACATGATGTAAGGAGGAGACACCGCTGGGGACACCTGATGTAAGGAGGGGACGCCATTGGGGGACACCTGATGTAAGGAGGGGACACAGTTGGGGGACACCTGATGTAAGGAGGAGCTCCACTGGGGACACCTGATGTAAGAGGGAATCCTGATGTAAGGGGGACACTGCTGGGGGACACCTGATGTAAGGAGGGGCTCCACTGGGGACACCTGATGTAAGGGGGACACCGCTGGGGGACACCTGATGTAAGGGGGACACCGCTGCGGGACACCTGGTGTAATTAGGGAACACCGCTGGGGGACACCTGGTGTAATTAGGGAACACCGCTGAGGGACACCTGATGTAAAGGGGGACTCCGCTGGGGGACACCTGATGTAAGGGGGACTCCGCTGGGGGACACCTGATGTAAGGGGGACTCTGCTGGGAATGCCTGGTGTAAAGAGGAACTTTGCTGAGAATGCCTGATGTAAGGAGGGACTCTGCTGGGGGCACCTGATGTAAGGACGGACTCTGCTGAGAATGCCTGATGTAAAGGAGGGACTCTGCTGGGGGCACCTGATGTAAGGACGGACTCTGCTGGGAATGCCTGATGGCATCTGGTGGCAGGTAACACACTCAGGGCTCCCACTGATTCTGCATTATGGTGAGTTGAATGATTTAATTTTATAATATAATGTAATAATAGAAAAAATGCGCTTCAATCATCCTGACACCATAACAACGATGGTGCCAGGATGATTGAAGCGCCAACCCCTGTTGTTTGGAGTATCTTTATCTGCTGATTGTTAAACTTTCTGGAATACACATATTTCTATTGTGGTGTAGGATCTGGGCGTGCTGTCCCTCCATCCCTCTTTCTTTACTTCCTTCTCTCTCTTTCCCTCCCTATTTCTTTATTTTTATCTCCCTTCCTCTTTCTCCCTTTCTTTCTCCCTCCATCCCTCATTCATCTCAGACTCTAACCACACCCCTTGAGCCAGGCCCCTTTTAAACCACACCCAATATTTTGCCTAAACAACGCCCATTCCTCGCCGCAGCATTTTGTTTCTCCTGCTATGCCACACCTACAAACGCATGCCCACCCCTTAATTAAGTGTTCTTGCATAGCAAGACCACTTACTGTTATCTCACATATATATTATTATTCTTATTATAGCCAAATTTACCACCCAAACGCCTCCCACAGTTTTTACACTACATAGACAAGTTATATACCGAAACGTGCGGATTGTTCCCGATTGGTGTGCTATTACTTTGTGGAATGTTTCGCCAAATGGTTCACAAAATATCGTCGTTTTTGCGGCGAAATTGGTCCCATAGGAATGAATGGGGAAATGTTCAAAACTAGAGTGGGAGGTGACAAAAGCTGAAAAATCAGGACATGATTTCTAAACTGCCGCCACTCCCTCATTTTCAAGCCCACCTACACAAATCTTATATCAAAACATTCAGCTATCCCTGCTGCCACTAAACATGTCCACGGCTAAGCCATAGTCCTGATAGTTTTCACAATATGACCATTTGTTTGCAACTCACGCCGTCCATTGACATTCATTGAGACTACACTCTAGCCCCTTCAAATTTGAAGGGCAATTTCTAAACTGCGACTGTGCCTTCATTTTTAATATTTCAGAGACATACTATGCATCAACTTCTAGGTCTGTGTCTTGTGATTCTCACATTATAAAGATCTTCGCTGTAGGATTTATAGTTTTAAAATACGACTGTTTGAAGTACTGCACAGTTATTACAGCTATCATGATCCTGTGTATTGAGCAGTGGTTATGAAGCATAAACAGGACATGAGCGTTGCTAGGAAACAGTGAATGTAAACACAAGATGCTGAGACCCCCCAAATGCATGTGGTCATACCTTCATCTACTAGGCTTGATAATGCTTGTAGACTACTGGTGGAGGCAAGAACACTTCACACAATTTCCCCAGAAATTGTAGCTTTTCTAGTTATAATAAGACCACTTGCTCTTAATGCGTATCTAAATCCAAAAACAAAATGTTAATATATTTTAGCTTACTGATTCTTAGGTGTGTTGGCTGCATTTGTTTGGCTTTTTTTGTTAAGGTTTTTTCCTTTATTTTTACCTGGTGAGCTGATCAGTAACACACTTAGAATGGCTACACCCACTCCTCCACACTATCGGTGGAGGAGCACCGTAGTCACATTTCAACAGCAACTTTGTCAACATATGGAGAGAGTAGTGTTAGATGGACTGTACCCAAGGGTCTGTCCACATCATGTTTTCATGGTAACGCACATTACTGCAATTCACTATAAATCAGTTGGTGTGATGCATTCCAATTCATCGTAGATGGCACCCCAAAGTGCCTTACGATGTATGGCAGTAAAGCCCATCTGCCATGTTGCCGTACATATGCGTTGGGCAGTCGGCAAGAATTTAAAGGAAGTTGAACAATGTCATATTTACTGGTAGGTAATCAAACTACTGTATGTTATAGGGAAATTGCTACTGTATGTTAATGCTGGTGACAGACTATATCTTTTATATAGGTTTTAATTTTGTCCATAGTTTCACTTTAACTTCCTGCAGCTCCCTGGTTAAACCTGGTACAGGAGTTGCGTTATTATATTTTATATACAGTACCACCTGCTGGATAAATATGGTAATGCTGCTGATATACTGTGAATGTATTCTGTATCAGGATTGGACACACCTGAAGTATAGGAGATGACAACAGGAAGGATGACCCTCTAGCCCTCTAGCTAATTTCTATATAGAAATTATAAAGTGAATAGAAGTAAAACCATGCTTTTTATCTGACCTAATGTTGTCTAGAATGTTATACTATTTACAGCCTTCTCTTAATTATTTTTTACAGAGTGAAACATCAGGGGACTATCGCAAAGCCTTACTGACTATCTGTGGAGGAGACGACTAAAAGAAGAATATCAAGTTATCCTTGAACCTGTCAGTTGTTGGCGGAAGCCCACACACCAAATGTCTTCATGGTAGATAGTATTGTGGACCTTCTGAGAACCATGAAACTTCACCTAAATCTTCACCAAAAAAACTGATTGTGCACCAAAGAAATACATAGTTGGGGGAAATGGGGTGGGGGTAGAGATGGGAACAGAAGACCTGAAGAAATTAAATGGAAGGTATATACACTACCCTTCTGTACCAGATAGTGCTGTGTACAAGACGCAGAATGAAGGTACTTTCAACACCAAAGCCAAATTTTAGATCCTTCACAAGGGTGATAGGATCCAGCCAAGATCAAATAAAGGGTCTCAGTGGTTATCTCACATGTTGTTATATTTATTTAATATGTTTACAGTATATGTATACAATATTGTGTGTGTGTATGCACATATACAATATCTCACAAAAGTGAGCACACCCCTCACATTTTTGTAAATATTTTATTATATTTTTTCATGTGACAACACTGAAGAAATGACACTTTGCTACAATGTAAAGTAGTGACTGTACAGCTTGTATAACAGTGTAAACTTGCCGTCCCCTCAAAATAACTCAATACATAGCCATTAATGTCTAAACTGTTGGTGAGTACACCCCTAAGTGAAAATGTCCAAATTGGGCCCAAAGTGTCAATATTTTATGTGGCCACCATTATTTTCCAGTACTGCTCTAACCCTCTTGGGCATGGAGTTTACCAGAGCTTCACAGGTTGCGCTCTTTCACCTTTGGTTTTGAGGATGCCCCACAGATGCTCAATAGGGTTTAGTTCTGGAGACATGCTTAGCCCGTCCATCACCTTTACCCTCAGCTTCTTTAGCAAGGCAGTGGTCGTCTTGGAGGTGTGTTTGGGGTCGTTATGTTGGAATACTGTCCTGCGGTCCAGTATCTGAAGGGAGGAGATCATGCTCTGCTTTAGTATGTCACAGTATATGTTGGCATTCATGGTTTCCCAAATGAACTGTAGCTCCCCAGTGCTGGCATCACTCATGCAGCCCCAGACAGTGACACTCCAACCACCATGATTGACTGTAGGCAAGACACACTTGTCTTTGTACTCTTCACCTGGTTGCCGCCACACACGATTGACACCATCTGAACCAAATAAGTTTATCTTGGTCTCATCAGACACAGGACATGGTTCCAGTAATCCATGTCTTTAGTCTGCTTGTCTTCAGCAAACTGTTTGTGGGCTTTCTTGTGCATCATCTTTAGAAAATGCTTCCTTCTGGGATGACAGCCATGCAGACCAATTTGATGCAGTGTGCGGCGTATGGTCTGAGCACTGACAGGCTGACCCCCCACCCCTTCAACCTCTGCAGCAATGCTGGTAGCACTCATATATCTATTTCCCAAAGACAACCTCTGGATATGACGCTGAGCATGTGCACACAACCTCTTTGGTCGAACCATGGCGAGGCCTGTTTTGAGTGGAACCTGTCCCATTAAAGCGCTGTATGGTCTTGGCCACCGTGCTGCAGCTCAGTTTCAGGGTCTTGGCAATCTTCTTATAGCCTAGGCCATCTTTATGTTGAGCAACAATTCTTTTTTCAGATCCTCCGAGAGTTCTTTGCCATGAGGTGCCATGTTGAACTTCCAGTGACCAGTATGAGAGAGTGAGAGTAATAACACCAAATTTAACACACCTGCTCCCCATTCACACCTGAGACCTTGTAACACAAATGAGTCACATGGCTAATGGCTAATTGGGCCCAATTTGGACATTTTTACTTAGAGGTGTACTCAGTTTTGTTGTCAGCGGTTTAGACATTAATGGCTGTGTGTTGAGTTATTTTGAGGGGACAGCAAATTTACACTGTTATACAAGCTGTACACTCACTACTTTACATTGTAGCAAAATGTAATTTCTTGAGTGTTGTCACATGAAAAGATATAATAAAATATTTACAAACATGTGAGGGGTGTACTCACTTTTGTGAGATACTGTATATAATATATATACAATTTACAACTAAACTTTGATTGGTATCAGACTCTTGCAGTCTCTGTACAGCAGAGCTCAGACTGGGAGAAGGAGAAGCCATACAAATAACCAATTAATTGTGCTGCATTGCACGGTGGCAGGAGGAGAGGGCAGAATGACAAAGATGTATTCATCAGTTTGTTGTTCTACCGTATGGATTCCCAGTTAGACTCTGTTACCCTGAAGGAGTCACCAAGACATTTTGATAAAGAGTCCATGCTTGTGCAGCTTTCATAATCTGTTTTGTATTAATACGCAGTGTATGCAATCCTTAAGTTAGATCATTATTGCTTCCAACACTGCACCTGTTTAGTAAACTGCAATTACTCTTTGATCATTCGGCCAATTACCTATTCTGTTAAACTTCCACATTTGTGCTCCCAACAGCCCCTTTAAAAAACACTTTTTTATCACATTTGATCTTTCACTCGGCATGATCCAATAAAATGTTTAGAGGACAAAAATACATATAAACTGAAGCAGGATGAACAGCACAGAAGCAAGAAAGATTGTGTGGAAGTGTCAGAAACCATAAACCAGACGGAGACAAAAAGTGCAGTTAAAATCACACCTTTAATGAAATGGCAAGAAACACAGCTTAGGAACACAGCCAAAAAACAGAAGCCAGGGTTTGGATGCCAGAGCGGGTAATCAGACAAGCAGCGGGTCAGGAAACCAGAAGTCAGCATAATCAGGAGCAAAAATCAGGAACAGGAGTTGGAAGGGAAGGTAGCCTGGCAAAGTCATACATAAGAGCACAGAAAGGAAGCACTTAGAGATCTTAGACCACACAAGGGCAAGGAGGAAATGAGCTAAACTGGCTAAATAGCAAAAAGGGGCTGGCTTTAGGCTGGGTAATGAGGCAGGTTAGCTGAGCAGCTTCTGAGCACTGAAAGAAAAGAGCTGCTCGTTAAAGTGGATGTAAACCCGACGTCATAATGTAGAGTATAAGATTTCCTATCATTTGAGCCCAGTCTTGCCACAAAGAGTTAATCCAGCTCTGAGCAATCCTCTTTTATTGTTCAGTGAGATAAATCTTGACAAACAGAGAAAAACTTTGTCAAATTCTCACCCTTGCTGTGAGTGACAGGTGATTTACATATCTTGTGCACTAGCCTAAATGACATGCATTATTTTTTAATTCCCTCCCACTCCTTTCTTCTTCTTAAACTGAAGCAGAGTAACACACAGTTTACTCTGCTCAGTTATCACAGGACACAGGAGCGATCGTTAATGAATGCTCTGTGTGTCCCATTCAGAAAACAAAGTGGCTGGTAAATGACATACCGGCCCCTTTCTCCGCTCTCCATTCTGACAGACCCCCCCCCCCCCCATAGCCCATGGGAGAGAAGGAAGCCAGCTGCGGGGGACGAGGGGGAGGGAGGAAGACACAGCAGGGCGGAAGTGGAAGACACGGAGGGAGACAAGATAAGAAGGGGGTGGAGAACACGGGCGCTGGATGAGGAAGACACAGGGGACAGTTAGGGATGATCGGTGCAACGGAGACAGCTGTGAGCAGCGATCTCCCTGCATGGCTTTTCAGGTGAAAGCCGTGGGAGGGAGAGGAGAAGCAGATGATGAAAAGCCATGCGGGAGATCGGTGCTCACAACTGTCTCCATCGCACCAATCATCCCCGACTGTCGCTGGACATTCATGTGTGCAGATTGCAGGACTGACAGGGGGCCGTAAGCGTGCTCTGCTTTTACCCAGAACTTGCTCTGCCTCTCCTGTGCACGCTCTGGCCAAGGGGAGTGTAGAGGTGGGTGGGAGTCTGCTGAAATCATGACTCCGCCCACCGAGCACCGATAAAAGACACGCCCACTGAATCCGGAGTTTTTAGGGGCTCCAAACAGCTAAAGGGGAGACATTTGACAGGTAAGGATACATGCAGGAGGCATGTATATCCTTATAGTTCAGCACTATGGCAGTAGTTTATAATTGATGAGAGTGGGTTTACATCCACTTTAAGTAATGGGAGCCCAGCTCTGTCAGTACCTCCTCCTTAACTACCCTTCCCTCTCAAGGGGGGGGGCACCAGACTTGAGGGGAAAACGTATATGAAAAGCACAGAGGGCAGGAGCATGTACATCCGAGGATGAGACCCAAGAGTGTTCCCCCGGACCGTAACCCCTCCAGTGAACTAGATATTGTATGTGTCCACGAAAACTATGGGAGTCAATGATAGATTGTATCTCATATTCGTCATGGTTGTTAACCTGAACCGAGCGAGGGCGTGGTACCGGGGTGGTATAGCGATTACATACCAAAGGTTTTAATAAGGAATCATGACATATGTTGGAAAGACGCATGTTGGAAGGCAGATCTAATGCGTAGGCCAATGGGTTAACCTTATGGAGTATATTTTTTCTTTTGAAAGCCCATGGCGTTGAAACACACTCAAAAACTTCACCTGGTGTCAAAAAAATGTGCACACACATAGAGAGTGAAACATAAAAAAGTGCAACGGATACACAAGCCCTCTAAAATCAGAGGACCTTGCCCTGAATCCCCCGGGGCGTTAGGCTCCTGACGGGGACAAGGGTACTTACACTTGGTCCATCTGGCCAAAACCAGACAGACCCCTTTCTCTGGAGAGACTGCCGAAACAGATCCCCCCCAAGTACTCGGTGTGGCTCCCCCGAAGGGAGACCCCATGAGAGAGGGTGAACCAAGCCAAAAGGCCATGTCCACCCCCAAGACTTTCATAGCAGGCCCGAGGACCTGCAACCCTACTCATCACACAGTGCAACAAACCGTGTACATAACAAAAAAAATACAAAAAACGTGACACACAAAGGAAATAAATAAAAAGAAGGTGGGGGAGAAGGAAGTAGAGGAGAGCGAAAAGGTGGCCATTGTGCAATACAATGGCCAGGCCCTCCGGCCAGGAATAAAAAATTCCTCCGGTCCCAGCCAAAAGTTCCGGCCCTCCGGCCAGAAATAAAAAATTCCTCCGGTCCCAGCCAAAAGGCCCGGCCCAGGAGGCAGGTACAAAAAAAAGCGTGTAATGGTGCAGTGACCATGGTGCCTTAAATCAAAGTGACCCTCACTCACAGTGATCTTCAGGCACCCCTGGACTGCCACTCCAGGAGCACATACACCATAGGCTTTCGTCACCAACCCTGCCCAACGACCCAGACCA
Organism: Aquarana catesbeiana; assembly: GCF_042186555.1. Lineage (NCBI taxonomy): Eukaryota > Metazoa > Chordata > Amphibia > Anura > Ranidae > Aquarana > Aquarana catesbeiana. Next base: position 503,125,724 of record NC_133326.1, on the reverse strand, counting down.
CAGCAGCCCCCACTCCAGGCAGGAAGGCCTGAAGTTCTGGAAGCTTGGGGAGAGCCCGGACCTCAACAAGCTCAACCCTCGCTCCCATCACTCCCTCCTAATTACATTCGGGAAGTACTAACTGCTCCACCCTGGTGCTATAGGCGAGTAAGCATTCCTTCCCGAAAAACTGTTGAGCTAGAGCTACCCCAATCTAGACCAGAAGGCCAGGGACCGACCTTCTGGTTCAGACCCAGATGCAGCACCCGTCCTCACCAGGAGAACCCTTCCGGATAGCTCGGACTCGGTCCCACTGACGTCTCGGTGGGCGTCCAGACACCGGCACTGCCCAACCAACCTTCCAAGTCCACTGACACCATTGGATTTGCATGTGTCCTCCCTGCTCTCGGGAGTAACACAGCGCCTCCTCTGGAAACTGATAAGAACAGATACTACACTTGATCTTAGCCAAAAGGCCGAGAAGCGAGAACCTTATGGAGTATATGGAAAAGCCCAATATACCGAGGCGCCAGTTTTAGTGATGGTACACAGAGTCGGAGGCTACGGGAAGATAGCCAGGCCCTCTCCCCAACTTGGTAGGGGGGGGAATTGCAGTTTGTACCTCTCCCTGGAGCGTTACGAGGATTCTTGGAACGGAACAGAGTTTTCGAAGATGTTCCTTGCAGGACGACTGTATCAGGGAACATGGATGGCTGGAACCCCTAGGTCGCCATAAGCCGAGTTAATTGGGAGGCGGCATTAATGGAGCTATTGTGAGCAAACTCCGCCCAAGGTCCAACCATTTGTTATGGTGGCCTGAAGTATAGCAAAGTAGGAACTGCTTCAAGGCTTGGTTAGCCCGTTCTGTGGCCCAATTGGATCGTGGGTGATATGCCGAGGAGAAGGAAAGCTGAACTCCCAACTGCACAAAAGGCTCGCCAAAACCTGGACACAAACTGGAACCGAAAAACCAGTCTCAGACGCATCAACTTCAAGAATGAAGGGTAACATCGGATCAGGATGTGCCAGCACTGGAGCTGCAGCAAAAGTGGCCTTGAGGGATTCAAAGGCTTTAATAGAATTCGGGGAGCAATTCTGTGGGTTGCGTTCTTTTTTGGTCATATCCATCAGGGGTTTGACCAGAGAATAAAAATTACCAATAATACATTTCCGATAATAATTGGCAAGGCCAAGAAAATGTTGTAGAGGATGTAGACCTATGGGTCGAGGCCACTGTAAGACTGCAGATAGTTTCTCTGAGTCCATCGAAAACCCAGAAACAGATATGACATAACTCAAACATTTAACATGTTTACGATGAAACTCGCACAATTCCAACTTGCAATACAGGTTGTTCTCTCTCAACCTCTGAATCACATGGGTGACATCTGTGTGGTGGTTTGCTAGGGATTTAGAATATATGAGAATATAATCAAAGTAAACCATCACACATTACTGCAGAATAACATTGTTAATTCCTGGAAAACTGCAGGAGCATTGCAGAGACCAAAGGGCATTACAAGGTATTCATAGTGTCCGCTCCTAGTATTAAATGCAGTTTTCCATTCATGGCAAAGAAGGTTTTATTGAACATTCACATATTATCCATTGATCAACGTCACCAGTTTTGCAATTACATAGGATTTGTTATATCAGATATCGTTCATGTACATACATACAGTGTTTATTTCAACTTTGCTCTCCATCTCACTGCGTCACTCCTGCAAACCAAAGTTCACCTTTTCCTCATCCCCCCCCCCCCCCCCCCCCCACCCGCACAACTTATAGTATAGAAACTATTCTGCATCTCCTCGTTTTATTTACAGAGATTGTAAGAGTCTGGACATCACTAGCTCTCTCGGGCTTAGCCCCGGTGTGTCCAGCCAATTGGACCAAATTCGTTCAAACCTGGTAGGGCACCCTCTGTGTTGATAAATATACTTCTCCCTTATGAGGGTTTGTCCCATGTGTTCCACCCATGTGCGACTAGTAGGTGGCTCCACCGACTTCCAACCCATAAGTATAAGTTTTCTGGCCTGAAATAAAGCTCTGGAGAACGCGACCCTGACCAATTCTTCAGGGATCTCATCCTCCAGGACCCCCAGTATACAGCACATGGGGTCCATGGGGACTTTCGTTTGAAATACCTCATTGAGCGTACCCATCACCTCCCTCCAATATCGGTGGAGCTTCGGGCATCTCCACAGGAGGTGGATAAGGTCCCCATCATGCTGACGACAGCGGGAACATAGAGGGTCTACTGTCCTGTCCATTTTAAATAGCTTTTTTGGGGTATAGTGCACTCTTAACGCTATAAACAATTGGGAAACCTTTTGTGCAACGTTAAGGGAGCACGTGGATATAGACTGCAAGGCCTCCTCCCATTGCTACTCTGTAATCTGTCCAAGGTCCCTTTCCCAAGCCAGCATTGCATTGCACGGGTATGCTCGCAGGTGCCTCACTAATAACATCTGGTAGCATTGAGATATAATTCCCTTGGTCTCACTACTGGATTGCAACACATGGAACACCGGCGTGGGCGACAGTGTCCAACCCCCCGCGTTCCCCTGTGTAAGAATTGCATGTCGCAGCTGAAGGTAAAAATAGAACATGTTATCTGAAAGGTTAAATTTATCCTGCAGCTCTGTAAAGGAGAGTAGTTTACCGTTTGCGAATATTTGCGACAACAGTTTAACCCCATGTTTGCGCCATCTTGGCCCTTGTAATAGTTTATCCAGCTCCATATAAGAGCGGTTGCCCCATATTGGGCTGAAATCAGTAAAGCCCTGCACCCCCTGAAGCTGTCTAACCTTATTCCAAATTTTTTGTACTAGTGATAATGTTGGGGTCTGTTTGTTGGACTTTGCAAATAGCTGTGCCTCAAGGCCCATGGGAATGGTCTCTGCCCCCGTCGCCATTAACATCAGCCGTGCCGACGAGCCTTTTGGTTCTGGTGTCATAGAGCCGACCAGCTGCTGCAATTGGGACGCTATATAGTACAACCAGGGGTTGGGAACTGCCAACCCCCCACTGTCCTTTGATTGCTGCAGCTGCTCCAGCTTAATTCTGGGGTTTTTGTTGTTCCATAGTAACCGACGGAAGAGTGTATTCACTATTCTGAAAATTTTTAGTGGGACCACTACAGGAGTATTATGTAGGAAGTATAGCAACTGTGGCATTAGGATCATTTTAATTAAGTTGGCTTTGCCCGCCAAGGACATCTTCAGGTTGTTCCAGGTATTTATTTTATCTCGAAAACGAGAAAGCAAGGGGTAGATGTTTAGGGCGCAGTAGTCTCCAATCCTGGGCGCCACTTGTATGCCCAGGTATTTGAAACCAGTGACCAGGGGAATGGGGCAGCTATCAGGGAGTACAACCCCGTGATCTCCTTCCAACAACATCAGAGCCGACTTGGACCAGTTGATGGTTAGCCCGGAATAGTGACCGAACGTCTTTATTATGGACATCACCTCCACTAATGAGTGACTAGTGTCCCCTAAGAAGAGTAACATGTCATCAGCATACAACATTATTTTTTCATGTAGATTTCCGTATTGGAAACCCTGTATCTGGGCGTTATCTCTTATCAGGGCTGCTAGGGGCTCTATCGCGATCGCAAAGAGCAGGGGGGACAGAGGGCAACCCTGCCTTGTCCCCCTTCCCAGAGCGAAGGCGTGCGAAACCCTGTCTGTCACTCTAATATTGGCCTGAGGGGACGCATACAGCAACTTAACCCAAGCTATAAACCGTGCATTCATGGACCTCTTTAATCCTCATGAGATTGTATGCCCCTCTTAAATCGAACTTAGTGAAGACCGTTGCTCCTTTTGAGGCAGTCAAATAATTCCGTTATCAATGGAATCAGACAAGCATTTTTAACAGTAATGCATTGAGACCCCTATAATTAGGGATGAGCTTCCTGTTCGAGTCGAACCCATGTTCGACTCGAACATCGGCTGTTCGATTGTTCGTCGAATAGCGAACGATATGGGCTGTTCGCGCCAAATTCGTGTGGCGCGTCATGGCCCATAATTCACTGAGGCATCGAAGTGCATTGCTGGCTGATGATTGGCCAAACATGCACTATGACCCGCATGCTTGGCCAATCACAGCGCCGTTGTGGCTTTGGCCAATTATGGCTCAGGGGGTTTAGAACACGCCCCGCACTATATAAGGCCGCCTACATGGCGGCCCTGTGTAGTGTGTTCCGGCGTGCTTAGAGAGAGAGAAAGACAGTGTCATTTCATTTGAGTGAGCTACATTAGGCAGGACAGTCGGTGAGTTAGCTGCACTTACAGTGTATTGTGTATATATATGCATCCCAGGTGTTTTGTGTATATATATATATATATATATATATATATACACTGTATTCAGTTTAGCTAGATCCGTTCCTGTTATCTTCCTACTGACAGGCAGGCTTGTCTTGTTACAGTATTTACAGCTACCTGAAGAAAATTGCTGGTGTACTTTTGATCCTATTAGTACCACAGTCAGGCAGCTAGACTATTTACAGTTAGTGTAGTGCGTCCTCCTCACAGTGTTCAGTTAAAGCTACAAGTTAGTTTAGTGTGACCTCTGCACAGTGTTCAGCTAAAACTACAAGTTAGTGTAGTGCACAGTGTTCAGCTAAAGCTAGAAGTTAGGGTAGTGCGTCCTCCTCACAGTGTTCAGCTAAAGCTACAAGTTAGTTTAGTGTGACCTCTGCACAGTGTTCAGCTAAAGCTAGAAGTTAGGGTAGTGCGTCCTCCTCACAGTGTTCAGCTAAAACTACAATTTAGTGTAGTGCGACCTCCGCACAGTGTTCAGCTAAAGCAACAAGTTAGTGTAGTGCGTCCTCCTCACAGTGTTCAGCTAAAACTACAAGTTAGTGTAGTGAGACCTCTGCACAGTGTTCAGCTAAAGCTACAAGATAGTGTAGTGCGTCCTCCTCACAGTGTTCAGCTAAAGCTACAAGTTAGTTTAGTGTGACCTCTGCACAGTGTTCAGCTAAAGCTACAAGTTAGGGTAGTGGGTCCTCCTCACAGTGTTCAGCTAAAGCTACAAGTTAGTTTAGTGTGACCTCTGCACAGTGTTCAGCCAAAGCTACAAGTTAGGGTAGTGCGTCCTCCTCACAGTGTTCAGCTAAAACTACAATTTAGTGTAGTGCGACCTCCGCACAGTGTCCAGCTAAAGCTACAAGTTAGTGTAGTGCGTCCTCCTCACAGTGTTCAGCTAAAACTACAAGTTAGTGTAGTGAGACCTCTGCACAGTGTTCAGCTAAAGCTACAAGTTAGTGTAGTGCGTCCTCCTCACAGTGTTCAGCTAAAGCTACAAGTTAGTTTAGTGTGACCTCTGCACAGTGTTCAGCTAAAGCTACAAGTTAGTGTAGTGTGTCCTCCTCACAGTGTTCAGCTAAAACTACAAGTTAGTGTAGTGAGACCTCCTCACAGTGTTAAGCTAAAGCTACAAGTTAGTTTAGTGTGACCTCTGCACAGTGTTCAGCTAAAGCTACAAGTTAGGGTAGTGCGTCCTCCTCACAGTGTTCAGCTAAAGCTACAAGTTGGTGTAGTGTGTCCTCCTCACAGTGTTCAGCGAAAACTACAAGTTAGTGTAGTGCGACCTCTGCACAGTGTTCAGCTAAAGCTACAAGTTAGTGTAGTGCGTCCTCCTCACAGTGTTCAGCTAAAACTACAAGTTAGTGTAGTGCGTCCTCACAGTGTTCAGCTAAAACTAAAAGTTAGTGTAGTGAGACCTCTGCACAGTGTTCAGCTAAAGCTACAAGTTAGTGTAGTGCGTCCTCCTCACAGTGTTCAGCTAAAGCTACAAGTTAGTTTAGTGTGACCTCTGCACAGTGTTCAGCTAAAGCTACAAGTTAGTGTAGTGCGTCCTCCTCACAGTGTTCAGCTAAAACTACAAGTTAGTGTAGTGAGACCTCTGCACAGTGTTCAGCTAAAGCTACAAGTTAGTGTAGTGCATCCTCCTCACAGTGTTCAGCTAAAGCTACAAGTTAGTTTAGTGTGACCTCTGCACAGTGTTCAGCTAAAGCTACAAGTTAGGGTAGTGCGTCCTACTCACAGTGTTCAGCTAAAGCTACAAGTTGGTGTAGTGTGTCCTCCTCACAGTGTTCAGCGAAAACTACAAGTTAGTGTAGTGCGACCTCTGCACAGTGTTCAAGTTAGTTTAGTGCGTCCTCCTCACAGTGTTCAGCTAAAACTACAAGTTAGTGTAGTGCGACCTCTGCACAGTGTTCAGCTAAAGCTACAAGTTAGTGTAGTGCGTCCTCCTCACAGTGTTCAGCTAAAACTACAAGTTAGTGTAGTGCGACCTCTGCACAGTGTTCAGCTAAAGCTACAAGTTAGTGTAGTGCGTCCTGCTCACAGTGTTCAGCTAAAACTACAAGTTAGTGTAGTGTGACCTCTGCACAGTGTTCAGCTAAAGCTACAAGTTAGTGTAATGCGTCCTCCTCACAGTGTTCAGCTAAAACTACAAGTTAGTGTAGTGAGACCTCTGCACAGTGTTCAGCTAAAGCTACAAGTTAGTGTAGTGCATCCTCCTCACAGTGTTCAGCTAAAGCTACAAGTTAGTTTAGTGTGACCTCTGCACAGTGTTCAGCTAAAGCTACAAGTTAGGGTAGTACGTCCTCCTCACATTGTTCAGCTAAAGCTACAAGTTGGTGTAGTGTGTCCTCCTCACAGTGTTCAGCGAAAACTACAAGTTAGTGTAGTGCGACCTCTGCACAGTGTTCATTTAAAGCTACAAGTTAGTTTAGTGCGTCCTCCTCACAGTGTTCAGCTAAACCTACAAGTTATTTTTTGGCGAGCTCTGCACAGTGTTCACCTAAAGCTACCTGTAGAAGGTTGGTGGTGTTTTCCTGATCCTATCACTACCGCAGGCAGCTAAATAAGCTACAAGTTATTTTTTGGTGAGCTCTGCACAGTGTTCACCTAAGCTACCTGTAGAAGGTTGGTGGTGTTTTCCTGATCCTATCACTACCGCAGGCAGCTAAATAAGCTACAAGTTATTTTTTGGTGAGCTCTGCGCAGTGTTCACCTAAAGCTACCTGTAGAAGGTTGGTGGTGTTTTCCTGATCCTATCACTACCGCAGGCAGCTAAATAAGCTACAAGTTAGTGTAGTGCGAGCTCTGCACAGTGTTTACCTAAAGCTACCTGTAGAAAGTTGGTGGTGTTTTCCTGAACCTATCACTACCGCAGGCAGCTAAATAAGCTACAAGTGAGTGTAGTGTGAGCTCTGCACAGTGTTCACCTAAAGCTACCTGTAGAAGGTTGGTGGTGTTTTCCTGATCCTTTCACTACCGCAGGCAGCTAAATAAGCTACAAGTTATTTTTTGGCGAGTTCTGCACAGTATTCACCTAAAGCTACCTGTAGAAGGTTGGTGGTGTTTTCCTGATCCTATCACTACCACAGGCAGCTAAATAAGCTACAAGTTATTTTTTGGCGAGCTCTGCACAGTGTTCACCTAAGCTACCTGTAGAAGGTTGGTGGTGTTTTCCTGATCCTATCACTACCGCAGGCAGCTAAATAAGCTACAAGTTAGTGTAGTGCGAGCTCTGCACAGTGTTCACCTAAAGCTACCTGTAGAAGGTTGGTGGTGTTTTCCTGATCCTATCACTACCGCTGGCAGCTAAATAAGCTACAAGTTATTTTTTGGCGAGCTCTGCACAGTGTTCAGCTAAAACTACAAGTTAGTGTAGTGAGACCTCTGCACAGTGTTCAGCTAAAGGTACAAGTTAGTGTAGTGCATCCTCCTCACAGTGTTCAGCTAAAACTACAAGTTAGTGTAGTGCGACCTCTGCACAGTGTTCAGCTAAAGCTACAAGTTAGTGTAGTGTGACCTCTGCACAGTGTTCAGCTAAAGCTACAAGTTAGTGTAGTGCGTCCTCCTCACAGTGTTCAGCTAAAACTACAAGTTAGTGTAGTGCGTCCTCACAGTGTTCAGCTAAAACTACAAGTTAGTGTAGTGAGACCTCTGCACAGTGTTCAGCTAAAGCTACAAGTTAGTGTAGTGCGTCCTCCTCACAGTGTTCAGCTAAAGCTACAAGTTAGTTTAGTGTGACCTCTGCACAGTGTTCAGCTAAAGCTACAAGTTAGTGTAGTGCATCCTCCTCACAGTGTTCAGCTAAAGCTACAAGTTAGTTTAGTGTGACCTCTGCACAGTGTTTAGCTAAAGCTATAAGTTAGGGTAGTGCGTCCTCCTCACAGTGTTCAGCTAAAGCTACAAGTTGGTGTAGTGTGTCCTCCTCACAGTGTTCAGCGAAAACTACAAGTTAGTGTAGTGCGACCTCTGCACAGTGTTCAGCTAAAGCTACAAGTTAGTTTAGTGCGTCCTCCTCACAGTGTTCAGCTAAAACTACAAGTTAGTGTAGTGCGACCTCTGCACAGTGTTCAGCTAAAGCTACAAGTTAGTGTAGTGCGTCCTCCTCACAGTGTTCAGCTAAAACTACAAGTTAGTGTAGTGCGACCTCTGCACAGTGTTCAGCTAAAGCTACAAGTTAGTGTAGTGCGTCCTCCTCACAGTGTTCAGCTAAAACTACAAGTTAGTGTAGTGCGACCTCTGCACAGTGTTCAGCTAAAGCTACAAGTTAGTGTAGTGCGTCCTCCTCACAGTGTTCAGCTAAAACTACAAGTTAGTGTAGTGTGACCTCTGCACAGTGTTCAGCTAAAGCTACAAGTTAGGGTAATGCGTCCTCCTCACATTGTTCAGCTAAAGCTACAAGTTGGTGTAGTGTGTCCTCCTCACAGTGTTCAGCGAAAACTACAAGTTAGTGTAGTGCGACCTCTGCACAGTGTTCATTTAAAGCTACAAGTTAGTTTAGTGCGTCCTCCTCACAGTGTTCAGCTAAACCTACAAGTTATTTTTTGGCGAGGTCTGCACAGTGTTCACCTAAAGCTACCTGTAGAAGGTTGTTGGTGTTTTCCTGATCCTATCACTACCGCAGGCAGCTAAATAAGCTACAAGTTATTTTTTGGTGAGCTCTGCACAGTGTTCACCTAAGCTACCTGTAGAAGGTTGGTGGTGTTTTCCTGATCCTATCACTACCGCAGGCAGCTAAATAAGCTACAAGTTATTTTTTGGCGAGCTCTGCACAGTGTTCACCTAAAGCTACCTGTAGAAGGTTGGTGGTGTTTTCCTGATCCTATCACTACCGCAGGCAGCTAAATAAGCTACAAGTTAGTGTAGTGTGAGCTCTGCACAGTGTTTACCTAAAGCTACCTGTAGAAAGTTGGTGGTGTTTTCCTGAACCTATCACTACCGCAGGCAGCTAAATAAGCTACAAGTGAGTGTAGTGCGATCTCTGCACAGTGTTCACCTAAAGCTACCTGTAGAAGGTTGGTGGTGTTTTCCTGATCCTTTCACTACCGCAGGCAGCTAAATAAGCTACAAGTTATTTTTTGGCGAGTTCTGAACAGTGTTCACCTAAGCTACCTGTAGAAGGTTGGTGGTGTTTTCCTGATCCTATCACTACCATAGGCAGCTAAATAAGCTACAAGTTATTTTTTGGCGAGCTCTGCACAGTGTTCACCTAAGCTACCTGTAGAAGGTTGGTGGTGTTTTCCTGATCCTATCACTACCGCAGGCAGCTAAAAAAGCTACAAGTTAGTGTAGTGCGAGCTCTGCACAGTGTTCACCTAAAGCTACCTGTAGAAGGTTGGTGGTGTTTTCCTGATCCTATCACTACCGCTGGCAGCTAAATAAGCTACAAGTTATTTTTTGGCGAGCTCTGCACAGTGTTCACCTAAAGCTACCTGTAGAAGGTTGGTGGTGTTTTCCTGATCCTATCACTACCGCAGGCAGCTAAATAAGCTACAAGTTAGTGTAGTGCATGCTCTGCACAGTGTTCACCTAAAGCTACCTGTAGAAGGTTGGTGGTGTTTTCCTGATCCTATCACTACCCATGGCAGCTAAATAAGCTACAAGTTATTTTTTGGCGAGCTCTGCACAGTGTGTTCTCATACTACAGGCAGGCAGTTGATTTTGCTAGCTGCAGTATCAGTATATATATATATATATATATATATATATATATATATATATATATATATATATATCCCAGCTTAGTGCAGCTACAGGCCATTAGTATATCTGGAAGGCCAACAAGGAGAGGCAGACAGTCACAAGCCAATAAAAGAGGGCAAGCAGGCTCTGTGTCTAGAGGCAACAGTGCTGGTCGTGGAGACGGTGCATCCTCATCAGCACGTGGCCGTGGGACACGCTTGGCCTTTTTTCGGCAGCTCGCCATGTTGAGCCGCAACATGCGGAAGACTTGGTCGAGTGGATGACCAAGCCATCCTCATCCTCCTCATCCTCTCTCACCCATGCTCAGGGTACTTTGTCTGGCAAAGCAGCTGCCAATGTGGCCTCTTTCCTCGGCTCAATGTCCCTAGCCCCACCTTCCCTAGCCCCACCGTGTCCTCCTGAGTAGTCCCTCGAACTGTTTGACCACAGTGTTGGGTACATGCTCCAGGAGGATGCCCAGCATTTGGAAGGCTCTGATGATGATACTGAGCTAGATGAAGGCAGTAACGTGAGCACGGACAGAGGGGGTGCCCAAGAAGGACAGCAATCTGGCAGTCATGCTCCCCCTGCTGTAGCATACTGCCAGGTTTGCTCCAGTGATGAGGAGGGAGGGGATGATGAGGTCACTGACTCAACGTGGGTGCCTGATAGGAGAGAGGAGGAGGAGGAGGCACATCACCAACAAGGCAGGATGCCCTCCAGGGGCCAGCCTAAGGGCAGCACACTGACTGCATCACACCCCAAAGCTCCACATGTGCAGGGCGCTGCAGTCTCTCCGCGTTATTCAAAAAGTTCTTTGGTGTGGGCCTTTTTTGAGACGAGTGCATCAGATCGCACCGCTGCTATTTGCAACATATGTCTCAAGCGTATCTCGCGTGGCCAAAGTACTTGTGGGTATTCTGCTTTCGGTACACCAACGTCAGATTGTACCAGGCAAATTTCCCTGCCCCAGCTGCTGCACCGCCTAAAGAAGTTCGCTCCCAGCCATCCACATGCCCAGCGGTTGAATGCTAGCTTGGCAAAATTACTAGCACTTCAACTGCTGTCTTTTCAGTTGGTAGACTCTGCCCCCTTCCGTGAGTTTGTGGAATGTGCGGTTCCTCAGTGGCAGGTACCCAAACGCCACTTTTTCTTACGGAAGGCGATTCCGGGTCTCTACCGGCATGTGGAAGGCAATGTCCATGCCTCGCTGGACAGGGCGGTCAGCGGTAAGGTGCATATTACTGCTGACTCATGGTCCAGCAGGCATGGACAGGGACGTTACCTAAGTTTCACCGCGCATTGGGTGACTCTGCTGGCAGCTGGGAAGGATGCAGGACAAGGTGCAGTAGTGTTGGAGCTTGTTCCGCCACTAAGCCTCCAAAATGCCACTACTAATGATTGTGACACACCTCTCTCCTCCACCCCCTCCTCTTCTTCTTCCTCCATGGCCTCTTCCTCTGCTTTGTCCTCGGAACCAGCGGTGCTCCGTAGGCATTCAAGGGGCTACGCAAGTACGCAGGCCAAAAGATGCCATGCGGTGCTTGAGCTGATGTGCATGGGGGACAGGAGCCACACTGGGGCAGAGGTTCTGTCAGCTCTGCAGGGGCAGGTTCAGAGGTGGTTGACGCCACGCCAACTTAAGGCAGGAATGGTGGTTTGCGACAATGGCACCAACCTCCTCTCTGTCCTCCGACAGGGACAAATGACCCATGTGACCTGTTTGGCTCACGTCCTTAACTTGGTGGTGCAGCGGTTCTTGGGCAGGTACCCGGGCTTACAGGATGTCCTGAGGCAGGCCAGGAAAGTCTGTTTGCATTTCTGCCGGTCATATAATGCCAGTGCTCGGCTGGCGGACCTCCAAAAGAAGTTTAACCTGCCCAAGAACCGCCTAATCTGTGACATGCCCACCAGGTGGAACTCAACGTTGGCCATGCTGCAGCGGCTGCACATGCAGCAGAGGGCCATCAATGAGTACCTGTGCGACTATGGCACCAGGACAGGGTCAGGGGAGCTTGGTTTTTTTTCCCCACGCCAGTGGGCCATGATCAGGGATGCATGCACTGTCCTGTCACCATTTGAGGAGGCCACGAGGATGGTGAGCAGTGACAGTGCATGCATCAGTGACACTGTCCCCCTTGTCCACCTGTTGGAGCACACGCTGTGTGGAATAATGGACAGGGCACTTGAGGCAGAACAGAGGCAGGAAGAGAAGGACTTCCTTAGCTCTCAAGGCCCCCTTTATCCAGACAGTGTTCCTGCGTGCCCGCCGATCACACAGGAAGAGGATGAGGAGGAGGAGGATTGTGTCAGTATGGAGGTGGAGCCTGGCACTCAGCATCAGCAGCAGTCTTTAAGGGATCAGTCCCAAGAAACACATGGACTTGTACGTGGCTGGGAGGAGGTGGCTGCGGACCATGTCGTCCTTAGTGACCCAGAGGACTCCGGACCGAATGCCTCAGCAAACCTATGCTGCATGGCCTCCCTGATCCTGCAAAGCCTGCGTAAGGATCCTCGTATTCGTGGTATCAAGGAGAAGGACCAATACTGGCTGGCAACCCTCCTTGATCCACGTTACAAGGGTAAGGTCGTGGACCTTATCTTGCCATCCCAGAGGGAGCAGAAGATGAAACATCTTCGGGAGGCCTTGTAGAACAGTCTGTGCTACGCGTTCCCAGAGACTGGGAGGTTACAAACTCATGTTTCTGGACAACGTGTTGCTGAGGCTTCAGTCAGTCAAAGAAGGAGCGATGGAGAAGGTGGCCGTCTGACCGATGCGTTCAGACAATTTTTTAGTCTGCAGCCCCAAGGTATGATCGGTTCCAGCAACCATCGCCAGCGTCTGTTTTACATGGTGCAGGAATACCTAGGGGCAAGATTTGACTTGGACACCTTTCCCATCAAAAAGCCTCTGGGTTACTGGGTCTTGAGGATGGATCACTGGCCAGAGCTTGCACAGTATGCAATTGAGCTACTGGCCTGTCCTGCATCCAGCGTTCTTTCGGAACGCACATTCAGTGCTGCTGGAGGCTTTGTAACCGATCACAGGGTGCGTCTGTCCACCGACTCGGTCGATCGACTGACCTTCATAAAAATGAATCAGTTTTGGATCACCACCAGCTACCAAGCACCTGATGCTGATGTAACCGAATAATTTTTTTAAAAATCTCAGATCCCTTCAAAGACTGCCTATGCTGATGCTGAGTGACTATCCTGAGTAATTATCTTCTTCCTCCTCAATGATTACGCTGATAGCTTGTAAGAACATTTTTGGTTCTGGGCGCCGCCACCAGTGCCTAAGGCCCAATTTTTCAGCCCCTGTTAAACAGGGGCGTGTAATTACAATTTTTGATGCAATACTTTGCAGCAGGGCTCGTTCCTGCATTCTAACTAGAGTTTCTGTAAGGGGTTGCAGTGTTGTGGCACCAGCACCAGTGCCTAAGGCCTAATTTTTCAACCCCTGTTTAACAGGGGCATGTAATTACAATTTTTGATGCAATACTTTGCAGCAGGGCTCGTTCCTGCGTTCCAACTAGAGTATCTGTGAGGGGTTGCAGTGTTGTGGCACCAGCACCAGTGCCTAAGGCCCAATTTTTCAGCCCCTGTTCAACAGGGGCATGTAATTACAATTCTTGATCTAATATTTCACAGCAGGGCCCGTTTCTGTGCCCACCAAGAGCGAGTGAGGACTTACAGTGTTGTGGCACCAGCACCACTACCACCACCACCACCAAAGGCCCAATTTTTCTACCCCTGTTCAACAGGGGCATGTAATTACAATATTTGATCTAATATTTCACAGCAGGGCCCTATTCTGCGCCCACCAATCGCGAGTGAAGACTTACAGTGTTGTGGCACCAGCACCACCACCACCACCACCAAAGGCCCAATTTTTCAGCCCCTGTTCAACAGGGGCATGTAATTACAATTCTTGATCTAATATTTCACAGCAGGGCCCGTTTCTGTGCCCACCAAGAGCGAGTGAGGACTTACAGTGTTGTGGCACCAGCACCACCACCAAAAGCCCAATTTTTCTGCCCCTGTTCAACAGGGGCATGTAATTACAATTCTTGATCTAATGTTTCACAGCAGGGCCCGTTTCTGCGCCCCCCAAGAGCGAGTGAGGACTTACAGTGTTGTGGCACCACCACCACCACCACTACCAAAGACCCAATTTTTCTGCCCCTGTTCAACAGGGGCATGTAATTACAATTCTTGATCTAATAGTTCACAGCAGGGCCCGTTTCTGCGCCCACTGAGAGCGAGTGAGGACTTACAGTGTTGTGACACCAGCACCACCACCACCACCAAAGGCCCAATTTTTCTGCCCCTGTTCAACAGGGGCATATAATTACAATTCTTGATCTAATATTTCACAGCAGGGCCCATTTCTGTGCCCACCAAGAGCGAGTGAGGACTTACAGTGTTGTGGCACCAGCACCACCACCACCACCAAAAGCCCAATTTTTCTGCCCCTGTTCAACAGGGGCATGTAATTACAATTCTTGATCTAATATTTCACAGCAGGGCCCATTTCTGCGCCCACCAAGAGCGAGTGAGGACTTACAGTGTTGTGGCACCAGCACCACCACCACCACCAAAGGCCCAATTTTTCTGCCCCTGTTCAACAGGGGCATGTAATTACAATTCTTGATCTAATATTTCACAGCAGGGCCCTGTGAGGGCTTACAGTGTTGTGGCCACAACAACACCTAAGGCCCAAATTTCTGCTGAGTATATAGGGCAGGTCCCTACTTTCAAACATCCAACTTACAAACGACTCCTACTTGCAAACGGAAGGAGACAACAGGAAGTGAGATGAAATCTACCCCTAGGAAGGGAAATTCTCTCCTGTAAGAGTTAATATGGGAAAAACATTTCTCCTTTCCACTGATGCTTTATCACCAATCCTTGTTTCACAAAAAAACCCAAATTTTCAAAAAACATTTGTCACTGGGACAAAAAATGAGGTGAAATCTTCTGAAGAGGAGCACAGACAGCAAAACAAATGTCACAGGGGTGATAAGCTTGAAATAGATTTTTTGGCTGGAGCTAAACACGTTAAAAATGTACCAGTTCAAAATTACAAACAGATTCTACTTAACAACAAACCTACAGTCCCTGTCTTGTTTGCACCGCCTGTATACTGCTGTTCAGAGTATATAGGGCCTGGTGGCCCCACACCTTTCCTTTTTTTAATTTGGGTGCAGGGTTCCCCTTAATATCCATACAAGACCCAAAGGGCCTGGTAATGGACTGGGGGGTACCCATGCCGTTTGTCTCACTGATTTTCATCCATATTGCCAGGACCCGACATTACATTAAAGCCGCAAGCAGTTTTAAATGACTTTTTTTCCTTTAAAAAAGACATTTTGTGCAGGGACTGTTCTAAGCACGGGAAACACGCGCCACTTTACAGGCATACTATAGACACCCCCCAGGTACAATATTTAAAGGAATATTTCACTTTTTTTTTTTTTACTTTACGCATCATTAAAATCACTGCTCCAGAAAAAACGGCCGTTTTTGCAACTTTTTTTTGCATTGATACATGTCCCCTGGGGCAGGACCCGGGTCCCCAAACCCTTTTTAGGACAATACCATGAAAATTAGCCTTTAAAATGAGCACTTTTGATTTTGAACGTTCGAGTCCCATAGACATCAATGGGGTTCTAACGTTCGTGCAAATTTTCAGTCCGTTCGCAGGTTCTGGTGCGAACAGAACCGGGGGGTGTTCGGCTCATCCCTACCTATAATCGATACATGGTCTCAGTTCACCACTCTTCTTTTTCACTAAGAGAAAATTGAGTACTGTCCGTGATACTTTTTTTATTTGCACTAACATACAATTTTTCAGGACAAGCTTTCGGGGTATGTCCCCTTCTTCAAGGTCCAAGCAGTACTGATTCACAAATTTTTAAGCAGAATGTTAAAGAAGAAGAAAAAAAAAAGAAGAGAAAACCAAACACATACAAATCAATGGTAATAAAGATAGCAGCAGAGTTAGTGAGATAAGACAGAGGGAGAGCTAGGGGGGAATGCGGGGGGGGGGGGGGGGGGGGGGATACTAATCACAGAGCGGTCGTAAAACTTTAGCATAAAAAGCATAAAAATTTGTGAATCAGTACTGCTTGGACCTTGAAGAAGGGGACATACCCCGAAAGCTTGTCCTGAAAAATTGTATGTTAGTGCAAATAAAAAAAGTATCACGGACAGTACTCAATTTTCTCTGTCACTTTTGCACTAATACGGCTACAACAAATCAAGTATGATGGAAGATTTTCACTAAGAAAAAGACAGCAGTGGCAGGAAAAGAGGATTTACGGATGAACCCCGGGATAGTGAATTCACAACATACTCCTCCATAGCCTTATTCTCCAAGACAGGCAGAGGGTAAACTCGGTCACAAGGAGGAATAGCACCAGGTTGAAGGTCAATTGTGCAATCATAAGGCCGATGTGGAGGCAAAATACCAGCCTGACCTTTGTCAAAGGCATCACAGAATTCATGGTACTCCTCTAGCAGTGAAGAGACCGAAAATGTGTACATGACCTTAATCACTTTCTGAAAACATGTATTAGTGCATTGTGGCGACCATGACAGAACCTCGGCTCTACTCCACACAAATGAAGGTTTGTGCTTCTGTAACCAAGGATTACCAATGACAACTGGGTAATAAGGTGAGGAAATTACTTGGACTTGGATTATCTCATGGTGAATAGCCCCTACAACCATGGTCAATGGAGCGTTTTATGGGTCACATGGGCATGTTGTAGAGGTCTCCCATGAATAGCCTCAATGACAAGTGGGAAGCAATGAGGCTGCAGTGGTATCGAGTGCTTTAGCGCGAAAGCGCTATCTATAAACTAGCCTGCTGCCCCAGAATCGATTAGTGCCTGGGTATCGATGGAAAATTCAGACCAGGAAAAGGATAACTGGAACTAGAGGCTTATCTTTCAGTATAGCTGGGGAAGCAAAGATGCCACCTAAGGTATGACCCCTAAAGGACCTCAGGTGCAGGTGTTTCCCAGACGGGTTGGACAAGATTTCGATAAGTGACTTGCTTGGCTACAGTTTAGGCACAAATCTCTCCTTTCTCTTAAAGGCCCCCTCTTTGGCAGAGAGACATGTGAAGCCCAGCTGCATGGGCTCTACTTTACAAGAGGACTCGGGCCCAGGAGGTATGGGAGGGTGCTATAAATAAATAAGCAGTGTGCTGGTCTATTCACAGTACAGCTCTGCATGTTTCTTCGTTCCTCTGCCTATGTGGAGGGGGGTTTGTGCCTTTCCTCCAATTAGCTCACACACAGTGTATGCCCAGACTCCCCTCCCACTGCTGAAACAGGAAGAAAAATTCTAACACGATGTGCACTTTCTAAAGAATGTAGAAAGCTGAAGACAGCCGATATACAGTGCCTTGCAAAAGTATTCACCCCCTTGGTTTTTTACCTATTTTGTTACATTACAGCCTTTAGTTCAATGTTTTTTTAATCTGAATTATTTGTGATGGATCAGAACACAATAGCCTAAGTTGGTGAAGTAAAATTAGAAAAATATATACATAAAACTATTTTTCAGAAATAAAAAACTGATAATTGGCATGTGCGAATGTATTCACCCCCTTTTTAATGAAGCCCATAAAAAGCTCTGATGTAACCAATTACCTTCAGAAGTCACGTATAGTGAAATGATGTCCACCTGTGTGCAATATAAGTGTCATATGATCTGTTATTACATATACACATCTTTTTGAAAGCCCCCAGAGGCTGCAACACCTAAGAAAAAGGCACCGCTAACCAAACACTGCCATAAAGACCATGGAACTCTCCAAACAAGTAAGAGACAATGTTGTTGAGAAGTACAAGTCAGGGTTAGGTTATAAAAAAAGTTATCCAAATCTTTCATGATCCCTAGGAGCACCATCAAATCCATCATAACCAAATGGAAAGAACATGGCACAACAGCAAACGTGCCAAGAGACGGCCACACACCAAAACTCACAGACCGGGCAAAGAGGGCATTAATCAGAGAGGCAGCACAGAGACCTGAGGTAACCCTGGGGGAGCTGCAGAGTTCCACAGCAGAGACTGGAGTATCTGTACATAGGACGACAATAAGCCGTACGCTCCATAGAGTTGGGCTTTATGGCAGAGCGGCCAGAAGAAAGCCATTACCTTCAGCAAAAAACAAAGTGACATGTTTTGAGTTTGCGAAAAGGCATGTGGGAGACTCCCAAAATGTATTTCCTAGTCAAAGCCCAGACCTCAATCCAATAGAAAATCTGTGGTCAGACTTAAAGATTGCTGTTCACAAGCGCAAACCATCCAACTTGAAGGAGCTGGAACAGTTTTGCAAGGAGGAATGGGCAAAAATCCCAGTGGTAAGATGTGGCAAGCTCATAGAGACTTATCCAAAGTGACTTGGAGCTGTGATAGCCGCAAAAGGTGGCTCTACAAAGTATTGACTTTAGGGGGGTGAATAGTTATGCACATTGACTTTTCCTGTTATTTTGTCCTATTTGTTGTTTGCTTCACAATAAAAAAAGAAACATCTTCAAAGTTGTGTGCATGTTCTGTAAATTAAATGATGCAAATCCTCAAACAATCCATGTTAATTCCAGGTTGTGAGGCAACAAAACACGAAAAATGCCAAGGGGGTTGAATACTTTTGCAAGGCACTGTAGATGTAAAACTTATGTAGGGAGATTTGTTTTATCTCTGTATATCATCTGAGGCTGTTCACTTCACTGGGTATATGTGAGGGTTTCACATCCATTTTAAAGGAAGGTCTGTCACAGAGTCTGGTATCAACAAGATCAACTCCTCAAGACTCCCAGATATATCTTGAGCTGAAATCTCATCATTAATGTTATCAGAGAGGCTATGGGAAAAAGCAGCCATGAGAGCCTCATTGTTCCAACCAACCTCTGCTGCCAGTGTACAGAATTTATTAGCATAGTCGCCAACAGTTCTAGTACTTTGTTTAATGGACATGAGGTTTTCAGTAGCAGAGATGGAGCGAGTGGGAAAATCAAATACTCTTTTAAAGGAGGCCACAAACTCAGGGTAATTCTGGACAATGGGTTTTCATGTCTCCCATAGTGGGTTTGCCCAAGCCAGGGCTAAGCCAGAAGGCAAAGAAATTATGAAGCCTATGTTGCTTCTGTCAGTAAGGAACGCCTGGGGCAACATATCAAAATATATTCCAATCTGGTTGAGAAACCCTCTGCAGTGAGCTGGATCGCCCCCAAAATGCTGGGGAAGCAGAGCAGAACCCGTCATACATCTTACAGTGGTAGTGTTGAACAGAGACAGGAGCAGCAGCAGGGATGGCTTGCAACACTGGTTGTACCGGAGCAGGAGGATCCAGATGAGCAGTCCAATCAGGAGCGTTTGTATTGCTATGGCAAACTGATCCATGCAGTGGTCCTGTTCGTCCAATCTGGCAAAAATACTACAACTAGGTGGATGGCCTGCATCTTGTGGATTCATGGCCCTTCCGTAATGTCAGGAACCATAAACAAGACAGAGACAAAAAGTGCAGTTAAAATCACACAAAAATAGCACAGTTCAGGAACCTGGTCAAAAAACAAAAGCCAGGGTTTGCATGCCAAAGCGGGTAATCTGATGAGACGGGGTCAGGAAGCCAGAAGTCAGCGTAGTCAGGAGCAAAAATCAGAAACAGTAATCGGAAAGAAAGTCAGCCAGGCCAAGTCATACACAGGAGCACAGGAAGAAAGCACTTATGCCCCATACACACAAGCATATTTTCCGTCGGAAAAAACTTGGATGGTTTTTCCGACGCAATTCCGCTCAAGCTTGGCTTGCATACACACGGTCACACAAAAGTTCTCTCTTTCGACCGTCAAGAATGCGGTGACGTACAGCACTACGACGAGCCGAGAAAATTAAATTCAATGCTTCCGAGCATGCGTTGAATTGTTTCCGAGCATGCGTAGGAATTTTGCGCGTTGGAATTTCTACAGATGATCGGAATTCAGAACTTTTTCCAACCAAAAAATAGAGAACCTGCTCTCAATCTTTTGCTGGCGGGAATTCCGCCAGTAAAAGTCTGATGGAGCATACACACGGTCGGAATTTCCGACCAAAGGCTCACATCGGACTTTTGCTGGGGGAATTTCAGATCGTGTGTACGGGGCATTAGAGATCTTAGACCACACAAGGGCAAGGGGGAAATGAGCTCAACTGCTTAAATATCAAAAAGGGGCTGGCTGTAGGCTGGACTAATGAGGCAGGTTAATGGTAACCAGGTGAGTCACTGTGGCTGGCAATTGCTTGACAGATGAGCAGCTTCTGAGCACTGAAAAAAGAGCTGCTCATTAAGTAGCAGGAGCCCAGCCCTGACAGGAACAAAGAAACCAAATCCACGTATCTACAAAAAGCCACTCTACAAACAATATTTTTCCTTACCCGCCTGTGTAAGCACCTTGACAAGGAAAACATAGGCTACCGTGTGCAGGGGCCAAAAATGCAGCCCCTGGGTGGCAGGTTAGGCATCAGGTTTTAAAAGAAAACCCCTGCAGCCAAAAAATACAGTCAGTATTGATCTCACCTTCTAAAAAATGCTTGCTTCCTGGCTCCCATAGTGATTTAGTGTCTTCAGTACTTCTGGCTCACAGACCCCGAAAAAGGATGGAGATGAGGAATTCTGACTTTACTTGCTTAACCGATTGACATCCGCGCTATAGCTGAATGACGGCCACATCGCGGACCTGAATTTCTGGGAGGCCATCATATGACGGCCTCCCCTGTGCACGCGCCCTGCAGGGCGCACGCGGAGCACGCTGTGATCACCGAGTCACTGAGACTCGGGTGATCACCGATCCGAGTAACGGGCCGGTTCCAGCCCCTTACCATGTGATCAGCTGTCAGCCAATGACAGTTGATCACATGTTTAAAACAAAAGCTCTGTGATCGTTTTTTTTTCTCTTCACGCTGACAGCGCGAGGAGAAAAAAAAGGCGATCACCGGCTTATCTGCAAGGGACATCGGTCCAGAAGAGGAAGAGGCAATTCTGCCTCATATTTGCCAACAGTACCCCCTGCCAGTGCCACCTGCCATTGCCACCTGACAGTGACCACCAGTGCCACCTATCAATGCCCACAAGTGCCACCTATCAATGCCCACCAGTGGTGCCAATCAGTGTCACCTAGCAGTGCTGCCTATCAGTGTAACTGATCAGTGCCCATTATTGCCACCCATCAGTGCCCATCACTGCCACCCATCAGTGCCCATCACTGCCACCTATCGGTGCCCATCACTGCCGCCTCATCAGCGTACATCAATGAAGGAGAAAAATTACCTGTTTTAAAATTTTATAACAAAATATAAAATTTTTTTTTTTAAATTCGGTCTTTTTACATTTTTTTAACAAAAAATAAAAACCGCAAAGGTGATCAAATATCACCAAAAGAAAGCTCTATTTGTGGGGAAAAAAATGATACAAATTTCATTTGGGTACAGTGTTGTATGTCCACACAATTGTCATTCAAAGTGCGTCAGCACTGAAAGCTGAAAATTGATCTGGATAGGAGGGGGTTTAAGTGCCCAGTAAGCAAGTGGTTAAATAACTGTGCTGGGTCACTGGGTCACTTAGAAAGAATCTAAGCCAGAGACATAATGAATGAAGGCAGGGTTCCTGCCTTCACCGGGTATTTCCAAACTTAGCAAATATGTTATTCTAGTTCTTACATTAGGATTTATTACAGCTTGTGCCTAAGTAAAGTTCCAAGAAATGCAGCAAGTGAGCAGGATCTGTGCCAGTAATGTGGTTGCTCACAACAGTAAACGTTTTCCTGGGGGATGAAAACTTCACCCAGACATTTAGAAGGAAAGATTCTGGAGAAATCCACTGTTCATTTTTTTTTTTACATAAGTTTAAAGGACAACTCTAGAGAAGAATCTAATGGTATCCAGGAAAAATGGAATTGGAACTACAGTAAAAAAACAAAACAAAAAAAAAAACAGGAGCTGCTGGATGATTGGGTTTGCCTCGTTCCTGGTAATAACAACCCTTATGGCAGTACCACACCCTCTGACCCACCAACACAAAGTTTTATCAGTGAGTTTAATTCTTCTTTAAATTAAAAAAAAATAGGAGTGCCTTCAGGCAGCAAGGACAGTGTGGAACTGGGCTGCAATACTTTCTGAACCATTTAAAAACAAAAGCTCAGACAAAGAGTTATGGCTTAAAGTGGAACTTAACTACATTTGAACACCACAAACCGAAAACATTATTTTATTCATTTTTAATATTCAAAGTAAATTCACCCATCCATCCGTGCTTTATTGTATTCAGAAATCCCTTTGGAAAAACACCTCCCCTAGCATCTCTAGCCACGGCCATCTTGAGTAAGGGCAGAGGATTCATGTAGCATTTACTTCCTGGAATCTATCTGCCCTTAGATCAGGCATGCAGGCAGGAGGGTGTGTTTGGCTAAGAAAGCCCTTTTCCTTTCTCTGGATAAAAGAAAAAAAAAAAACACCCAGGAAGACTCCTGGGATGCATGACAACATTTTGGCCTATGCTAGAAAGCAGGAAGTAGATGAAGAAATGTAAAAAAAAAAAAAAAGGTTAAAACAAGTAAATATAATATACTGTCTTATCTATTTACTAAGGCAAGCAGCATAAGGCTTAAAAATAGTATATGTTGATTTTGGTTTCACTTTACCTTGCTGCATACTTCCAGTGGTCCGTGAATCAGAGAGCCTTGAACTAGACATAAACCAGACAACTAGCAGCCCTCCACCCCCTTATTTCCTGCAGGTTTTCTTTAAAACACATGCACACTAAAAGATGCAATGTTAGGAAACCACAGCATTTTTGTAAATTCACAGCATGGAAATGCATTGGTGAAAACCAGACAAATATTCCCATGTGGTCTAGGAGAATTTAAAATGTGGTAAATGAGAGCCTATACCACAAACACATAAACGCACAGGACAATTATATATACAATCTATATCACATTTCTGTTTTCAAACTGTTCACACATGAACTGTTTTTAGAACATTTTGACCCTGTTACCAAAACCACAGCCCATATGTTTGCTATAATTATACAGGTGTCAGAAAGGCTGACCCAATTCTCATAATATGTATTGATGAATGCTGTGTTAGGTAAACCAGGTATAACTGGACTGAGTGCTAGTTCACACCAGAAGCAGTTCCGTGCGCTTTTGTTCTGCACTAAAAATGCATGCAGTGTTTTCCATGTATTCCAGTGGCTCTAGTTCACACTAGTGCAGTCAATTCTAGTCTGTTTCCGGTGCAGAAACTGACTGCATTGGTGTGAACTAGAGTCATTGGAATACATGGAAAACACTGCATGCATTTTTAGTGCAGAACAAAAGCGCACGGAACTGCTTCTGGTGTGAACTGGCCCTTACAGAATAAGTCAGATTTTTCTGGTACAGGTTAGAATTTAAAACCAACACTGGCAGAGTTTCTACCACTTTAAGGGCCAGTTCACACCATAGAAACGCAGTGCGGATGCGTTCCAGATGTTTTTATGCATGCGCGTTTTGGATGTGTACCAGATGCAGTCCAGTGCATTTTTACCCCCTCTTTTTCCTTAACCTTAAGTGCTAGTTCACACCAGGCGCAGTTCCGTTCAGTTCTGAGCGCTTTTTTTCTACACAAAATGCATGCACAGTGTTTTCCATGTATTCCAATGGCTCTAGTTCACACCATGCAGTCAGTTTCTGCACAGGAAACTGACCAGAAACTGACTGCATAGTGTGAAATAGAGCCATTGGAATACATGGAAAACACTGTGCATGCATTCTGAGTGCAGAAAAAAAGCACACGGAACTGAACGGAACTGCGTCTGGTGTGAACTAGCACTAAATAAGGACATGTGTGTTCCAGTGCATTTTTGGCACATTCCAGTGCATTTTTAATGCATTTTACAGCGTTCCAGTTCAGTCCAGTGCAGGGAAATTGCAGCATGTTCTACTTTTGTTTCCTGAAACTGGAACACACTGGAACTGCAAGCACTGGTGTGAACTATGCCAAACCAATGTGCCAGGCGGGGGAGCATACAAACCAATGTGCCAGGCGGGGAGCATACAAACCAATGTGCCAGGCGGGGAAGCATACAAACCAATGTGCCAGGCGGGGGAGCATACAAACCAATGTGCCAGGCGGGGAGCATACAAACCAATGTGCCAGGCGGAGGAGCATACAAACCAATGTGCCAGGTGGGGAGCATACAAACCAATGTGCCAGGCGGGGGAGCATACAAACCAATGTGCCAGGTGGAGGAGCATACAAACCAATGTGCCAGGCGGGGGAGCATACAAACCAATGTGCCAGGCGGGGAGCATACAAACCAATGTGCCAGGCGGGGGAGCATACAAACCAATGTGCCAGGCGGGGGAGCATACAAACCAATGTGCCAGGCGGGGAGCATACAAACCAATGTGCCAGGCGGGGGAGCATACAAACCAATGTGCCAGGCGGGGGAGCATACAAACCAATGTGCCAGGCGGGGGAGCATACAAACCAATGTGCCAGGCGGGGGAGCATACAAACCAATGTGCCAGGCGGAGGAGCATACAAACCAATGTGCCAGGCGGGGAGCATACAAACCAATGTGCCAGGCGGGGAGCATACAAACCAATGTGCCAGCCGGGGAGCATACAAACCAATGTGCCAGGCGGGGGAGCATACAAACCAATGTGCCAGGCGGAGGAGCATACAAACCAATGTGCCAGGCGGGGGAGCATACAAACCAATGTGCCAGGCGGGGAGCATACAAACCAATGTGCCAGCCGGGGAGCATACAAACCAATGTGCCAGCCGGGGGAGCATACAAACCAATGTGCCAGGTGGGGGAGCATACAAACCAATGTGCCAGGCGGGGGAGCATACAAACCAATGTGCCAGGTGGAGGAGCATACAAACCAATGTGCCAGGCGGGGGAGCATACAAACCAATGTGCCAGGAGGGGGAGCATACAAACCAATGTGCCAGCCGGGGGAGCATACAAACCAATGTGCCAGGTGGAGGAGCATACAAACCAATGTGCCAGGAGGGGGAGCATACAAACCAATGTGCCAGCCGGGGGAGCATACAAACCAATGTGCCAGGTGGAGGAGCATACAAACCAATGTGCCAGGCGGGGGAGCATACAAACCAATGTGCCAGCCGGGGGAGCATACAAACCAATGTGCCAGGCGGGGGAGCATACAAACCAATGTGCCAGCCGGGGGAGCATACAAACCAATGTGCCAGGTGGAGGAGCATACAAACCAATGTGCCAGGCGGGGGAGCATACAAACCAATGTGCCAGGTGGAGGAGCATACAAACCAATGTGCCAGGCGGGGGAGCATACAAACCAATGTGCCAGCCGGGGGAGCATACAAACCAATGTGCCAGGTGGAGGAGCATACAAACCAATGTGCCAGGCGGGGGAGCATACAAACCAATGTGCCAGGTGGAGGAGCATACAAACCAATGTGCCAGGCGGGGGAGCATACAAACCAATGTGCCAGGAGGGGGAGCATACAAACCAATGTGCCAGCCGGGGGAGCATACAAACCAATGTGCCAGGTGGAGGAGCATACAAACCAATGTGCCAGGAGGGGGAGCATACAAACCAATGTGCCAGCCGGGGGAGCATACAAACCAATGTGCCAGGTGGAGGAGCATACAAACCAATGTGCCAGGCGGGGGAGCATACAAACCAATGTGCCAGGCGGGGGAGCATACAAACCAATGTGCCAGGAGGGGGAGCATACAAACCAATGTGCCAGTTGGGGGAGCATACAAACCAATGTGCCAGGTGGAGGAGCATACAAACCAATGTGCCAGGCGGGGGAGCATACAAACCAATGTGCCAGGAGGGGGAGCATACAAACCAATGTGCCAGGCGGCACATGAAGCATGGCATCTTTATTCCCTCCTGCAGAAATGTCTACTGCCAATTCTTCTGTGAATTTTGGCTACTTTGGCCTCAAGTGGACCTGAGCTCAAGTGAAGATTTACTATGTTATAGGTAACATTTGGTAATGTTATTTGAGCCTAAGCAGTACCCTTATAAAACACTTTTTTAATTCCTCATGAAAAATTACAGTGAAGTTTTTGAGATGGGAACAAGGGACACCTATTAGCAAAAGTATGCAGGCATAGGACACGCCCCCCTGTCACGCCCCCTCAAAGGAAAATTATAAAAAAAAAATTTGTTAAACCCACGAGTGCTTTTTTTTACCACTACTATTCCTTTATATTGCCTTATTAAATTTACCAATGCAGAAATGTATACATTGGATGAAAGGTTTAGCACTGGGAAACACTTTTTGAAAGATAAAAAGTACATTTTATATAGAACTATATAGATCAGACCAAAATGAGGGACAAATGAGGAGGAAAGAGGGACAGAGGGACTTTGCTCCAAATCAGGGACAGTCCCTCGAAATCAGGGACAGTTGGGATCAATGCGTTTGGCCCTTTTCACCTAGGCTTACAGAAGATTTTGGGTGTTCTGTTCTAATTGTTGTACATCTTAGGGCTGAGCTAAATGATTGTTTTTTTGCTACTGGGAGGTTTAACCCTTGCAGGCATTCTCAACATTTTATTCCCCTATATTTTCACCTGGTGATCCTGTCACTTCCTGTCTTAAGCCCCGTACACATGATCGGACTTTCCGACGGGAAATGTTCGATGACAGGCTGTTGTCGGTAAATCTGACCGTGTGTATGCTCCATCGACAATTGTTGACGGACTTTCCGCCAACAAATGTTGGCTAGCATGTTTTCAAATTTTCCACGGACAAATGTGTGTTGTCGGATTTTCCGAGCGTGTGTACACAAGTCCGTTGGACAAAAGTCCGAAGTACAAACACACATGCTCGGAAGTAAGGACGAGCCAGAAGCGGTCGGTCTTGTAAACTAGCATTCTTAATAGAGAATTAACATTCGTGACGTGGCAAATTAGGAAATCTCCAAATGTAGCGAACATTCTCTTCTTCTTTAACCACTTCAATACCAGGCACTTTCGCCCCTTTCTGCCCAGGACAATTTTGAGCTGACAATTGCGCGGTCATGTAACACTGTACCCAAACTAAATTTTTATAATTTTCTTCCCACAAATAGAGCTTTCTTTTGGTGGTATTTAATCACCTCTGCGGTTTTTAGTTCTTGCTAAACAAAATAAAAAAGACTGACATTTTTTTCTTCGTTTCTATTATAAAATTTTGTTTTCTCCTACACTGACGGGTACTGATGAGTTGGCACTGATGGGCACTAATGAGTTGGCATTGATAAGGTGGCACTGATGGGCACTGATGAGGAGGCACTGATATGTAGAATTGATGGGCACTTATAGGCGGCACTGATATGCAGCACTGATGGGCACCGATAGGTGGCACTGATATGCAACACTGATGAGCACTGACAGGCGGCACTGATAGGCACTGACAGGCAGCACTGATAGTCACTGACAGGCGGCATTGATGGGCACTGACAGGCAACACTGATGGGCACTGACAGGTGGCACTGATTGGCACTGACAGGCGGCACTGATGGGCACTGACCGGTGGCACTGATTGGCACTGATAGGCAGCACTGATTGGCACTGACAGGTGGCATTGATGGACACTAATAGATGACACTGATGGGCAGCACTGATTGGGCAGGTACTGACAGGTGTTAATGCTGGGCACAGATTGGCACTGTGATGGACTGATTGGCACTATGGTGGGCACTGATTTGCACTGTGGTGGGCACTGATTGGCACTTTATTGGGCACTGGCAGGGGGTTATGGTGGGGTACTGACTGGGCACCGATTGTCAGCTTATTGGTACATTTGATGGGGGCTGTGCTAATAATCAATATGCTGATTATCAGCACAGACACCCCCCCCCTGACAGGGAGAGCCGCCAATCGGCTCTCCCTGCCAGCGCGAACCGAGAAATGCCGTTTACCGGCACTTCCTGATTCACGCGATGATCAGCTGTGTCTGACACGCCGCACTCGCGATCGCTGAGCTGCGAGCCGGTATCTTATCCTGCTGGATGTCATCCAGTCAGGATAACAGAACCACTTCCCGGCCGTCCATCTGTTATAGGCTGGGCGGGAAGTGGTTAATGGGATAATATTGAAGCTGCTTTGCTGGTGATACTGATGGGGTTATTGCAAACAAATTTTCAAAGGCTTTTTTTTCTAGTGATATCAAGAATAATATTATTATGCTTTTTTTTTTTTATTTGGGCAAGTTACCACAACACCATTATCCCCTAGTTTTTAAGATCAAAGATACAACTATGTTGGTGTCCCTTGTCAATTTTACATTGCATTTTTTTATATGTAACTGCCTACTCCCAAAGTGTCATTTGAAGTAAAACACGTAGCCAAGTATTATTCTCCGCTATGTTTTTATTGTGCATTAAAAAAGAAAACAAAAAAAATTAGACATGCTATCTGCCACAAAAAGTGCATTCTATGCATTCAAAAATATAGAAAATATACCAAATCAAATCATTATTCAACTAAAAAAAATAATGTCAAAGCAATAACTCCAAGGCCAATAATAAATAACACATTATCTCCTCCGATTCCGCAACATGGCTGGTTGACGAATGGCCGTTCAGAAACGAACTGAAAAGCGCAAAATGAAAAGTGCGAAATAAAAAGTGCTAAATGAAAAGCGCGAATCAACGCTCACCAAACTTCTACTAACATGAAATTAGCAGAAGGAGCCCAAAGGATGGTGCTAAAGAGCTGAAAAAACACGTAGTACGTCACTACGTTCGTAATTGTTGGCCAACAATTGTGTGACCGTGTGTATGTAAGACAAGTTTGGGCCGAGGACCTTCGGACAAAATTCCACGGTGTTGTTGGCCAACAATCTGATCGTGTGTACGAGGCATTAGGGTGATAATGGTCACTCGCCATACTGGGTTTGATTTATTATAACTGGAGAGTGCAAAACCTGGAGCAGCTGTGCATGGTAGCCAATCAGCTTCTAACTTCAGTTTGTTCAATTAACCACTTCAGCCCCGGAAGGATTTACCCCCTTAATGACCAGGCCCTTTTTTGCGATACTGCACTGCGTCGCTTTAACTGACAACTGCACGGTCATGCAATGCTGTATACAAACAAAATTGATGTCCTTTTTTTCTCACAAATAGAGCTTTCTTTTGGTGGTATTTGATCAACTCTGCGGTTTTTATTTTTTGCACTATAAACAAAAAAGGACCGACAATTTTGAAAAAAAAAACAATATTTTTTAACTTTTTGCTATAGTAAATATCTGTCCAAAAAATGAGAAAAAAAAACAAATTTCTTCATCAGTTTAGGCCAATATTCTTCTACATATTTTTGGTAAAAAAAAAAAAAAAAAAAATCGCAATAAGCATATATTGATTGGTTAGCGCAAAAGATATAGTATCTACAAAGAACGGAGATCTGTTTGTTTACATTAATAGATCCCCATTCTGGCTCTCTGTGGAGCAATCGCAGGTAGCCGGCGGACATCGCGGCTGCTGGCCACGCGCATCGGCTCCGGCAACGTGCCACGGAAGTCTTCTATAGCTGTTAAAGGGACAGATGTACAGCTACGGTGATTTGTGCAGCCAAGCCAATCTGCTGCAGTATGATGGCGGCTGGTTGGCAAGTGGTTAAGCTTTGACAAAAAAACCTGGAAGCTGATTGGTTTCTATGCACAAGATTTTGTACTCTTCAGTTTTTTGGTATTTTTTTAACAGAAGGAAGCACTCTCACGTTTTAGTAAATAAACTTACCATAGCAGGGAGGTGTTCTGTATTCAACAGACAGAGCTAAGAAGGATGCAGGGAGTAATCAGATCACAAAATTCCTGTTTAAATTAAATTAATATAACAATTTGCTTTCAGGATTCTTTTTCTAAAGTGATACTATACACATACTTTAATAGTCCCTTCCATTTCTGTATGTGGATGATGGCACTGTAATTATTTTAATAAGAAAAAACATCTAAAGATGTTCCTAATCTAAAGTGGGGACGGAAAGTATTCAGACCCCTTACATTTTCCACCTTTTGTTATATTGCAGCCATTTGCTAAAATCATCATTCATTGTTTTTTCCTCATTAATGTACACACAGCACCCCATATTGACAGAAAAACACAGAATTGTTGACATTTTTGCAGATTTATTAAAAAAGAAAAACATATAATAAAATAAAGATAAAAATATCACATGGTCCTAAGTATTCAGACCCTTTGCTCAGTATTTAGTAGAAGCACCCTTTTGATCTAATACAGCCATGAGTCTTTTTGGGAAAGTTTAAGTCAGGGCTCTGGCTGGGCCATTCAAGAACAGTCACAGAGTTGTTGTGAAGTCAATCCTTCGTTATTTTAGCTGTGTGCTTAGGGTCATTGTCTTGTTGGAAGGTAAACCTTTGGCCCAGTCTGAGGTCCTGAGCACTCTGGAGAAGGCTTTCATCCAGGATATCCCTGTACTTGGCCGCATGCATCTTTCCCTCGATTGCAACCAGTCGTCCTGTCCCGGCAGCTGAAAACCACCCCACAGCATGATGCTGCCACCACCATGCTTCACTGTTTAGATTGTATTGGACAGGTGATGAGCAGTGCCTGGTTTTCATCAGACCAGAGAATCTTATTTCTCACCATCTTGGAGTCCTTCAGGTGTTTTTTAACAAACTCCATGCGGGCTTTCATGTGTCTTGCACTGAGAAGAGGCTTCCGTCGGGCCACTGAGGTGATGGTTGACTTTCTGCAACTTTCTCCCATCTCCCGACTGCATCTCTGGAGCTCAGCCACAGTGATCTTTGGGTTCTTCTTTACCTTTCTCACCAAGGCTCTTCTCCACCGATAGCTCAGTTTGGCCGGACGGCCAGCTCTAGGAAGGGTTCTGGTCGTCCCAAACGTCTTCCATTTAAGGATTATGGAGGCCACTCTTAGGAATCTTAAGTGCAGCAGAAATTTTTTTGTAACCTTGGCCAGATCTGTGCCTTGCCACAATTCTGTCTCTAAGCTCTTCAGGCAGTTCCTTTGACCTCATGATTCTCATTTGCTCTGACATGCACTGTGAGCTGTAAGGTCTTGTATAGA
The DNA here is from genome assembly GCF_042186555.1 of Aquarana catesbeiana. NCBI lineage: Eukaryota > Metazoa > Chordata > Amphibia > Anura > Ranidae > Aquarana > Aquarana catesbeiana. The sequence goes on along the minus strand of NC_133326.1, from coordinate 503,094,670 downwards.
CAGGTGTGTGGCTTTCCTAATCAAGTCCAATCAGTATAATCAGACATAGCTGGACTCAAATGAAGGTGTAGAACCATCTCAAGGATGATCAGAAGAAATAGACAGCAACTGAGTTAAATAGTATGAGTGTCACAGCAAAGGGTCTGCAAAAATGTCAACAATTCTGTGTTTTTCTGTCAATATGGGGTGCTGTGTGTACATTAATGAGGAAAAAAAATGAACTTAAATGATTTTAGCAAATGGCTGCAATATAACAAAGAGTGAAAAATTTAAGGGGGTCTGAATACTTTCCGTCCCCACTGTATATACAGCTGTCACATGACCCAGCTCTCTCCCAGCCTGTCTGTAGGGAAACATAAGCAGGAAGAGCTTCTAGTCCTCTGCTGCTGATCACATGTTTAAAATAAAAGAAAACAGCCTTTGGAATACAGAAAAAAAAATATATATATATCAAAAACTATTTAAAATTGGCATACAAATATATATTTGAAATCAAATCTTTATTATTTTGTGGAAATAACTTGGTGTTGGCGGATTTCTGCCAGTCACAGGCTGTGTCACTCCCCTCCAGCCTGTGACTTATCACGTTTCCCCGAAAATAAGACCTAGCGTGATTTTTGGGGAGGACTGCAATATAAGCCCTAGTAAAGTCCCTGTAAAAATATATAATCCGTTTTGTAAAAAGATTATATAATGTCCAGTGTGTCTCCTTTTGTAACTTTATTTTCGAAAATACCTAATTTACAGCGCCGCTGGGCACTCACGTGACCTGCCGGATATCTTCTTTCCTTCCGGAAAGCGGGGCTGATGTCAGCAGGGATCTCATGCCCTTCCCTCAGCAGTGGTCAGAGTGGGAAAGAAGAGCTCCGGCGGATCACGTGAGCGCCCAGCGGCGCTGTAAATAAGGAATTTTTGACAATAAAGTTACAAAAGGAGGCACTGCACATTATATAATCTTTTTATAAAGTTACAAAAGGAGACACACTGAACATCATATAATCTTTTTACAAAACAGATTACATATTTTTACAATGACATACTTACCAACAATCCCGATTTTCCCGGGACAATCCCAATTTTGGGACCCTCGTCCCGATTAAATTCCCGGGATTTTGCCTTTGTCCCCAGAAAATCGGGAATGTTTTAAGCAAAAACAGCCGGCAGGCTACAAAAAGATGGCCGCTGCCGCTAGGACTAGTTGCCGTGTGTTCAGTGGAGAGGGGAGGGCCAGCCAATTGGCTTCTCTCTTCAATGTACAAGTAGACAATTCTCTTGTACACTGAAGCCGATTGGTTGCACGGCCTAAAGGCCCCTCCCCTCTCCACCGAACACATGAGAAAGCTGGGAACTGTGTAGCTGCTGCTGAAGGGGACAGACGCATGAAGGAGGGCTCCGCCGCCAGGGACACTAATGTGAGGAGGGCTCCGCTGCCGGGGACACTGATGTAAAGAGGGGCTCCGCTGCCGGGGACACTGATGTAAGGAGGGCTCTGCTGCCGAGGACACTGATGTAAGGAGGGCTCCGCTACCGGGGACACTGATGTAAAGAGGGCTCGGCTGCCGGGGACACTGATGTAAAGAGGGCTCGACTGCCGGGGACATTGATGTAAGGAGGGCTCCGCTGCTGGGAACACTGATGTAAGGAGGGCTCCGCTGCCGGGGACACTGATGTAAGGAGGGCTCTGCTGCCGGGGACACTGATGTGAGGAGGGCTCCACTGCCTGGGGGCACCTGATGTAAGGAGGGACTCCGCTGGGGACACTGATGTAAGGAGAGACTCCACTACTGGGGACACCAGATGTAAGGAAGGACAATGCAGCCGGGGACACTGATGTAAGGAGGGCTCCGCTGCCGGGGACACTGGTGTAAGGAGGGCTCCGCTGCCGGGGACACTGATGTGAGGAGGGCTGCGCTGCCGGGGACACTGATGTAAGGAGGGCTCCGCTGCTGGGGACACTGATGTTAGGAGGGCTCCGCTGCCAGGGACACTGATGCAAGGAGGGCTCTGCTGCTGGGGACACTGATGCAAGGAGGGCTCCACTGCCAGGGGCACTGATGTAATGAGGGCTCCGCTGCCGGGGACACTGATGTGAGGAGGGCTCCGCTGCCAGGTACACTGATGTGAGGAGGACTCCACTGATGGGTACATTGATGTAAGGAGGGACTCCGCTCATTGGGACACCAGATGTAAGGAGGGACTCCGCTGCTGGGGACACTGATGTAAGGAGGGCTCCGCTGCCGGGGACGCTGATGTGAGGAGGGCTCCACTGTCTGGGGACACCTGATGTAAGGAGGGACTCCGCTGGGGACACTGATGTAAGGAGAGACTCCACTGTCGGGGACACCAGATGTAAGGAAGGACAATGCAGCCGGGGACACTGATGTAAGGAGGGCTCCACTGCCGGGGACACTGGTGTAAGGAGGGCTTCGCTGCCGGGGACACTGATGTGAGGAGGGCTCCGCTGCCGGGGACACTGATGTAAGGAGGGCTCCGCTGCCGGGGACACTGATGTTAGGAGGGCTCCGCTGCCAGGGACACTGATGCAAGGAGGGCTCTGCTGCTGGGGACACTGATGCAAGGAGGGCTCCACTGCCAGGGACACTGATGTAATTAGGGCTCCACTGCCGGGGGCACTGATGTGAGGAGGGCTCCGCTGCCAGGTACACTGATGTGAGGAGGGCTCCACTGATGGGTACACTGATGTAAGGAGGGACTCCGCTCATGGGGACACCAGATGTAAGGAGGGACTCCGCTGCTGGGGACACTGATGTAAGGTGGGACTGCTGCCGAGGACACCAGATGTAAGGAGGGACTCCGTTACCAGGTACACTGATGTAAGGAGGGAGACACTGATGTGAGGAGGGCTCTGCTGCCGGGACACTGATGTAAGGAGGGGCTCAGCTGCCAGGTACACTGATGTAAGGAGGGACACCGGTGCCGGGGACACCAGATGTAAGGAGGGACTCCGGTGCCGGGGACACCAGATGTAAGGGGGGACTCCGCTGCTGGGGACACTGATGTAAGGAGAGACTCCACTGCAGGGGACGCCAGATGTATGGAGGGACTCCACTGCCAGGTACACAGATGTAAGGAGGCCGGCTCTGCTGCTGGGGACACTGAGGTAAGGAGGGCTCCACTGATGTAAGGAGGGCTCCACTTCTGGGGACACTGATGTAAGGAGGGCTCCGCTGCCAGGTACGCAGATTTAAGGAGGGCTCCACTGATGGGTACACTGATGTAAGGAGGCCGGCTCTGCTGCCGGGGACACTGAGGTAAGGAGGGCTCCGCTTCTGGGGACACTGATGTAAGGAGGGCTCCTCTGGCAGGTACGCAGATGTAAGGAGGGCTCCACTGATGGGTACACTGATGTAAGGAGGCTGGCTCCGCTGCCGGGGACACTGATGTAAGGAGGGACTCCACTGACGGGCACACCAGATGTAAGGAGGTACTCTGTTGCCGGGGACACCAGATGTAAGGAGGGACTCCGCTGCCGGGGACACCAGATGTAAGGAGGGACTCCGCTGCCAGGTACACTGATGTAAGGGGAACTCCGCTGCTGGGGAACCTGATGTAAGGAGGGACTCAGCTGCCGGGGACACCTGATGTAAGGAGGGACTCCGCTGCCGGGGACACCTGATGTAAGGAGGGGCTCCGCTGGGGGCACCTGATGTAAGGAGGGGCTCCGCTGGGGGCACCTGATGTAAGGAGGGACTCCGATGCCGGGGGCACCAGATGTAAGGTGGGCTCCGCTGCCAGGTACACTGATGTAAGGAGGGACTCCTCTGGCTGGGGACACCTGAAGTAAAGAGGGCTCCACTGCCGGGGACACTGATGTAAGGAGGGCTCCACCGATGTAAGGAGGGCTCCGCTTCTGGGGACACTGATGTAAGGAGGGCTCCGCTGCCAGGTACGCAGATGTATGGAGGGCTCCACTGATGGGTACACTGATGTAAGGAGGCCGGCTCCGCTGCCGGGAACACTGATGTAAAGAGGGACTCCGCTGACGGGGACACCAGATGTAAGGAGGGACTCCGCTCCCGGGATCACCAGATGTAAGGAGGGACTCCGCTGCTAGGTACACTGAGGTAAGGGGAGCTCCATTGATGGGGACACTGATGTGAGGAGGACTCCACTGCCGGGGAACCTGATGTAAGGAGGGACTCCACTGCCAGGGACACCTGATGTAAGGAGGGACTCTGCTGGGGGCACCTGATGTAAGGAGGGACTCTGCTGGGGGCACCTGATGTAAGGAGGGACTCTGCTGGGGGCACCTGATGTAAGGGGGGACTCCGCTGGGGGCACCTGATGTAAGGAGGGACTCTGCTGGGGGCACCTGATGTAAGGACAGACTTTGCTGGGGACATCTGATGGCATCTGGTGGCAGGCGACGTGGCCAACGATTCTGCATTATTGTGAGTTGAACGATATAATTTTATATTACAATGTAATAATAGAAAAAATGTGCCTCAATCATCCTGACGCCATAACAACCATGGTGCCGAGATGATTTAAGCGCTAAGACCAGGTGTTTGGAGTATCTTTATCTGCTGATTGTTAAACTTTCTGGAATACACATATTTCTATTGTGGTGTAGGATCTGCGCCTGCTGTCTGTCTGTCCCTCTCCCTCTCTTTCTCCCTCCATCCCTCGTTCATCTCAGACTCTAACCACACCCCATTTGAGCCACGCCCCTTTAAGCCACGAAACCACGCGGCGCGCATCGCACACGGCATTTTTTTCCCCCACTATGCCATGCCTACAAACTGCCCCGCCCCCTAATTATAATAAGACCCCACCTACAGGCAAAAAAGCACCCCTATACATTTTTTTTAAATGTTGGCAACTATGCAATGACTTTAACTAAGTTTTATTTTTGGGATTAAATATGTCATAATGATGACTCCTGAGCTGACAGGGGGAGAGAAGACAGGAGACATAGATAAGACATCCCCTAAAAATAAGCCTTAATGTGTTTTTGTAGCCAAAATTACCGATAATATAAGACCCAGTCTTATCTTCGGGGAAACACGGTAGAACAAGAGGAAGGTGGAGCATCTATTAACCACTTGAGGTCCGGGCCATAGCCGAATGACAGCTACAGTGCGGACCTCAATCTCCGGGAGGCCGTCATGGGACGTCCTCCCTTTTCCTCGTTCCCCGTGCGCGCTCACGAGCGCGCATCGGGGAAATTCTGTGCTGGCTGTGTCCCTTGGACACAGCCAGTCACAGATTGCGGAAAACGGCCAATCACAGCGGCCATTTATAGCACGATCGGTGGTGCCAATGAGAGATGATCTCATATGTAAACATATGAGATCATCTCTCATTGCCGTATCTCTCTCCTCACACAGAGACCGTGTGTGAGGAGAGAGAGGATAGCTGCAGCGATCTGTGCTTTCAGTGAGTGTAAAAACATTTTTTACTGTGATAAAAGTGCCCAAACAGTGCCCAAACAGTGCCCAAACAGTACAGTGGGATCTGTGCCAATCAGTGCCCACCTGTGCCAATCAGTGCCCATCTGTGCTGCCTCATCAGTGCACATCTGTGCAGTCAGTGCCGCCTCATCAGTGCCCATCTGTGCCGCCTCATCAGTGCCCATCTGTATCGCCTCATCAGTGCCCATCTGTACCGCCTCATCAGTGCCCATCTGTGCCACCTCATCAGTGCACATTTGTGCAATCAATCAGTGCACATCTGTTCCGCCTCATCAGTGCCCATCCGTGCCACCTCATCAGTGCCCATCTGTGCCACCTCATCAGTGCCCATCTGTGACACCTCAGTGCCCATCTGTGCCATCTCATCAGTGCCACCTCATCAGTGCATATCTGTGCCATAAATCAGTGCCCATCTGTGCCACCTCAGTGCACATCTGGGCAATCAATCAGTGCCCATCTGTGCAGCTTCATTAGTGCCCATCTGTGCCACCTCATCAGTGCACATCTGTAATCAGTGCACATCTGTGCAGCCTTATCAGTGCACATCTGTGCCACCTCATCAGTGCACATCTGTGCAATCAATCAGTGCACATCTGTTCCGCCTCATCAGTGACCATCTGTTCCACCTCATCAGTGCCCATCTGTGCCACCTCAGTGCCCATCTGTGCCACCTCAGTGCCCATCTGTGCCACCTCATCAGTGCATATCTGTGCCATAAATCAGTCCCCATCTGTGCCGCCTCAGTGCACATCTGTGCAATCAATCAGTGCCCATCTGTGCAGCTTCATCAGTGCCCATCTGTGCCGCCTCATCAGTGCCCATCTGTGCTACCTCATCAGTGCACATCTGTGCCACCTCATCAGTGCACATCTGTGCCACCTCATCAGTGCACATCTGTGTAATCAGTGCACATCTGTGCTGCCTCATCAGTGCACTTCTGTGCAGCCTTATCAGTGCCGCCTCATCAGTGCACATCTGTTCCACCTCACCAGTGCACATCTGTTCCACCTCATCAGTGCACATCTGTTCCACCTCATCATTGCCCCTCTGTGCCACCTCATCAGTGCCCCTCTGTGCCACCTCAGTGCCCATCTGTGCTCATCAGTACCGCCTCATTAGTGCCCATCAGTGCAGGCTTAGCACACACAGTGTGTAGTCGCATCACCACCAGCAAGCATGTCCAAAAGAGGCTTTTCCGCCGAGGAGGCATACCATATACTTTCCCAGGCCGACGAGAGCAACAGGGAGCTCTCTTCTACGGATTCCATTTCAAACTCCGATTCTGAGTCGGACGTAATTTATGAGCAAGTCCTCAGTAGTGGAACACTGAGTGACTCAGAGGAGGAAGATATTCGCCCCGCCAAACGAAGGCGTTCTAGTGAGGAGGCAGTGGCATCCACCAGCACTGCAGTGGCATCCACCAGCACCGCAGTACCTCGGCAAGAAAGGCCAAGAACCCATGCCAGCCTTCCATATGCCCTTCAAAAACCCTTGTGGCTTTCTCCTAATTTATTTTAAATAATCCAACGTCCTATTATGCCCGTCCCTATGAGTGGAGAGACCTAATGGTGGAGGAGTTGAAGATTTTTTTAGGCCTCACATTTTGTATGGGACTCACCAAAAAAAACACCTTGAATTCCTATTGGTCAACCAACCCACCCCATCCACCACATGCCAATCTTCTCCAAGGTAATGCCCAGAACCAGATACCAAATAATAATGAGGTTCCTTCATTTCAATGATAACACCCAGTGCCCTCCCCGAAATGACCCAAATTATGACGTATTCCCCCAGATGTTTACCCCGGACCAACAAATATGTGTGGATGAGTCCCTTGTTAAATTTAGTGGCAGGCTTAAAAATCAAACAATTTATTCCCAGAAAAAGGGCCTGCTATGGGGTGAAGGTATACAAATTATGTGACCAAGTCACAGGGTACATGTATGCCTTCAAAGTGTACGAAGGGAAGGGCACCCAGCTGCAACACCCTAATTTCCCAGACTACTTGGGATCAAGCGGGAAAATTGTTTGGGACCTGACATACCCCCTACTGGTTACCACCTGTATGTAGACAACATCTCTGCCCCTGTTCCACAACCTTCACCGGAAGAAGACGCCAGCATGTGGCACCGTAAAAAGGCACCGGAAGGGCTTTCCTCAAAGTCTTGTCAATAAGAGAAATGGCAAGTCTGCGGAACAAGGAGATTTTGGCAGTGAAGTGGAGGGACAGAAGGGATGTCTACATGTTGTCTTCGATCCACAATGATACCTTCGTAGAAATCCCTAGAAGAAATGGCCCCATCCAAAAACCAAAATGCGTTTATGAATATAATTTGTTCATGGGGGAGTCGACTTCAATGACCAAATGTTGGAACCATACCTTGCCACAAGACGGACATACCATTGGTATAAGAAAGTCGCAATTTATTTTTTTCAATTGGCCATATACAACTCATATGTAATTTACTGCAACTCCACCCAAAACCCCAAACGCTTCCTTGGCTACCAAGAGGAGATTTACACTGCCCTTATATTCCCGAACGGCCCCCCAGAAAACATCCGATCAGATGTTCTTAGTCGACACTCCGAACGCCACTTTCCAGATAGACTCCCTCCCAGACAAACAGGCCAACGACGTAAAAAAAAAAAAGTAAGGTGTGTACCAGAGCAGGAGTCAGAAGAGACACATCTTATTACTGTGCCCAATGTCCTTCCGAACCAGGCCTCTGCATTGGTGAATGTTTTCGCCGTTACCATACTTCAATAAATTATTAGTGAAGTATGGTAAACGGAATCCTCAGTTCCTGCCTTCACACACCTTCACACCCCTTATGCCACTGCCTGCTCTGTAACTGACCCTGGCTTGTTATTCGACCACGCTTCTGCCTGCTGATTCTGTACATACCGCTGCCTGATCTGGAACTGACCCTGGACTGTTATTCGACCATGCTTCTGCCTAACGATTCTGAACATAACGCTGCCTGATCTGGAACTGACCCTGGACTGTTATTTGACCATGCTTCTGCCTAACGATTCTGTACATACCTCTGCCTGATCTGGAACTGACCTTGGACTGTTTGACCATGATATTTGCCTGCCTCTTGGACTGATCTTGTACCCTGCAACTGGACTAGTGGGATTCAACACAGGGGTCTCACATATGTGAGGGGCTCCAGAATTGTTTTTCTGGATGAAGAAAACAATTTTTTTGTTTTCTCATTCCTAGATTAGGGTCTGGAGACTCTGAGGCTTCAAAGAGATTTGGGTGGGAGAAGACTCTACCCCTGTCCCCATTCTGTCCTGAACGAGTCCCTACTTCTGCCTGCTGCCTGTAAGACTTACTGCCATTATGTCCCTGCCTGTTGCACTGACCACACCACATGTTTCTGCCTACTACCAGGACCAATATTTATGGCACGTCTGACAATATCTCTGCCTGCACTAACCCTGGACTGTATATGGACAGTATCCCTGCCTGCTGCCTGGACAATTGTGTTTGCCGTTGCTGACCAAGTCCCTGCCTGTTGCCTGGACCAGAGCTATCCTCCTGTGTACAACTGTGCTACTACAACCACAGGTAATCTTTTGTTTACGCTTTGCTCAGCATAATGTATTTTGGGGTGTAATTCTTGGTATGTGCATGCTATGTGTCCCTGGAACACCTGACGGTGTTCCTTGCATGTTGGATCTCTGTATGTGGTCAGGCTGTGTAGAAGTCTGACACATGTAGTATCCCCATACTCAGGAGGAGTAGCAGAATGTATTTTGGGGTGTCATTTTTGCTATCTAAATGCTATGTGTTGGAGATATCTTATAAACGGACAACTTTGTGTAAAAAAAAATGCGTTTTCATTTTTTTCCACATTTTCCAAAAACTTCTGGAAAAAAATGAACCGTTCAAAAGACTCATTATGGCTCATAGATTATACGTTGGGGTGTTAGCTTTTCAAAATGATGTCATTTTGTGGGTGTTTCCATTGTCCTGGTGCTCCAGGGCCTTCAAAAGTGTAATAGGTGGTTAGTAAATGAGATGTGTAATTTTTGCTCCTAGAACACCTGATGGTGCTCCCTGCATGTTGGGCCTCTGTATGTGGCTAGGCAGTGAAAAAGTCCCACACATGTGGTATTGTAATACTCAGGAGGAGTAGCAGAATGTATTTTGGGGTGTCATTTTTGCTATCTAAATGCTATGTGTTGGAAATATCTTATAAACTTACAACTTTGTGTAAAAAAAAATGCATTTTCATTTTTTTTCACATTTTCCAAAAACTTCTGGAAAAAAATGAACCGTTCAAAAGACTCATCATGCCTCATAGATTATACGTTGGGGTGTTAGCTTTCCAAAATGGGGTCATTTTGTGGGTGTTTCCATTGTCCTGGTGTTCCAGGGCCTTCAAAAGTGTAATAGGTGGTTGAGAAATGAGATGTGTAATTTTTGCTCCTAGAACACCTTATGGTGCTCCCTGCATGTTGGGCCTCTGTATGTGGCCAGGCAGTGAAAAAGTCCCACACATGTGGTATTGTAATACTCAGGAGGAGTAGCAGAATGTATTTTGGGGTGTCATTTTTGCTATCTAAATGCTATGTGTTGGAAATATCTTATAACCTTACAACTTTGTGTAAAAAAAAATGCGTTTTCATTTTTTTCCACATTTTCCAAAAACTTCTGGAAAAAAATGAACCGTTCAAAAGACTCATTATGGCTCGTAGATTACACAATGGGGTGTTAGCTTTCCAAAATGGGGTCATTTTGTGGGTGTTTCCATTGTCCTGGTGCTCCAGGACCTTCAAAAATGTAATAGGTGGTTGAGAAATGAGATGTGTAATTTTTGCTCCTAGAACACCTGATGGTGCTCCCTGCATGTTGGGCCTCTGTATGTGGCCAGGCAGTGAAAAAGTCCCACACATGTGGTATTGTAATACTCAGGAGGAGTAGCAGAATGTATTTTGGGGTGTCATTTTTGCTATCTAAATGCTATGTGTTGGAAATATCTTATAACCTTACAACTTTGTGTAAAAAAAAATGCGTTTTCATTTTTTTCCACATTTTCCAAAAACTTCTGGAAAAAAATGAACCGTTCAAAAGACTCATTATGGCTCGTAGATTACACAATGGGGTGTTAGCTTTCCAAAATGGGGTCATTTTGTGGGTGTTTCCATTGTCCTGGTGCTCCAGGACCTTCAAAAATGTAATAGGTGGTTGAGAAATGAGATGTGTAATTTTTGCTCCTAGAACACCTGATGGTGCTCCCTGCATGTTGGGCCTCTGTATGTGGCCAGGCAGTGAAAAAGTCCCACACATGTGGTATTGTAATACTCAGGAGGAGTAGCAGAATGTATTTTGGGGGTGTCATTTTTGCTATCTAAATGCTATGTGTTGGAAATATCTTATAAACTTACAACTTTGTGTAAAGAAAAAATGCATTTTCATTTTTTTCCACATTTTCCAAAAACTTCTGGAAAAAAATGAACCGTTCAAAAGACTCACTATCGCTCATAGATTATATGTTGGGGTGTTAGTTTTCCAAAATGGTGTAATTTTGTGGGTGTTTCCATTGTCCTGGTGCTCCAGGGCCTTCAAAATTGTAATAGGTGGTTGAGAAATGAGATGTGTAATTTATGCTCCTAGAACACCTGATGGCGCTCCCTGCATGTTGGGCCTCTGTATGTGGCCAGGCAGTGAAAAAATCCCACACATGTGGTATCGTTATACTCAGGAGGAGTAGCAGAATGTATTTTGGGGTGTCATTTGTGGTATGCACATGCCCTGTGAGAGAAATAAGCTATTACAATGACAATTTTGTGAAAAAATAAAAATAAAAAAATAAAAATCTTAATATTGCAAAAAATTGTGGGAAAAAATTACAACTTCAAATAACTCACCATGCCTCTTACTAAATACCTTGAAATGTCTACTTTCCAAAAAGGGGTCATTTGGGGGGCATTTGTACTTTCCTGGCTTGTTAGAGTCTCAAGAAATGAGATAGGCCACCAGTACATCAGATGTGATACATTTTTTATGATTTGCACCATAGCTTGTAGACTCTAAAACTTTCACACAGACCAAATAATTTTAACTAATTTTGGGTTATTTTTACCAAAGATATGTATCAGTATAAATTGTGGCCAAAATTTATGAAGAAAAATTAACAATTTGCAAAATGGTATCACAGAAATTAAGAAAAAATCATTTTTTTTCAAAATTTTCGGTCTTTTTTCATTTATAGCGCAAAAAAAAAACCAGAGGTGATCAAATACCACCAAAAGAAAGCTCTATTTGTATGGAAAAAAGGACAAAAAAATCATTTGGGTAGAGTGTTGCATGGCTGAGTAATTGTCATTCAAAGTGTGAGAGCACTGAAAGCTGAAAATTGGTCTGGACGGGGGGGGGGGGGGGTTTAAGTGCCCAGTAAGCAAGTGGTTAATCTACATGTAATTTCCCACCCTTGTTCGTGTTAGTGGGCATAGAAAAGGGGGAAGGGTGCGTGCTGTCATTTACCACTGTGTATACACCCACATGTATAACTATTAGCATAGCAGCAGATGTGATAGAAAGGAAATGCTCAGCATAGAATCTCACTGAAAACTGAGCATGTGCAGAGTTGCCACTACAGCTGCACAATCCCTAGCTGAATTGGGGACATGATCAGAAGGTGGAGATAGGGAGCAGCAGGATCAACCAGGTTTTTTGCAGAATACAGAAAACTAATCACATAGTGACTTATTGACTATGAACAGCATGTAATACACCATTTATTAAAAAAAAAAAAGAAAACCCACCATTTATTGATCATTTTTTATGATGTGGGTTTAGTGAAACTTTAACCGGTTCCGGACTGGCTCACACCGATATACGTCGGCAGAATGGCACCGCTGCGCGAAACGCCGTACCCGTACAGCGCGCACGCCTGTGACGATTGCATTAGTTACAGAAACGATCAATCTTCAGGTCCACGCCAATGATTTCTGGCCTAGACCTACTGATCGGTTCTGACAAATGGAATGCTTCCCCTGCCTGTAAGTGTAAACTTACATCAGTTAGGTTTTGTGTCGTCCCCAGGCAGTGTCAGATTAGTGCCACGCACGCACCATACACCTCCCTTAGTAGTATAGTGTCTGAACGGATCAATATCTTTGACCTGATCAGATCTTTACTAGTGTCCCCAGTAGTTTAGGGTTCCCAAAAACGCAGAGGTAGCGGGAACAGCCCAGATACCTGCTAGCACCTGCGTTTTGCCCCTCTGCCCAGCCAGCCCACCCAAGTGCATGATCCATCAATCACTGTCACTTACAAAACATTAAACACACATAACTGCAGCGTTCGCAGAGTCAGGCCTGATCCCTGCGATCGCTAACAGTTTTTTTGGTAGCGTTTGATACAGTTGCTGACAGCCTAGGAGCTTTTTTACCTGTGAGTCTCACTACTGTACCAGTAAATTTAGAGCCCAAAATGGCAAATTGAAGGTACAGTAGTGAAGAGGCCTACACGTTTCTGAGCATGACAGATAGTGAAGAGGAAGTCACTCATCTGTCAGATTCAGGCTCATAATACGATCCTGTAGACGACAGCGGCTCCATGATGGATAGCTCTAGTAGTAGTAGTATAGTGTCTGAACGGATCAATATCTTTGACCTGATCAGATCTTTACTAGCGTCCCCAGTAATTTAGGGTTCCCAAAAATGCAGAGGTAGCGGGATCAGCCCAGATACCTGTTAGCACCTGTGTTTTAGCCCCTCCGCCCAGCCCAGCCCACCAAAGTGCCGCATTAATCGAACACTGTCACTTACAAAACACTAAACACATAACTGCAGCGTTCGCAGAGTCAGGCCTGATCCCTGCGAACGCTAATGCCCCGTACACACGGTCGGACTTTGTTCGGACATTCCGACAACAAAATCCTAGGATTTTTTCCGACGGATGTTGGCTCAAACTTGTTTTGCCTATACACGCTCGCACAAAGTTGTCGGAATTTCCGATCGCCAACAACGCGGTGACGTACACCACGTATGACGAGACTAGAAAAGGCCGGTTCAGAACCAAGCGCGGCACCCTTTGGGCTCCTTTTGCTAATCTCGTGTTAGTAAAAGTTTGGTGAGAGACGATTCGCGCTTTTTCAGACTCGTGGCTTTCAGATCGTTTTCTGACGTTCAGTTTGTGCTTGTGGGTTTGTATCTGCTCTTCAGTGCGTGCAGTCAGTTCGTATCGGAGTTTTCTGTGTGATCTTGCCTGCTCGTTGCTATTTTTCAGGTCGCTCTTCACAGGCCTTGCTGTTCTTCAGTGCGTTCTGTTACTTCGTTCTGAGCAGCCGACCGTTTTCTAGCCATGTTTCGTATGCGTACTCCTCGTACAGTTCGTGCTGTGCGGGGGCTTGGTGTTGGGGTCCTGACCTTGACACAAGTCCAGTCCATGAACAGGGTGGGGAGGAGTTCATGGACCAAGAATTGGTTGCTTCAGCGTGACCAGTTCTGTCATATGCCTTTGCTCCGTGAGATCAGTGAGAATAATCCTGATGATTTCAGGAACTTTCTCCGGATGACGGACCCCGTGTTTCACCGTTTGTTGGCTTCGCTGACCCCCTATATTAGCAGGCAGGATACCTGCATGAGGCAAGCCATCACTCCGGAGCAGAGGTTGGTCGCTACCCTGCGGTATTTGGCCACAGGGAGAAGTCTGCAGGACCTCAAGTTCTCGACAAGCATCTCCCCCCAGGCTCTTCTTTGTGGACATTTACTGCTTGTGTTTGTTTGAGCTGACCCTGACAGAAATGTGTGGAGTGCAGAAAATGTCGTGATTGTGTAACCTTATACAAAGCACTGTTGGCTGTTATTTACTAAATGCAAAGACACATTTCACTACAAGTGCACTTGCAACTGCACTGAAACTGCACTTGTAGTGCAAAGTGGATTTCCCCTTAGGAAATTATCCCCATTTTCTCATAAAACAACAATTACATCACCCCAAAAGTGTTGTAGCGTTGAGACAATAATCCACACATTCTTGATGAACAATCTTTTTAATACCTGCACAATCACATGTGCATTTACCAAAGGTTTTTCTGACAAACCAACATGTTTGTTGTATAACAATTTTTGTGGTGTCATTATCCAAAATCAAAATGTGCATTTTATAGAAAACAGGCCTGTGTAAAACCAACAAGAAAGACACAAATCTTGATCTTACAAAGTTCACATTTGGTAGAACTTGAAGGCAATATCAGACATGAGTATTTAGGAACTGTGTTTGATATTGCGTTCAGATGGGGGGAAATCACCCCAGGAAAAGCCAAATTTGGAAGATGCACACCAATTTCACAATGTCAACATGTGTGACCTGCCATCACGGGGGATGAAGGGATGTGTTTTGGGGGAGAAAGCCCTTCCTCACCGTTACTTTATTATTGAGGAAGGGGTTGCACCCCCAAAACGCGTCCATTGATCTCCCGTGATGGCAGATAGCACATGTTGACACACTGTGTGCATCCTCCAAATTTGGCTTTGGGAAAAATCACAAAAACATTTCGCACATTGTAGCAGACAAAAGAAGAAAGTGATTTGGAGGGGTTTTAAACTCGCCCCAAAACATCAATGATGTTTTTATATTTTGGAATAACATCATTGATGTTTTGCTTGATGTTTTCCAATTGTAAATTACACCCCATGATCTCCCCGATCAGGATCTGGGCACTTTCGGATGTGAAAGGATCTTCATCCACAACCTCACGATCACCTAAAAAGAGAGGAAACACAAAATAAATTAGGTCTAAAAAATATGCCGCCATCCATCTCTTATCTGAGCCTGTGGTCGCAGACACTCACCTGTTGTGGTGACTACTTCCACCACGTCTTCTTCCTCCTGCTCAGCTTGTGTTGGGTGGATTTCCCCTTCTTCCAGAGGGGGGGGGGGCTCTGGTCTCCTCGGATGAGGGATGTCCTCCAAGTCTTTTCTCCCCTATGTAAAACAAAAATGGTATAATTAGCACACAGATATTTGATGGCAGAACTAGAAAGATGAAACATTGCTTGGAAGTGGGGTGCAATGATCTATTTTAGCCCGGTTCCAAGATGTAGCTTTTTTAGTGTCCTTTGTCAAGCTGCAATACTTTACCTGTTTGGTACAAGCTTCACAGATGGAGACCCCCCTATAGTATACACTGCAGCACCTGTGTGCCCCCCTAATAAAAATGGTGTTCTTGTGTCCCACACTAGTGCTCCAGTGTCCAGATGTGAAAACAGCTGCTCAGTGTCCTCTCCTTACACACAATCTAGTTTGCATTTCATTCTAGTAACAAAGCCATCTACACAACCCAATTCTTTGAAGACAAGTATAGGGCGTCAAAATGGTGGCCAAATGCATATGGCCTAAACAATGGTATTTTATCGTCCGAAATAACAATGTGTGATCCGAACGAATAATGTGCCCATGAACATGAAAGTTACCATTTTAAACTGTACAACAGTTCCTAAAAGCACATGGAGCAGCACGAACGTAATAAACATAAAGAATAGGAACACAGCACAACTACTTACTTTTTTGCAGCACTCTCCGGATCTTTCTGTACTGCTCATGTTCTCGTAATTTCAGGTCCGACCAACGTTTCCTGAGCTGATCTTTCGATCGTCGTACCCCGAATTTCCGGTGCAGACTCCTGACCACTTTCGCCATGATCTTGGCCTTTCTGACATTGGGGTTGGGGTAAGGCCCATACTTTCCATCATAGTCGGCCTTCTTCAGGATGTCCACCATCTCCAACATCTCCCCAAAGGACATATTTGAGTCCTTTAATCTCCTTCTGGATCGGGACGTTTCAGGCTCCGGCCTTTCCTCCTCCTCCTCCTCCTCGTTGCTGTACTTAGCACTATCCTGCTGTCTCTCCGCCATGTGCTCTTCCTCCACTGCGCCGAACGAAAAGGGGCGGGGACTAGACTAGAAAGAACGTCAGGGGCGGGCAGAGTTATACGCATGCGCAGTGTGTATAAATCGTAACGCGCACGTCTTACGTACGATCTGTGAGCGGAGGAAGGAGCATCGGAGACGCCGATCGTGCTAACGAAGGTAGGATCTAAACTTGGGCCTATACTGCTTCGAAATGGAAGCCTATATTGTAACAAGATTAGGGGAGTTTGGCCTGACATTAGGGTTTGTCTTGTGTTGTGTCTTGCAGAGAAAATGGATGGGTTCAACGACCACAATTTCCTGCCCCTGTTCATAGACAAGTACAGGGAGCTGCCCTGTCTGTGGCAAGTGAGACACCCCCACTATAACCATAAACAAAAGAGGCAGGCAGCGCTGGAGAAACTGCTGGAGTTGGTGAAGCCGGTGGTCCCCACAGCAACCATCCCTTATTTAAAAGCTAAAATTGGTGGCCTGAGGAGCACTTATCTTAGGGAGTGCAAGAAGGTCACGGATTCCCAGAGGTCCGAAGCTGCAGCAGATGACATTTATGTCCCCAGGCTGTGGTACTACGAGAGACTGTGATTTCTGTCAGACCACACTGAAGTCAGGGAATCCCTCTCCACTCTTCCTTCCACGCTTCCTTCCATCCCAGCTGAGGCTTCCGATGTCCAACCTGGGCCTTCCAGCCAGGAAGAAGTGGAGGAGCCCAGCTGGAGTCAGGTATAGCATTCCTCTACAGATTTCTGGGCAATAAATAAATGATGTTTATTAGATGTTATTATTGATCACTAATTGCTGATTAAAAAAAGTGCTTTACATATCAATAGACAGTAGTGGGCACCCAAAATTGGGACAAGAATGAAAACTGCTGGGCTCAGAAGGATAGTCTGTTATATTTGTTAACATTCAATTTGCAGCAGTCAGGAGGTGAAAATTGTGTGTGATTGATGAATAAAAAACTAAAACTATGTCCCTTTTTCATACACAGGAAGACCTCAGCCAGGAGGAGGCTGTGGAATGTGGCAGCCAGGAGGAGGCGGGGATTAGTGGCAGCCAGGAGGAGGCGGGGCTAAGTGTCAGCCAAGAGAAGCCAGGGACCAGTCGCAGCCTGACTGAGTCTCAGGTCCCTCCCCTCCGCCTGCCATATAAACGAGCCAGGAAGGCCACTCCGAGTCCCGTGCAGGATTCAGCATATAGGCTGATCCAGGAGGCTTCGGCGTCCCTCAGAGCCTTCCCCAGTCCTGAAGAGGCCTTTGTCTGCATGGCTGCCACAAAATTGCAGGGCATGCAGGAGGGCCAACGCAAGATCTCTGAGGACCTGATTTATAAAGTCCTACGTAAGGGGTTGAGTGGGGAACTGACACACAAGACGGATGTCATGGAGAGGGACGATCCTCCTCCTCCTGCTGCCACAACTCCACCACCACAGCCAAAGCCTGTAAGGAGGCGTGGAGGGAAGACCAAAGAGTGATGACCCTGGGTTCAGTCTGGTCTGACAGAAGATGCAGTCTCTCGTATGACCACAGCCTGGGGACACAGATGTCATCTGCTGCTTTCCGGATCTCTGGGACTTCTGGACCAGACTGCCCTCCCTTAGATAAGGACTCCTCAGGCCACCAATTTTGCTTTTAAATAATTGATGTCTGCCCTGGGGGTCCAAGGCTTCGCCCACTTCTGCAGTTTCTCCAGCGTTGCCTCCCTCTTTGTTTAGTTGTGAGCCCTTAATAAAATTTTTTTAGGGAAATTCTACTCTCCTGTGTGTGTTTTCATCCAAAAAGGACAGTTTGTTGGTGAGGATTCAGGTACATTTCTAAAGTACAATGTGAAATTAACAAGGGACAACAACACCAAATAATCTCCTACAGATTAAATAGAACAACATATTAGTGGAGTTGTGGGAACTTGTCACCAAAAACACACACAAACATTTTCGGGAGTACAAATCAAAATCACCCAAAAAAAATAAAATAAAAAAGAGAAACACAAAAAAAGAATCTACATTAAAGTCCAAAAATAACAAAAAATGTTGTTGTCAGATGTGAGAAATCTAAATATATTGAGGGAATCCCGATAAATAGTAACGAAATAAGTTTGTGAGAAGTGTGTGTGAATATGAGCATCAAAACGACTTAATTCTTGTCACATTATAAAGAAGAAGAGAGTGCGCTGTATTAAACCATTTTGAACATTGCAGCGTGACGAAAGTGCTGTATCCATTCCGAACGCTACGTTTACCAGAACGAGCTGTCCCGTGTCGGAATTTCTTCTGAGCATGCGTGGCACTTTGTGCGTCGGAACAGGCCACACACGGTCGGAATTGACGCAATCGGATTTTGTTGTCGGAAAAATTTTATCTCCTGCTGTCCAACTTTGTGTGTCGGAAAATCCGATGGAAAATGTCCAATGGAGCCCACACACGGTCCGAATTTCCGACAACACGCTCCGATCGGACAATGTCCATCGGAAAATCCGACCGTGTGTACGGGGCATAACAGTTTTTTTTTGGTAGCGTTTGAAGCAGTCGCTGACAGTCAGGTGCTCTTTTTTCTTGTGAGTTTCACTAGTTGTACCAGTAAATTTAGAGGCCACAATGCCCAATCAACTGTACACCAGTGAAGAGGCCTACACGTTTCTGAGCATGACAGATGAGAGTGAAGAGGAAGTCATCCATCTGTCAGATTCAGGCTTAGAATACGATCCTGTAGACAGCAGCGGCACCTTGACAGATAGTAGGGACCACTACTCCATCGTCAGAGCTAAGGTCAGGCGTACCCGACCCCGTTCTTCTGCTGTTGCTGAGGTGCAAGAACCACAGGGCTCTCGTATGGAGCAGAGAGCCAGTACTAGTGCCGCTTACCTTTCTGGTGAACTGGCAAGCACCAGCGGCCTAGTACATCCTGATCATACATCTAGCACTGCAGTAACACTTGGTGACGTGGCGAGTCCCATAAGTGCAGTTCAAGTTGGTGATGTGGCTAGCACAAGTAGTGTCCCGCAGCCCCCAAGAAGACAAAGATAGGCCCTTCAAGCCCATAGTGCCCTTCCTGCTGCATTTGCCAATCTGAATTGGGAGCCCACCACTTCTGCAGCACCCTTACTTCCCCCATTCACTGGCCAACCCGGAATTCAGGTTGATTTTACGTCACTTGATTTTTATTCGCTGTTTTTCACGGAAGATCTCTATAGATCTATTGTGGACCAAAGCAGGTTGTATGCTGGTCAATTAATCGCTGCTAATCCCCAGTTGACCCTTGCCAGAGATTGGAGACCTATCACAGTCTTTGAATTTAAGACCTTCCTGGGCCTATCTCTCCTCATGGGCATAGTTAAAAAAAGTGAGTTGCGGTCATATTGGTCCACTGACCCAATTCACCATATGCCTGTGTTCTCTGCATCCATGACCAGGACATAATACGAGCAGATCTTGCGGTTCATGCATTTTAATGACAATGAACTCTGTTGTCCTCGGGTGACCCTGAATACGATCGGCTTTACAAAATTCGGCCCCTCGTAAACCACTTCAACCAACAGTTTGCAGCCTTGTTTACTCCCGATCAAGTTGTCTGCGTTGATGAGTCCCTGATTAAGCAAGCGTGCCAGATATGGGGTCAAGATGTATAAGCTCTGTGACAGGGCAACAGGCTATACATAGTTTTATGGTTTACGAGGGAAGAGATAGTTACGTAGAGCCTTAGAACTGCCCAGACTACAAAAGGAGCGCTGGTAAGATTGTGTGGGACTTGGTGTCACCCTTATCCGGAAAGGGATACCACTTGTACTTGGACAATTATTACCATATATACTCGAGTATAAGTCGACCCGAATATAAACTGAGGCACCTAATTTTACCACAAAAAAATGGGAAAACTTATTGACTCGAATATAAGCCGAGGGTGAGAAATGCGCAGCTACTGTAAGTGGAAAAGAGGGTTAACAATGCCCATTTGCAGCCACACTGTGCCCATTTGCATGCCTCACTGTGCCCATTTGCAGCCATAGGACCCCTGAACTTCAAACTTGGTAGTTAAGGGTTCCTAGATGCCCCCTAGCTGCAGCCAAAATTTGGGGTCTCTGAATCCAAAGGGTCCTGAAATGACATTGCTGCAGTTGGACACAGTTGACCGACTTTGGGGCCCCGTATCTCGGGGCCACTTGGTACTAGGAACTCCAAATTTGGTGAGCAAACCCAGTGGAAATAGCACTACAACATATCCAAGCTGCGGTTCCTAGAACCAAGTGGCCCCGAGATACGGGGCCCCAAAGTCGGTTCGGAAAATGTCATTTTCTGCTGGAGAAAAGTGCTGGACTCGAGTATAAGCCGAGGGGGGCACTTTCAGCACAAAAAAATGTGCTGAAAAACTCGGCTTACACGCGAGTATATACGGCCACTTTTTAGTCACTTGTTTCATCATGGAATTGGCACATGTGGAACCATGCAATCTAATCGCTAGGGCTTATCCCAGCGGCTTGTAGATTCCCATCTTAGGCTGCGGGAGAGGGCCTGCTTGAGAAGTAATAATTTGCTCGCAGTGAAGTGGAGGGATAAGAAGAATGTTTTCGCTCTGTCCTCCCTTCACGCAGATACGACAGTCCTAATTTCAATGGCGACTAGTGCTGTGGAGTAACCCCTCTGTGTCCACGAATACAATCTTAATATGGGAGGGGTGGACGGTTGTGCGCAATTTTAAAGCATGTCGTGTTTGGTATCTATGTACTTGGCATAAGATCATCTTTTATATTTTACTAAACATTTGGGAAATATAGTGTTTTAGTGCATTAAAATTCCAAAAAGTGTTTTTTTTTTTTTTTTTTTAAATTGCGTCTGAAAAATTGCTGCGCAAATACTATGTGAAAAAAAAATGCAACACCCACCATTTTAATCTGCTGGGCCTTTGCTTTAAAAAAAGATATACTGTTTGGGGGTTCAAAGTAATTTTCTAGCAAAAAAAAAAATATTTTTTCATGTAAACAAAAAGTGTCAGGAAGGGCTTTGTCTTCAAGTGGTTAGAAGATGGTGGGTGATGTGTGGCATAAGCTTCTAAATGTTGTGCATAAAATACCAGGACAGTTCAAAACCCCCCAAATGACCCCTTTTTGGAAAGTAGGCACCCCAAGCTATTTGCTCATAGGCATGTTGAGTCCATGGAATATTTTATATTTTGCCACAAGTTTCTGGAAAATGACAATACATTTTTTTTTCACAAAGTTGTCATTAAATAATATATTGCTCAAACATGCCATTGGCATATGTGAAATTATACCCCAAAATACATTCTGCTGCCACATGTGTGGGACTTTTTGGGAGCCTAGCTGCGTTCAGGCACCCCCAAAACCACTCACTGCCTTCAGGCTTTCTAAGGGCTTAAAATGGTGATTTCACTCCTCACTACCTATCACAGGTTCGGAGGCCCTGAAATGTCAAGATAGCACAACCCCCCCCCCCCCCCCCCCCCAAATGACCCCATTTTGGAAAATAGACACCCCAAGAGGCATGGTGAGTATTTTGCAGCTCTCATTTGTTTTGGAAATTGAAGAAAGAAAAGGAAAATATTTGTCTTCTCTCTCCATTCTCACAAGCTTGGCTAACACCATAGCTCCCAACTGTCCCTGATTTCGAGGGACTGTCCCTGATTTGGAGCAAAGTCCCTCTGTCCCTCTTCCCCCCTCATTTGTCCCTCATTTTGGTCTGATCCATATAGCTGTATATAAAATGCACTTTTTATCTTTCAATAAGTGTTTCCCAGTGCTAAACCTTTCTTCCAAATTCTAAATTGCTGCATTTGTACATTTTAAAAGCCAATATAAAGGAATAGTAGTGGTTAAAAAAAAAAAGCTCTTGTAGATTTAATTAACTTTTTTGGGGTTAATTCTCCTTTAAGGGGGTGTGGCAGGAGGGCGTTTCCCATGCCTACATACATTTGCTGGTAGGTGTCCCTCATTCCCATCTCAAAATGTTGGGAGGTATGGCTAACACCAGTGGGAGCCATTGGTTCCTGCCACTGACAGTCAAATCCAGTGAGGAGCAGTGGAGGCCCGTAATGCAGGGCGCAGGGGCGCCACCCCCCTAATCCATGTGTCCGCCCCCCTAATCTACATGCGGGGCATCAGATGCATGGATTCCAATGAGTTTATTTATTAATTTTTTTAGAAGCACGGGAGCACTGCGCCCCGAGCCCACCCAGTTGTGTTACAATAGCTAATTAATATTTGCTATTGTCTTCCTGATTCTCCTCCCGGTCAATCAGGAAGCAAGACCTGTCACCTGATTGGCCTTGAGGGGCAGCGATCCTATTGGCCGCAGAGGAGGAGGAGGGAGGAGATGCAGGGGAAGCTGCCATAAAGCACCAGGAGGAGGAGGCGCTGCCCGCCGCCTGGAGGAAGCGCTGCCCGTGACCTAGATGGGTTAAGTGCAGGGCTGGTGACCGACTGGGGGGTGCCTGTGACCCGGCCGACCCCCCAAAAAATATACCACCAGCCGCCACTGGTGAGGAGGGAGCAAGGGGTGGGGCCATGCCGCGCTGTGTGTGTCTGCGGATGCACACAGCCCTTCTTGGGAGTGCACATGTGCCCCCATAGGAGGCGGCTTCCTACGGTGGCACACAGAGAAAAGGCGGAGAAGAGCACCAGCAGGGGACCCCAGAAGAGGAGGTTTGGTGACACTGTGAAATACCCTTGCACAGAGCAGGTAAGTGAATGATCTTTTTTATTTTAGTTTAAAAAACTACTCTGCAACCTCTTTACTCAAAACATAAAAAAGTTTTAGTTTTAGATACAATTTAAGAAAAATAATGACTCACGTTAACAAAAAAAAATTTACATTACTGCAATACAATGAAAAAAAAAAAAATTGCAATGCAATACTTAAAAAAAAAAATCCCAACATACGTCAGATCAAATGCATTTAGGTTGCATCAACACATGCTAAATGCAACAGAAGTGTAAAAATAATCTAAAGCCTCGTACACACGATCGGATTTTCGTCAGGGAATTGTGTGATGACAGACTGTTTGACTAAAATCCGACCATTAGTACGCTCCATCAGAGAATTGTTGTCCAACTTTCGGCCAACAAATGTTGGATGGCAGGCTAGTAAATTTTCGGCGGACAACGGTCTGTTGTCAGATTTTCGTATCGTGTATACACAAGTCTGTCACACAAAAGTCCAAAGTACAAACTTTCATGTGACTGTCAATGAAACAGCAGAGGAGAGCAATCACATGACCGGGTCACGAAGAACGGCGTTAATTGAGTCCATTTTCTTCTATGTTTTGATGACACGTTACCTGAGGGTCCCTTCCACTTAATTGAACGGTGTGCCGATCCTGGATCAGTGTTCTCTGGGGGGGTGTATATTTCTGATATCCCAAGGAAAGGCCCTGGCTTGCCTCTGGTAAGCGTGCATTTTTCTGGTGAATCACATTCATTGGTGACGGAAGACTGCACTTTTTCATTCTGAATCCAGCTTTCGGCTGACTGTTTGGACTTTTATGTCAATTTTGCCTTCTTTGTATATCACTTTATTTGGTCCCATTTTTTCTTTTTTTTCTTTTTGATTTTTGTGCATGAAAATTCAAAATTTTTTCATTTCATTCACTTTCCACCATATTGTCATTAATGTGACGATGTTTTCATATACTATGTTCACTTTTTAGCGCAGCTATTGTTTATTATTTCAAAGTACAAACATGCATGCTCGGAATTAATGCTCACCAAACACGACATTAGAAGAAGTGCCCAAAGGGTGGCACTCAAGAGCTGAAATTCCTCGTAGTACGTCACTACGTTCGTGTTTGTTGGCAGACAGTTGTGTATCGTTTGTATGCAAGACAAGTTCCTGGCACACGCCCTTTGGACAAACATCAGAACAATCTGATGTACGAGGCTTTAGATTCAAGAGCTTCCAAGTAGCAAATGATTCAATTTGTCCCTTTGGCTAATTCCTTCAAAGTGACAAAGGCTGTCAGATCTAGTTCCATGTGATCTAGATCATGTGATAGAAGACTTAATGGCATTTTTAACCTCTATATAGCAAGTCTGACATTTATCCATACAATAGCTGTAATGTAACAATAATGCCAGCTGTCAGGTGACACTGACAGCACTGACAAGAGTAATGACTATGCAATAAAACAGTAGCTTGAATGAAAGACATGAAATAATTCTGTGTGACTAATACACCTCGTGATGTTGCAAACATATAAGATCATTGAACATACAAGAATGGTTATCTAATGATAACTACTACTGTATGACTCATCAACAGTTTCCGATTGTGGATCAGCAGAGTAACAGTCATTGATTAGATATTTTATCCTATTTTAAGGGATTTTACAGTTTGCTTACATAGTGGATTTTCTCAATATTTTTGCACCACATTTAGTGGTATACTATACTACTGAAGAAGTAGTGTTCTAAAATGTTTAATTTCCCTCTACAGATTGGTTTCAGCGCTTGAAACGAATAAAAGTTTAGCATTTTAACTGGACTTTTATTAATGTTGTTCTAAAGTAGGGGTCTCTAAACTTTCTAAACAAAGGGCCAGTTTACTGTCCTTCAGATTTTAGGGGGGCCGGACTGTCCCATCATTGGTGTCAGTGGAAGGAACAGTACCCCATCATTGGTGTCAGTGGGAGGAATAGTGCCCCATCATTGGTGTCAGTGGGAGGAATAGTGCCCCACCCATCATTGGAGCACAGGTGTGTCAGGAGGAGGCTGTCTCTCTGGAGCTGCTGCAGATCCGTGTGAGAGGGGACTGGTGAGGAAATCTATCCCAGCTCTCCTGGCCCCTTTCTGGGGAAGCCATGGAGGCCAGCAGGGCCTCTCCTGCTGGAAGCTCACAGCCATCTCCTGGGCCATCAGGTAACATACCTGCCCCTATACAACCCATGGTTGGTGATCTCTCTGCCCCTGGTGAAGATGAAGGTTCCGGGGCCATCCGGGAGCGAGTGGTGGCCGGGATTAAGGTCCTGAATAGGGAAAGAGACAAGCTCTACAAGCTCAGAGCGGAGCTGAAGCGCCTGAGAAGGCAACGTGAGGGCTTGCATAGCCAGAAACGTGGATCCATGGATCCGGAGATCCAACTGGCCAAGGTTCGGGTGGAACACCAGGAGACCATTGTGGCCATGATGGAAGGCAGAGATGGGCCATTTAAAGAAAAGTTTTGTAACGATAAAAGATTTGCGAGGATGACAAAGATGGAGGTGGAGGAGGAGACCCCCAGTTCTGACCCCCTGCCCCCTCAGGGAGAGGTAAGCAGCCCCATGCCTTCCCAGGACTCAGGAGGCATGCTCAGGGCCATCCAGGTAATGGAGTCTCCTATGCGGGGGGATCAGCTGGCATTTAATGATGAGGACATTACAGACAATGTGCCTGACAAGGTAAAGCCTGTCAAGTCCCA
This sequence comes from Aquarana catesbeiana, assembly GCF_042186555.1. Classification (NCBI taxonomy): domain Eukaryota; kingdom Metazoa; phylum Chordata; class Amphibia; order Anura; family Ranidae; genus Aquarana; species Aquarana catesbeiana. The sequence continues at coordinate 503,068,944 of NC_133326.1, read as the reverse complement.
TATTGTGGATAAAACAATTTTTGTGGCATTCAACACTGTGACTGATACAGACAATGTGCCCAGTGAGAGTCAGGCTGCTAGTCCTATCTGTAGTAATGCTGTGCCTGCTGATGCTGCAGTACAGCAAAGTTTGCTTTTAAAAAATGACATTCCTGCAGATGAACTACAAGATTCAGCAGAGCCTATTAACCCCCCTTTGGCTGAAGCTGTTTGCCCCACAGCTGCTGAGGACTCTACAGCACAGCTTCAGGAGACAGCTGGTATTGCAGCAGAAACTGTGATTATTCCTGATGGGAATGTGAAGTTTTGTGTGACTGATAAAAATCATCCCAGTACCAGTGTGATGAACAATGGTCCCAGTTCAAGTGTGGACAGTCCTACCAACTCCGTTCAAGCAGTGAATAATAATAGTAATGTACAGACTGCTGTGACTTCAGTGTGGGGCCTTGGCCCTGAAAAACTTACCTTTGCTCAGGTGGTACGCTCTGCTCCTGGTAGCTCTGCCCCCAAGCGGGGTTTTCCCCTACAGGCTACCACTTTGAGCACCCCAGGATCTGGTCTTGGGTCTCTGGCTTCTGCTGGGGGTCCCAGACGTAATGTTGTTATTCTGAAATGGGAAGGTGGTGCGATCCCTCCAGCACGGCGTGCAGTGGTGGACATGATTTTAGAGATGGGTTTTGGGGCAAATGATCTGTATGCCTTTATACATGTAGCTGGGACACGGGATTATACAGTTAGCTTCACCAGGCCAGAGGGTCTTGACCTGTTCTGGGAGAGATATGAGGCTCGTTGCAGGTCAAGACCTGAATGGGAAGGTCTGGCCCCAGTTGCAGTTTCTCAGAGGTCTACAGTAAAAAAAATCACAATTATCCTCACTAATGAGAGTGTCCCTGCCCGGGATCTAGAGGTTTGGTTAAGGAACTATGGGGAGGTTTTGACCAAGCCCAATAAAATCCTTGATGAGCGTAACATCTGGACTGGGGGTTGGTCAGTTACAGTCAGGTTGGCCAGGGATGGGAATGTTGTCCGTCACCTGCCCTCCTCAGCTTTTATAGGGAGGGATAGGATGACTGTTTTTTACCCTGGTCAGCCGAAGCTGTGTCACCGCTGTGGAGAAAAGGGGCATTTGAGTTCCTCCTGTTCAGCCTTGATATGTTCAGTGTGTCGGGGTCAGGGTCATATGGCTAAGGACTGCACCGAAATGATCAGGTGCAACCTGTGCCTGCGCCTTGGCCACCCCTACAGCAGATGTCCTGAAGCCTGGCACAATATGGAGAAGGAGGTAATTGATGACATGTCAAGGCTGGACAGGATGGAGGGTGAGGCCCCTGGTGTACCATCCTCCTCTGCGGTGACTGACTCCCCTGGTCCTGCTCAGGATCCCTCTCCAGTTCCTGTGGCCACCCCTCATGTGTCTGTAAGTATTCCTTCTGTATCTGTATCTGTCTCCCCCCAGCCTACTGTACCCTCTCCTCTTGTGTCAGAACCTTCCAAGTCTGTGCCCCCTGAGTCAGTTACCCCCTAGGAGTCTACCCCTCCTCAGTCTGATTCAAAGGGAGCACCCCCCCCACCAGCAGTGGTAGTGGGTACTAAAAAGGTTGCTTCTTCCTCTGTAAAGAAGTCTTCTGTAAAGACTTCACAGAAAAAAGTAAGAGATGAGGGCATCTCTGAAGCTGACCTGCAGTACCTGGAGGAGAGAAGGAAGGTTGGGAAGCGGAAGAAGCAGGTGGTGAGGACAGAACAGGCTCCAGTGCCTGTCTCCAACCGGTATAGGTCCTCCAATTGGGATATCTCTTCATCTGGAGCTTCTTCGGAGCGAAGTTCTGATTCTGAAATGGAGTTTGAGGCGGCCTCAAGAAAGAGAGAGGCTTCTGGTGATGAGCAGCAGAGGGGAGCTAAGAAGCAAACCACCCAATAACCCAAATGGCGGTTCCCCCTCCGTTAAAAGTGGTGACAATAAATGTCGCCAGCATTAAGTCAGTAAGAGCTCGTTCTATGGCCTTCTTTTTGTTCAGCCAATTAGATGCTGAAATTTTATTTTTGCAAGAGACTAGGCTCACCTCCTTGGCAGATATTCATATGGCCAAGAGAGAGTGGAGGTATGGTCCATCTTACTGGTCTCTTGCGGCCGAGCCTTACGGCGGTGTGGCGGTGTTGTTTAAAACCGGCATGGTAACTGTCCGGCGGGTTATTGAGGTGGAGATTGGGAGATGTATGGTCTTAGACGTCCTTGTGGGAGGGCAGGACCTGCGCCTAATTAATGTTTATGGACCGCACACAAAGTGGGACAGGAAATGCCTTTTTACAAGGATCAAGCCATTTCTTTTTACATCCCGGCAAGTGGTCTTTGGAGGTGACTTTAATACAGTAACTAGGCCCAAGGACAGGAAGGACTTCAAGGACAGGCTGGGATATGATAGCGTTTTTTTAAATAGTATGGTTAGGGATGCTGGTCTTGTGGATGTGCACATTAAGCACCTCCCGGATGACACTGGGTTCACCTTTCATCGAGGTAATAGTCAGAGTAGAATAGATAGGTTTTTTTTGAAGGAGACCTCTGCTTTCTCACCCCCAGTGGTGCAGGCAGTAGAGTTCTCTGATCACTGTATGCTATCTGTGGTCCTGAATGCTTCAGACGCCCCTCAGAGGGGCAAGGGCATCTGGAGATTGAATTCGACTCTACTCAAGGAAGAACATGTTAGACAATCCTTTGAGGAATTCTTTCAGGCACAGGTGACCATCCTGGACTTTTGTAGCAGCAAGGCTGAGTGGTGGGAGCTGACCAAAAAGAGGATCGCTGGATTCTTCAGGGGCCTAGCCAATAGAAAGCAGTTTAATAAATACATGACCTACCAACGTTTACGGAGGAAGCTGGATATTCTTGTCTCGAGAGGAGGAGATCCTGGGGCAATCTCCGAAGTGAAACTCCTTCTCAGGAAGTGTCAATATGACCGGCATGCCTCTTTGGTTCTGGAGAGGGACTATGGGAAGTACCACTCGCCTGACCCTTACCAGAACTGCAAACAAGGTGTAGCTGTTAAAACGGTCGTTGGCCTTAAGGACAGTACAGGTTCCTTGACAAAGTCCAGGTCAGGGATTCTGGAGGTCGTGAGGTCCTTTTATGCTGACCTTCTTGGGAGGAAAGAGCTTGACCGTGACAAGATGGAAAGCTTTTTGGACTCTACTCCAGGCCTAAATGGTGAAGATGTCCCATTGATGAATTTGACAGAGGAGATCACAGTTGAAGAGGTGATAAGGGCAATTGAACAGCTTGCCATCAAAAAGTCACCTGGACCGGATGGCTTGACGGCTGAGTTTTACAAAGCTTTTAAGTCTATTCTGGCCCCACATTTGGTAGAGGTTTTTAACAGTTGCCTTGCTGAGGGGGTACTTCCTTCTTCCATGAGGCACTCAGCTGTGATTCTTCTTTCAAAGGGTAAAGATCCTTCGATGATTGAGAATTGGCGCCCCATCAGCCTTCTTAATGTCGATAGAAAGATACTGGCAAAGATCATTTTCTGGCGCCTATCGTCAGTAGCAGAGTCTTTGCTTTCTCGCCATCAGCACTGTTCGGTCCAGGGTAGGTGCACCTTCACAGCAGTTTTAGCTGTCCGGGAGGCCTTGGAGCGGTGCAGGGCTGCAGGCTGGGGAAAGTATTTGCTGACATTGGATCAGACAAAGGCTTTTGATCGTGTTAACCATGAGTACCTGTGGTTGCTCCTTAGTAAGTACGGTCTGCCGGGTGGTTTTGTCGATTGGTTAAAAGTCTTGTATGAGGGGGCAGAGAGCTTTCCTCTTGTTAATGGTTGGGTTGAGTTTTTTTTCCCCTTTCCCTTTGCTGAATGTCTTTCATGTGAGTGGTCCAGATGGTGACATCTAGTGGATAAAAATGGGAATTGCATCCCTTAAATGGCTATTTAAATCCTTCACCACTGACCCCTCCTCGCTCTGAGGAAACCAGCGTCCATTGGCTGGTGAAACGCGTCAGCGGTGTGACGTCAGCACGTCACTGGGAGCCGCGCGCTATTCGATCTGGCAATTTGACCTGGCAATCCGACCTGTACTATTTGATCCGGTCTATTCCTGCACAACTCAACAGCTGATGCTTGTCTCCTCCATCAACATCTCTCCATACTGAGACACCTGCCTTACGGCGGCTTCATCAACAAACGGTTCCTTCATCTTGGCATTTATCCGCTTATTACAGCGGCACCTATCCATGTAGAGACTTAGGAACTGCGGACTGAGGACTTACTGCAAACCTGACGACAGAGCTACTGAGGCTGGTGAGATCCTTCCATTTCATTCAGCGTCTTTATAAAAGTATGTCAGTATTGTTTGCACCTCCTATACTTGTCTCCATGGACATATATTTTGCTACTTGAACTGCACAATTTATATCTATCTGCTGGAACCGGGACATGATCTGATTTGCCATCTAAACAGCTGCTATATATACAATGTGTGCAATAACTGGGCATTGCTTACCTCTCAGCAGATCGATTCATCTAAATTGAACCACAATATACCTCATTAATTGCCAGATTGTCCATCCACCCACATCTCTGCTACTGATATATGACCTGCCCCCATTATACAGGACTTTCTAAAACACTTTTTTGCCAACTGCTACATATGACTGGTACTTTAATAGGGCAGCAATACTTAATCTTCATTATATCATTTAGCTTACTATACCTTATTTACAACCTAGAGATGTGTATGACGTGTATGAGTGGATGTGAAGCCGCGGCTCCCATATGTTTTTAATTACCCCTTGTGACAACGTTGTCCCATTTTAACTGGTTTGTGATAACCGTCAGTCATTATTGCTGGTTTTTTCACTTTCTTTTGTATTTAATTTGGTTTACTATTTGGTAATAAATAAAGCTGATCTGTATCAACATCAGTGTTCCCTGCTGACCCTCTTTTAGAGAACTCTTTCTCTTATGTTTTTGTTATATGATTCATAGGGCATCTTGGAACTGCATGCAGACTTCTGCCTGCATGATTTTTTGATACTTATCCGTTAAAACGACCATCTATTTAACTAACCTATTGGTTGATCCAGGCAACAATCCCCTATTTTTTGGGCAGTCCTTTGAGGTTGGCTCCGGGGTGCGCCAGGGTTGTCCCCTGAGTCCCCTGCTCTATGTGTTTGCAATCGACCCCTTCATCAGGAGGCTAGAGAGCGGCATGTTGTGTGGGGTGCCAGTGGGGCTTCCGGGTGAGCCGCCTTTGAGGGTTGTTGCCTATGCGGACGATGTGTCGGTGATTGTCACTGGGGCGGATGAAGCAGAGGAGGTGGTCTCTCTGACATCACGGTATTCTGAAGCATCAGGCTCCAAGATCAATCAGGAAAAGAGTGAAGTTTTCTGGATGGGAAAGGAAGGTGAGGGGTTTGATCTCCTGGACACCTTTCCAGTGCCCCAGGAAAGAATTAAGATTTTAGGCATTGAATTTGGACCTGGCGATTATGGCCTCAAAAACTGGGAAGGCAGACTGGAAATTGCCAATACTAAGGTGGTCAGCTGGAAGAGATGGAAGTTATCTATGAGGGAAAGGGTTGATCTGATTAAGACTTACCTGATTCCGATCTTCTTGTATGTCAGCTTTGTCTGCATCTTGCCAGTGTCTCTCTATGCTAGGGTCAGTAGTGTGTTCTTCCAGATGTTGTGGGGGAACAGACTGAACCCCATCAAGAGGAATGTCACCTATCTATCCAGGAGGGAGGGTGGCTTAGGTATGGTCAACCCAGTTCTTTTCTTTTCACTGCTTTTTCTCAAGTTTAATATTGGTAATATGCTTGCAGTGGAACCTCCTGGATGGGCAGGCATATTTAGATCTTGGTTTAGGCCTTTTCTACGACTTTGGGAAGAAGGTGGCCAAGTGAAGAATCTCAGGGGTCATCGTGGTCAGCTACCAGCCTATGTCGCTCCGTGCCTGAAGTTACTACGGCAGTGGCGATTGTCGGCTGAAGATCTCAGATCGGTTCCGAGGAAAGTCCTTATGAGTCGAGTCTTGAGCGAAGTCTTTCATGACCCACTGGCCTTAAGGGATTGCCCAGGCCCAGTTTTGAGGGCAGGGTTAAGACTTATTAATTTGGACAGAGTACCCCCTAAATTCAGGGATCTGGCCTGGTTGTGCTTCCATGGGAGACTCTATGTTAGGGGCAATTTGAAATTCCGCAGTGGGGTGGATCGTAGCTGTCCTCGGGAGGAGTGTGCAGGTGAGGAGGAGACTATGGACCATTTTCTGCTTCATTGCCCTTTTAACATAGAGGTGTACAAACAGGTGGGACGGGCCCTCGGTGTTCCTTTCCTCTCCAGGCTGGGTTATGCTGAGTGGGTGTATGGAGCATTCAATACTGGTGGGGTTTTTTGTTTAGATACACTTTTTCTAGTTAGCCTAGTAGTCCGTTATTTCACTTGGAACGCACGGTGTCAGGCCTGCATTCGGCGTAAAATCCTTCCTGTTCAGGTGGTGGTGTATGACATTCTGCATGAGGTGGAGAAGATTCGGGTGCTCGAGAGAGACAAGCGGAGTCAGGGGGCTTGGTTGAAGGCATGGAGGGGTTTCAAGCCTCCCTGACTGCCAGGAGTCTCTTTCCCGGGTGTGGCTGTCTGTCTCTTATCACCCTAGATTATTATTTTTTTGGATTAATTTTTGATAAATGGCTGCGTACATAGGTGATGGGTTGTGCCTCTTAGGCCCTCTCTGCTGCTTTATGTAAATAATTTTGGTAGTGGATTATGTATATATTGTATATATTCTGAACATGGATGTGTATTCCTTGGATTTCTGTTGAAGTTTTGTACTATGGTTTTGTTTTTTACTTTTGTATAAAATTGGTTGCTTGATTCTTTTAATAAAAGATCAATAGTGCCCCATCAATGGTGTCAGTGGGAGGAATTGTGCCCCATCATTGGTGCCAGTGGGAGGAAGAGTGCCCTAGGGCCAGATAAAGACAAGCAAAGGGTTGCATGCAGCCCCCAGGGCACAGTTTGGTAGGAGGTTTTTTACTTTTAATACATTTTATGCATTAAAGGAGAAGTACAGCCAAAGCTCGTTAGGCTGTACTTCTCCTGTGGTCCGCAGGAGTGCAGATCGTTTTGCACTCCTGTGACCCGTTTGCAACAGACAACGGGCTGAAGCCAGCACAGAGTCAGTGCAGGCTGGGGAAAGATTGCGACCATATGGTCGGGATCCGCCCACATGCCTGGATCGGCACCTGGCTCAGCCTCTTAGCACACTGCTGAGAGCCAGAGCTGGCTGCTCCCACACCCTCCACAGCCCAGCACAGCAGAGATGGGGAGGGAGCATGTCAGAGAGCCGGTGACTAACAGTCACTGGCTCTCTGCTCAGGGAGCACTGAGAACCTGAGCGATCAGTTGTGTTTGGTCGCTCAGTTCTTAGCCTTAGTCTCAACCTTAGTTCTCAGCCTTAGTCCCCTTTCACACTCGAGTTACACAGGCATTCCCTGAAATCACATCAAAATTGAGGTTGCAAAATCTCAGCAAAATTGCGCAACTTTGAAGATGCACAAGTGTGAAAGGAGCCTTAGGCCCCTTTCACACTTGTGCAACTTGTCCTGCGATTCGGGACTGCAAAGTCGCATGACAATTTGTACCCCATGATTTCCAATGAGTACCATTCATATCTGTGCGACTTCAAAGTAGTCCCTGCGCTACTTTGGTCTGACTTTGATGCGAGTTGAGGTCAAGTCTGAAGTCTCCCTGAAATTGCGGCAAAATCACGTTTTTTTGCCACGATTTTGTACAGGTCAAAAGGTCACCAATGTAAAAAGCAGAAAAACGCCTGTAATCTGCCTTAAAAAAAAGTTCCAGAACTTGTTTGAGCTTCAGGCTTTTGGAGCCTCTGGCTTCAAGTGTTTTGGAGTGAACCATCACCATAGAGAATAATTGATTTTTTCCCCTACAGTGTTTTGTAGCTTCAGGCTTCAAGCTACAAAACGCTCAGGTGTGAATGGGAGCCGTCGGGGGACAGATGCTGCATCCACCTGGTAAGTAGGATTCAAAAATAAAAAAATCCTATACTTCTCTTTTAAAGGTAAAAAACCTAGTGCAGCTCCCCTCCAGCCCCCCTTATACTTACCTGAGCCTGATCTTCATCCAGTGCCAGTGCTATTTTTTTTCAGGTTTTATTAAAGAATGAAGAGTTTGGGTCACACTGCACAGGCAAAACACATTTAAAGCAGAGTTTCAGACAAGAATGTAAATTCTGCTTTTCTGGTTCTTCCCTCTCTCCAGTGTCACATTTGGCACCTTTCAGGGGGGAGGGGGGAGCAGATACCTGTCTAATACAGGTATTTTACTCCCACTTCCGGGCATAGATACCCGAGCCACCCGCAAGTATCTACGCCACTCCCCCCCCCCCCCCCGCTGTATTCTGGGAGACACACGGGTCCCAGAAAACAGTAGGGACCAGTGGGATAGTGCAGTCACGCATGTGCAGTAGGGAACCATGAAGTGAAGCCGCAAGGCTTCACTTCCTGATTACCTTACCGAGGATGGAGGCGGTAGCACCCGACAGCCAAGGGATAGATCAGCTTCGGGTGCCGACATCGCGGGCGGCCTGGACAGGTAAGTGTCCATATTTGCAGTATTTGTAGCTGCTGGCTTAAAAAAAAAAACAGTGGAACTCTGCTTTAAGGTCCAATAAACAGTCAATGGAATAATTAACACAACATTCGGGTTCAATGTACCACACTCAAAGCATAATTAAATGAATCCATTAGTAATCTGGGGATCCAGCCCCACCCCTACCCGGGTGTTATACATCAAGACAGTCCCTGCCATAGTCTCAGATTTAAACCTGTGATATTTAACAAATAATTTATGGCAAGATAATTAGTGTGCGACTACTTACACAATGCAGAGCAGTACTCATGAGCTTTATTTAACCTGTTCTTATCCTTACTTAGTCCAGGGTAGCCATATCTGTTCTAGGACCGCTTTTTTATATGTGCAAAATTACTCAAAATAAGCTGAACTCTAGGCACAAAAACCTTAGAGGAGTTCTATGGTCACAGCATACACTTTCATTTTATAACATCGGCATTGCAATACCAATACAAACAATAGTTATATTTGCCAATCCAATATGAGCTTACTTGAAAAAAAAACTTTCATGTTGTGAGTTTTGCCTGTAAGCTGGCCATCTCTTTCCACAACTTCCTGGATTCTCAGCATGCTTTGCAGCTTCCCCTCTGCTGTTTGTTTCAATTTTCTCAGAACACAGGACTACATATCCCATGGAACCTTGCTAACTGCAAGCAGTGATACATCTACTGACTCCGCCTTCTGAAACTCCTCCTCACAGCACCTCTGTAGTTCAGAAGGCAGGCTCTGTGAAATGTGTGACACAGCAGTGCCTACTCACAGGGCATTAGGCATAAGGAAGTAAATGTGTGGGAATCTTCACAAAACGGAAAATTGTATACTCACCTTTCCAATTATTTTTTTGTCCTGTTGCACCTTCATGGCAGCATACACTTGGGTTGTGACTCCGCCCCCACAACCTAATAGGACTGAATAGCTATAATTTTAAGAGGAGGCCCGTCACAGTATTCTCTGTATCTATCACCTTAACGAGTGGGCATCTTGAAAATATAGGGGGTGCTAGTGATTATACAAAATACAAAACAAATATATTAAAACTATATATATATATATATATATATATATATATATATATATAAAACTCTATCAAGTGCATAAATAAATATGAAAATGTATATAAAATGAATAAATATAGTAATAACAATTCATGAATTCTGTGATATAAATCAATATATGCCAAAAGTGATACAATAATGATTAAAAATCTCTAAATTACAGATGCTGTTAATTAAACATATCAAACCAATACCAAACCAGTGAGTGCCATCAAAAACAGTCCAGGAGAATTGTCTATGAAGCAAATAAAGTCCATAAACCACATCCAGTTTTCTTTCCACGCTGTGCTGTGACACCCAGTGAACTATATAAGGGCTAAACACAGACCAGACCACCAGTGACCACTTATTTAAAAGTGGTCAATATGTGCTTAATTCCACGCCTTGCATAATCAGGAAAACCAACTTTGGTTGATATTGTTAAGCAGTAGGTAAGGTTGAATAAAGACAATAGTCCATCCAGTTCAACCTGTGTAGGTGTATGTGTGTCAGTGTCTATAATTGTTTCCCATATCCCTGTATGTAGTATTCTTTAACCACTTTGTGATTAACTGACAATTGCGCAGTCGTGCGACACTGTACCCGAACAAAACTGACATACTTTTTTTCCCACAAATAGAGCTTTCTTTTGGTGGTATTTAATCGCCTCTGCAGTTTTTATTTTTTGCGCTATAAACAAACAAAAAGCGACAATTTTGAAAAAAAAAAACTGAGACAGATGTGGCGGTTTGTACAGGAGAGCCGACTTGTCGCAGTATAATGGCGACAGCTGGTCGGCAAGCGGTTAGGATGCACATCCAAGAGCCTTTTAAAAATATCAATACTCCCTGCTGCCACCACCAATTGTGGAAGAGAGTTCCACAGCCTTATTGGCCTGACAGTGAAAAAAATAGACAAAGGCAACTAGATACCTAAAGTCATGCCACTCGTGAGGATCATTGAGGCGACACTCATGGAAGCACAGTGAGGGGCTGCACTGAGTCAGAAGTGTACATAAAGGACAGGCAGGTTCAGTATCACTGAGCACGGCCTTACCAGTCACAGTACCTGCCTTTATGACAGGTGCAGCAGCAGGGCAGGATCTAGCCCATCTGATCTGGGGATACAGTAAAAAAAAAGTAATTGGGGCACAGTTAACAACACACATTCATTTTATCCTTGTGGCTACATACACCACGGTAAATGTTAGGTATAGCAAGATTGCATGTAGCCTTGGGAGGGGCTTAAAGGGAATGATTAAACAGAACCTGTGCCTATTCTCTGTATACAATGCACACACATGCCACAGTCTCCACACCTACAAAATATTGCTATTTATGAATCATGCATGACAGTCTCACAGACACAACTAAACCTCAGGACAAAGGATAGTTTTATAAAAATGAAAACACCTCATTATAACCAGCAACTTCTAAGGCAATGAACACTATGTAAAGTACAACATAGTGTGCTGTAGTCAGGGGGGAGGGAATATTATGACTGGTAGCCAAGGACAATACATATTCTATTTTCTTCCCATCAGTGACAGTATAGATCTCAGTGCCCCAGCAGTGACCAGTACAGATCTAAGTGTCTCCATCAGTGACCTGGGTGGATTTTAGTGACCCCAGCAGTGACCAGTACAAATCTACGTGTCTCCAGCAGTGACCATTATACATCTCAGCCCCCGCAGCAGTGACAAGTATAGATTTCAGTGTCCCCAGTGATGATCAGTACAGATCTCATTTTCCACAGCAGTGACTCGCTGTAACTGTGTATCAAAGTTTCCAAGTTTCGATCAGAGAGTGAGACCCGTAGGAGAAAATGGACAGAAGGGCTGCATGACTAGGGGAGGAACAGGGGTCAGGGAACGGTCAGTCAGGTCAGTGGTGGGGGCATGGGTGTAGCTCTTACCTGATTGGAGGTAGAAGTCAGAAAGGGGCAGGGTCCAGAGGTGAGGGTCCTGCGTAAGGGGAGGATTCTTCATCATTCCAAGAAGTTAGGAGAAGTCTCTTCTCCTACGGGTCTCACTTTATAGGATTGGCTCTGCTGACACCTGGGGGGTAAGACTAAAATCTGGGGAGGACACCCCCTAGAATTGGCCCTGTGTAGTGGCCAGGCAGAAAACTCTGCTCAGTGACATCGAGCTAGCGGTTTTAGCAGGGTCATCATTATTGAGCTAACTGCCTGTGTACGTAAGTTGGTGCGCACACAAACTGGCAGCGCAATCACCCAGTGCATAAATGACTGCATGGCCCTGCAGATATAAAATTTTTTTTTTTTTTTGCATCAAAGAAACAAAAGGGAAATATGATTGGTTGCTAGGGATTATTAAAACTCAGCATATGATCAGTGGTCTTCCTGCAGCCTCTTTAAAGTGGTTATAAACCCTTACCTATATCCATTGAAGTTATTAACCTCAGGTGATACACAGAGGTGAAACAAATACTCAGACATAAGTTGTACCTGTTCATTTCTAGCCATTTGTTTTGCACATCCTTATAAAACTCAGCGATAAAAAGGATTTTCCATAGACTCACAAAGCAGGGGGCAAAGGGTTACACACTGTACAAGAGCTCTGAGAGCTGATTGGAGGGAAGGGATACTCCCCCCTTCACACAACTCACAGGAACATAGCTGAGGCTGTCAATCACAGATTGAGCCCTCCCCGTCACCTTTTTTCTCTTGGTGTCAGGAAAACTTATCAAAAGTGAATCATTCTGATATAACAGAGGAACTAGACAGCAGAGAGAAATGACAGTGCTCTGGAGAGAGGCAAATAAACACTATAGAAATATGTGCTTTGTTCAGATTTCATGTCTGAGGTTTACAACCACTTTAATGCCCCGTACACACGGTCGGATTTTCCGATGGAAAATGTCCAATCGGAGCGTGTTGTCGGAAATTCCGACCGTGTGTGGGCTCCATCGGACATTTTCCATCGGATTTTCCGACACACAGAGTTGGAGAGCAGGAGATAAAATTTTCCGACAACAAAATCCGTTGTCGGAAATTCCGATCGTGTGTACACAAATCCGACGGACAAAGTGCCAATCATGCTCAGAATAAATAAAGAGATGAAAGCTATTGGCCACTGCCCCGTTTATAGTCCCGACGTATGTGTTTTACGTCACCGCGTTCAGAATGATCGGATTTTCCGACAACTTTGTGTGACCGTGTGTATGCAAGACAAGTTTGAGCCAACATCCGTCAGAAAAAATCCTAGGATTTTGTTGTCGGAATGTCAGAACAAAGTCCGACCGTGTGTACGGGGCATAAGGCCTGTATGAATTCTCTCTTGCAGTGGGGCTACCCCACACTCCAAGGCTTATATGTTAGTTTAGGCATAGAGGACAGGAAAAGCAGTTTCATTTACCAGTCCACCATCCCAGCACTCTCTTATGCTTCGGCAACGGACTGTTCCACTGAGTCACCATAATACCTCCCAACTTTTTGAGATGGGAATGAGGGACACCTTTTAGCAAATGTATGTAGACATGGACACACCCCCTGCCTACTGCCCCTTAAAGGAGCAGTATACAAAAAAAAAAAAAAGTATAAAACCGACAAATTTTTTTTTTTTTTACCACTATTATTCCTTTATACTGGTTTTTGACATTTACAAATGCAGCAATTTAGAAATTGGATGAAAGGTTTAGCACTGGGAAACACTTTTTGAAAGATAAATACAGTAAAATCTCGCATTGCAAGTAATGCGGTTTAAGAGCGTTTCGCAACACAAGCATTTTTTCTTTCAAAATCCTGACTCCATTTGCAAGCATTGTCTCGCAAGACGAGCAGGATTCAAGCCCCTGTGGTGTGCAGTACTGCATGTGGCCAGAGGTGCGGGGGTGCCGGTGACGATCAGAGACACTCAGAAACACTTGGAAGCACTCTGTTCCCGAGTGTCTCAGATTGTCCTCAAGTGTTTCCTAGTGTCTCCGATGCCCCCCCTCCCCACCTCTGGCCATATGCGGTACTGCATACACTAGCAGTGACACGAACTAATTATCTGAGTTTCCATTGATTCCTATGGGGAAACTCACTTTGATATATGAGTGCTTTGGATTACAAGCATTCTTCTGGATCTAATTATACTCGTAATCCAAGGTACTACTGTAGTGCATTTTATATAGAACTATATAGATCAGACCAAAATGAGGGACAAATGAGGAGGAAAGAAGGACAGAGGGACTTTGTTCCAAATGAGGGACAGTCCCTCGTAATCAGAGACAGTTGGGACCTATGGCTCCATGTCCAGTGCAGAGCTAAAAGCTTTGCATTGGTCTTGATGACATGAAGGACATTTAACTGCTAGAGCAAAAGGTGACAAGAGGCTGCAGGGACCAGTTTTGCAGCATGGAGGAGCTTGTAGGAGCAGAGGATCGGGTAACTAAAAATGCTTTTTTCAGTCCTCTAGATCAGGAGTCTCCAAACTTTTCTCCAAACTTTTCAAGCAAAGAGCCAGTATACTGTCCTTCAGACTTCAGGGGGGCCGGATTCTGACCAGTGGGGGTAGAAAATGCCCCGGGGCCAGGCATCAGTGAGAATAAACACGGCCTCAGTGTTGGTGGTCAGGGGAAGAGGGATAAGGCTCCACCATTGGTATTAGTGGAAGAAATAGTGCCCCATTGTTGGTGTCATTGGGAGGAATAGTGCCTCATATCAGTGGGAGCAGTAGTGCCCCAAGGGCCGGATGAAGGCTAGCAAAGGGCCACATCCGGCCCTCGGGCCACAGTTTGGAGACCCCTGCTCTAGATATAAATGAGCATTTAACACATGCAGTGCCAAGGCACTTTTTTACTTTTCTTGCAGTTCAACGTTTAATAAGCTTGTCCGTGTGTACAGCAGATGTAATAGAAATGAATGCATTTCCAGACAGTTTTGCCAATCATATTTCATAATGTTGCCCAAAATACATAAACTCAATTCACAAAATTTTACACAAGGATAAGGAGCCCTCATTTCAGCCAAGTGACTGTAATTCCAAATTGCATTGGACTAGATGAAAATAACTGCTTTTTTTAGAAAAGAATTCTTATTCTGGTATGTTAGCTTGGTGAATTGAGCTTATTTTGTGTGATTTGATATGATTGTGAGAAACCAGCTTGCACACTGCAAATGTGAAAATGTCAGCATTTAATAACATCTAGACCCGAGAGAGAGACAAGGTTATGTGCAACAATGTTGAGTGGAATTCCCCAGTTAAGCTTCCTCTTTAAACCTGAATTTCCTGATGGGTGAACCGAAAACACTCGCTGCAACAGTTCTGCAGCTTCTTTGTTGTTCTATGATTTCTGCGTTTTTTATCATTTATGACCAACATGCCAAGGATAACAAGTGGCACTATTTTAAGGGGCATATTTCTAAAGCAGTAAGGGCTAGCTCACACTTGAAGCAAGGACTGTCGCTGCTCTGTAAAGCGATCCATGTTCAGATTGCTTTTCTTAGGCGTTTGACAGGTGGTGAGGAGGCGATACAAAGCAGATAATGAAAGCTGCACAAACACGGAGTCCTCACATGCATCTATGACTCATTTAGGGTAACATGTGGCTGCATACCAGGGTCAAACTGAGGATACCTACTTCATTAAAACAATTCTGAACACAGTCAGCTTATTGCAATTATCCTCATAGACAGCGTCCCTCATAGTCCAGGGTAGCTCTGGTAACACAGGAGAACATCTGGAAGGATCCAAAGATAAAGAGCCACCCCACTGAAGTATGATGTAGCAGTTCTCTTCACAGTAGCTGGGTCTGCTGTGGAAGCTGTGGCCTGGCTGTCCGCACTCCTATTCATAGAGTGGAGGGCCACTCACTTGGCTACAGATCACTTGCCCAGCTACGTTTGCCTCATCAGGTATAGAACTGTCTGAGCTGCTGAAGGAGGGAAGGAGAGAATCATATCTTTCATGGAAATGAAGTTAAAGGGGTCTGCGTCTGCATTAGGGTTGCCACCTAATCCCTTTAAACCCAAAAACATGAATTACACAGGTTCTGAGGCTAATTTAATGCACATAAGGCAACCAAGTGAGTTTAATTACCACCTTATTCAGCCATAGAACCTGTGTAATTCATATGTGTTCGGTTTTAAAGGGATGAGGTGGTAGCCCTAGTCTGTATCTAAGTTTGGTGAGTAAATGGTCACTCCACTACTGTATTGAAATGCATGGAAGTATCAGATAGAGCCTTCCTCCCATATGTGTTCTGCACAGGTCATCTAGAACCACACACTTGTTCTTCGTGCCTTACATAGGCACATCTAATGCCCCATACACACGATCAGAAATTCTGCCAGCAAAAGTTGGATGTGAGCTTGTGGTCAAAAATTCCGACCGTGTGTATGCATCATCAGACTTTTGCTGGCAGAATTCCAGCCAGCAAAAGATTGAGAGCAGGTCCTCTATTTTTCGGTCGGAAAAAGTTCCTATCCGAAAATGCGTTCGTCTGTATGCAATTCGGACGCGCAAAAAATCACGCTATTCGACACATGCTCGGAAGCATTGAACTTCATTTTCTCGGCTCGTTGTAGTGTTGTACCTCACCGCGTTCTTGACGGTCGAAAGTTCAGAGAACTTTTGTGTGACCGTGTGTATGCAAGGTAAGTTTGAGCAGAATTCCGTCGGAAAAACCATCAAAGTTTTTTCTGACAGAATTTTTGATCGTGTGTATGAGGCATAAGAGAAATCCAGCAGCCTGAGAGCATTGAAAAAAAAAATGAGGAGAAGCCAAAAGAAGCCTCCTCTAGTATCCCTTTCAGTGCTTCCTCCCTACTGCCAGCTCTTGCCTGGACACCTCTCCACAGTATATAATCACAGGGTGAGATGATATTCTACCAATCATAAACTGAGCCTGACAACAGATCCTAGCACAGTATTTAAAGTATGGGCAAAATGGTACATAGAAGGAACTTTTCACTGGCGCTGTACTCCAGACCAGATCTGAGAATTGGCGGGCAGCATGTTGGCCACCAGGGCCCTAACATATTAAGCAGTTCTAAAGGACACAACAGCACTCACAATTACAAGAATATTGCCTCAATCTACAACGCTATCATGCCAGGAAGAGGATCTTTTTTTTTTTTTTTTACTGAGACCAGATAAATACATGAACCACATTGCCTCAGATATCTCACTACTATCATCCAGGGCGTTACTGGCAAGTGATGGTTTATGCAAATAATGAGGGTGGCAGTGTGGCTGTGGGAAAGAGATACTTCCTTTACTGACATGATGACCTCCACTCATTTCTCCACTTCAATGTAAGTCATCAGCACAACACTTCCTAACGGATATGCAAACAAATTCCTTTTTTTCCTGTTATAAGGGCCAGTTCACACCGCATGCAGTTCCGTTGCTTTTTTTATGCATCAAAAACGCATGGAAAGTAAGCTATATGGTTTTCAATTACATAGTTCCAAGCAGTAATTGCAGTTCCAGTGCGTTCCAGTTCCAGAAAAAAAAAGTAGAACATGTTGCATTTTTCCTGCACTGGCCTGTACTGGAACACTGTAAAGCACATCAAAAACGCACCGGAACACATGTCTTTATTTAAGGTTAAGAAAAAAGAGAGGGGAAAAAATGCACTGGACTGCATCAAAAACGCACCAAAAAAAAAAATAGAAACGCACTGGAATGCATCAAAAACGCAGATGCAGAAATGCATCTAAAACGCATCCGGACTGCGTTTCTATGGTGTGAACTGGCCCTTAAGCTACCGTTATCGAAAAGTATACATTAGACGCAGATGATCGATGCAGAGCTAAATGACGTCCATCTCGGACCCAATGTTATTGGAACCTTACTTGTGAACACTGTGTTGGCACTTTTTAAATGCTTTTTATACATAAATAAAATGTGAGTATTTTATCATTTGATTGTTAGAACATACTACACTATATGCGGACATTTTCTTTCTATATGTACGGCGGAGCATATGGAGATACAGCCAGCTGAGATCGGCACATGCATCTAGGAGCCTTACTTTGTGGATGAGACCAGATGATCGTCATACATGTGGAGCACCTGTGTGGCAGTGGAGTACATAGTTTATAAGGATGAAGAGCCCTCAACACTTGCATCTTCCTTTTTTTTTTTCTTTTTTTGGGATATAAACTGTGGACGCTCTGGAAGCTTTTTTCAGTGAAGCACATAGTTTTTAAGGGTGAAGGGCCCTAAACACTGACACTTGTTTGAACTGTAACACATAGTTTTGAGGGAGTGCTACATTCAATACATTGCTGTTTTTCATGTTTTGGAAGCACCTGTGTGGCGGTGCTGCACTTTTGTTTCTTTATGCTTTTGGATATAAACTGCGGTCAATTTGGAAGCTGATTTATTGCTGTTTTTCATGTTTTGTATTTTTTTTTTTATGTCATTAAGTGTATAATGATGTTATATGAATATGATTTTGATATGAGAGATTTTTTTATAGTATATTTAAGCACCTATGATTATGTTCACTTAATACCAGAGGTTGGTCATATAGTTAGGCAGTCTGTTTTAAGCAGCGCAACTACACATCTTTTTTCAATATACATTAGATTTATAAATTTATAAACTAACTTTTTTTTTTTTTTTTTTTTAAAGATATATTTATTGGATTTTAAAACAGGCATACAGAACAAAAAAAACTACAAACACAATACAATTCAGTGCACTGTGTACACAAAAGACAATGTACCAAGGAACAAGCAATAAACAGCATTTGCAAACTTGTCACACACGTTTCCTGTAATCATTAATTTTACAGGGCATATAGAATCCCATTAATAGGTTCCTTTTATTCAAACATATCCTTTGTCAGGGTATAGTGTATAGCCAGCTGAGCTACATAAGTACATATGTAACATACTGACACAGGAGTTATGCCCCGTACACACGGTCGGATTTTCCAATGGAAAATGTGTGATAGGATTCCATCGGATTTTCCGACACACAAAGTTTGAGAGCAGGCTATAAAATTTTCCGACAACAAAATCCGTTGTCGGAATTTCCGATCGTGTGTACACAAATCCGACGGACAACGTGCCACGCATGCTCAGAATAAATAAAGAGATGAAAGCTATTGGCTACTGCCCCGTTTATAGTCCCGACGTACGTGTTTTACGCCACCGCGTTCAGAATGATTGGATTTTCCGACAACTTTGTGTGACCGTGTGTATGCAAGACAAGTTTGAGCCAACATCCGTCGGAAAAAATCCATGGATTTTGTTGTCGGAATATCCAATCAATGTCCGACCATGTGTACGGGGCATTAGAGTCATGACTAAAGGATTCGTCAACCTTGGTCCTTACCATTAAATTAAAGACACAGACCGTGTGACATGGGTTTTATATGGCCACAGCAGCCCAATTTATTAACCAAATAATCAAATAACATGACGTAAAAAACATGTAACCTATACCCGTAAGTGCCAATTTCAACAAAATAATGTCCAACAGCAAGAGGTCTTTGGGTGTCTTAAAAAAGGCACAATTTATAACTGTAATGGTCTATGTCCTCAGCTGTGCCCCAACTGGCTCGAGGATGCTCTGACATCACACATACTTCCATATTCCCCTCCCCCAGGAGACTATCTCCTGGGAGAACCACAGCTAACCAAATGTAAGCGCCATACCTTAGATGGGCCCCACTAATCCTGTAACCATGTAATTCCTCACTGACCCCCCAAAGACCCCTTGAACCGCCACATGAGCTTGATTGAGAACCTAATTCAAGCGAATCACTCCACAACTACAAAGCCCTCACCACCCCCTCCTGAATGCCCAGAGACCAGATGTCTATGCCCACAGCATTCAGGTGAACACCATCGTCTCGCCAATAGCGAACAGAATGATCTTCCAGCTCCGGGTGCCGAACCACTATGCCCCCGAGCCGAGCCACAAGCCTCCCAACCTCACTGTTCAACTTAATCCTTGCTTTGTTCAAGCGACCCACAGAGCGAGCAAAACGCCACACCGTTCTAGCCACAATATCCGACCACACAATGATGCAACCAGGAAAATCGCGCAGCTAGCACAAAATGTCAAACTTGACATCCCTCACCAGATCCCTGGCAGCCCGGACCCCCAAATCATTGCCCCTTGCCTGCAGCACACTAGAACATCTGGGGGCCTGTCAACTCTCGAGTAATAATGAAATTCAGGGAGAACCTGGCCCCACATCATTCCTCGGATCCCCAACCATTTCAGGACAGCTTCACTCCATGAAATGCCCAGTTGCCTCCCTTCGGGACGGACGTCAGCCCTGACAGCCCCCCAGAAAACGTATGACTCCCCCAAGATCCAGACCAGACCAGGAGGAAGATCTGAAAGAAAACAAAAAGGAACACAGAACCACACACAAAACACTCAATGCGACTTCAAAGACATAAATCTTGAAACGATCTGACCCCCACCTTCCTATACATCTCACTACCTGGGAACCCAAACCCCACCTGGCCGCCTCCGTAGCTGCCCCCACACGAAAGGAATGAGTATTGAACTGGGAAACCTCCCTGTCCGCCCTGGCCAAACAACGGCGAAAAACGGACAAAAACTGAAAACGCGACAAGGACAAGCCATCCTCGTGCAACAAAAAGGAACCCGACCCCAACCCTCTCACCCTGAGATACCGTTGCACAGAAGAAACCGGCAAACCGATTCCGGCAGCGCCGAAACAATGACACAGAAACCCCTTTTCCCAATTGATCAGTTTTTGACTTACCAATATGAATCTGAACACAATCCCTGGACACTGTCACATCTGTTAATTTTACCCCCCCCCCCACTCCACACCTGTTCCTGCTTACCAGCTCCCCAATGCGCAACGCCCCAAAAAATGCCAACGCAAAAGCCACGGTGAACAGCCGCACCTCATAATCAGAGGTGCAAACCCCGGGCAACAGCTCCACCAGATCCCGAAGCAACTCAAACGAGACCGGGCGCCTAGTATCTGGCTGTACTCGCCCTCACCGGAACCCCTTCATCGCCTGGCGCACCCTAAAGTCCTTTGTCACATCATTGAAGCCTTGCATCTGAAAGAGAAAAGCTAGAGCAGCTAAACTCTTGTTCATTTTTGCTACCGACATGCCCCGCGTAAATTCTGTCCCAATGAAATACAGCAGCAAGGCCAAACGATCCTGTGGTGAAACACATCACCCGACCAAACTTACCAGTGCAGACCACT
The DNA here is from genome assembly GCF_042186555.1 of Aquarana catesbeiana. Classification (NCBI taxonomy): domain Eukaryota; kingdom Metazoa; phylum Chordata; class Amphibia; order Anura; family Ranidae; genus Aquarana; species Aquarana catesbeiana. The sequence continues at coordinate 503,048,100 of NC_133326.1, read as the reverse complement.
CACCCCACACCGACGAGTATGCCGCCCATGTACCCCCGGTCACCGATTGACGTAACACCTCCTCTGCTACACCAATGCCAGTCTCCACAGCCATTCGGGACAAGGAAACCCCAGTTGCTCCGACTCCGGTGCCAATCACCGGGCTCCGCCGGGGACTCCTGATGTGAGGGGGGGCTCCGCCGGGGACTCCTGATGTGAGGGGGGCTCCGCCGGGGACACCTGATGTGAGGGGGAGCTCCGCCGGGGACACCTAATGTGAGGGGGGCTCTGCCGGGGACCCCTGATGTGAGGGGGGGCTCCGCCGGGGACACCTAATGTGAGGGGGGGCTCCGCCGGGGACTCCTGATGTGAGGGGGGTCTCCGCCGGGGACTCCTGATGTGAGGGGGGGCTCCGCCGGGGACACCTAATGTGAGGGGGGCTCTGCCGGGGACCCCTGATGTGAGGGGGGGCTCCGCCGGGGATTCCTGATGTGAGGGGGGCTCCGCCGGGGACTCCTGATGTGAGGGGGGCTCCGCCGGGGACACCTAATGTGAGGGGGGGCTCCGCCGGGGACACCTGATGTGAGGGGGGGCTCCGCCGGGGACTCCTGATGTGAGGGGGGGCTCCGCCGGGGACTCCTGATTGTGAGGGGGGCTCCACCGGGGACTCCTGGTGTGAGGGGGAGCTCTGCCGGGGACTCCTGGTGTGAGGGGGGGCTCCGCCGGGGACTCCTGGTGTGAGGGGGGGCTCCGCTGGGGACATCTGATGTAAGGGGGGCTCCGCCGGGGACTCCTGATGTGAGGGGGGGCTCCGCTGGGGACATCTGATGTAAGGGGGGGCTCCGCCGGGGACTCCTGGTGTGAGGGGGCTCCGCCGGGGACCCCTGATGTGAGGGGGGGCTCCGCCGGGGACCCCTGACGTGAGGGGGGGCTCTGCCGGGGACCCCTGATTGTGAGGGGGGGCTCCGCCGGGGACTCCTGATGTGAGGGGGGGCTCCGCCAGGGACTCCTGGTGTGAGGGGGGCTCTGCCGGGGACTCCTGGTGTGAGGGGGGGCTCCGCCGGGGACTTCTGGTGTGAGGGGGGGCTCCGCCGGGGACTCCTGGTGTGAGGGGGGCTCCGCCGGGGACTCCTGGTGTGAGGGGGGGCTCCGCTGGGGACATCTGATGCAAGGACGGACTCTGCTTGGACACCTGATGCAAGGACGGACGGCTGGTGGCAGGCGACGTTGGCTAGTGACACGCTCAGGGATCCCACTGATTCTGCATTATGATGAGTTGAATGATTTCATTTTATATTACAATGTAATAATAGAAATAATGCACTTCAATCATCCTGACACCATAACAACCATGGTGCCGGGATGATTGAAGTGCTAACACCAGGTGTTTGGAGTATCTTTATCTGCTGATTGTTAAACTTTCTAGAATACACATATTTTTATTGTGTAGGATCTGGGGCTGCTGTCCCGTCATTTCCCTCTCTCCCCCTCTCTCCCTCTCTCCCCCTCTCTCCCCCTCTCCCCCTCTCTCCCCCTCTCTCCCCCTCTCTCCCTCTCTCTCCCTCTCTCCCCCTCTCTCCCCCTCTCTCTCTCCCCCCCTCTCCCCCCTTCTCCCCCTCTCTCCCCCTCTCCCCCTCCCCCTCTCTCCCCCTCTCCCCCTCTCCATCCCTCATTCATCTCAGTCTCTAACCACACCCACTAGAGCCACGCCCATTTAAGCCACGCCCACTATTTCACGTAAACCACGCCCATTTTTTGCCACAGCGCACTTCACGCGCCGCACTTGTCTATTTTTGCTAGGCCACGCCTACTGACGAATGACCCGCCCCCTAATTATTGGACTCCACCTACAGACACAAAAGTGTCCCACATTTTTTTTTTACAATGTTGGCAACTATGGATCCATAGTGGATCATGTTTTGAAGGTATTTGACAGGTGGTGAAGAAGAGTTATGTTGCCTCCTCACCACCTGTTTTAAATCCCTAAAAACCCATAACACTGCTGTAGCCATGTGCATTGCACACAGTTGTAGCGCAGCCCCATTCAGGTGAATGGGTTGAGTTAAGCAAGTGCAGTGCCGTGCACCACTAAAATGTTCGGGTTTGGCTTGAAGAAAAGGTGGCAACCCTAGACCTGCACCAGGCTGGGAAGACTGAATCTGCAATAAGCAAGCAGCTTGGTGTGAAGAAATCAACTGTGGGAGCAATAATTAGAAAATGGAAGACATACAAGACCACTGATAATCTCCTTCGATCTGGGGCTCCACGCAAGATCTCACCCCATGGGGTCAAAATGATCACGGAACGGTGAGCAAAAATCCCAGAACCACACGGGGGGACCTAGTGAATGACCTACAGAGAGCTGGGACCAACGTAACAAAGGCTACCATCAGTAACACACTACGCCGCCAGGGGCTCAGATCCTGCAGTGCCAGACGTGTCCCCCTGCTTAAACCAGTACATGTCCGGGCCTGTCTGAGGTTTGCTAGAGAGCATTTGGATGATCCATAAGAGGATTGGGAGAATGTCATATGGTCAGATGAAACCAAAGTAGAACTGTTTGGTAGAAACACAACTCATCGTGTTTGGAGGAAAGAGAATGCTGAGTTGCAACCAAAGAACACCATACCTACTGTGAAGCATGGGGGTGGCAACATCATGCTTTGGGGCGGTTTCTCTGCAAAGGGAATAGGACGACTGATCCATGTACATGAAAGAATATATCATGTATCGTGAGATTTTGAGTGCAAACCTCCTCGCATCAGCAAGGGCATTGAAGATGAAACGTGGCTGGGTCTTTCAGCATGACAATGATCCCAAACACACCGCCCGGGCAACAAAGCAGTGGTTTCGTAAGAAGCATTTCAAGGTCCTGGAGTGGCCTAGCCAGTCTCCAGATCTCAACCCCATAGAAACTTTTGGAGGGAGTTGAAAGTCCGTGTTGCCCAGCGACAGCCCCAAAACATCACTGCTCTAGAGGAGATCTGCATGGAGGAATGGGCCAACATACCAGAAACAGTGTGTGACAAACTTGTGAAGACTTACAGAAAACGTTTGACCTCTGTCATTGCCAAAAAAGGATATATAACAAAGTATTGAGATGAACTTTTGATATTGACCAAATACTTATTTGCCACCATAATTTGCAAATAAATTCTTTCAAAAATCAGACAATGTGATTGTCTGTATTTGTTTCCACATTTTGTCTCTCATAGTTGAGGTATACCTATGATAACAATTACAGGCCTCTCTTATCTTTTTAAGTGGGAGAACTTACACAATTGGCGGCTGACTAAATACTTTTTTGCCCCACTGTAGCTGCAGTTTTAACATATAACAGACACTTTTGCAGATAACAGTATTAAATACAGTGACTAATATTGTTTGGACCCCTGTCCACAGCCACCACTGTACCCACCCCTGTCCACAGCCACCACTGTACCCCCCTCTGTCCACAGCCACCACTGTACCCTCCTAATCCACAGCCACCTCTGTACCCCCTCCTGTCCACAGCCACCACTGTACCCCCCCCCCAATCCACAGCCACCTCTGCACCCCCCTGTCCACAGCCATCACTGTTCCTCCCTGTCCACAGCCACCACTGTACCCCCCAGTCTACAGCCACCTCTGTACCACCCTGTCCACAGCCACCACTGTACCCCCCCGTCCACAGCCACCTCTGTGTACCCCCTGTCCACAGCCACCTCTGTATCCCCCCCTGTCCACAGCCACCTTTATATCCCCCCATCCACAGCCACCTTTGTATCCCCCCCGTCCACAGCCACCTTTGTATTCCCCCTGTCCACAGCCACCTCTATGTACCCCCCTGTCCACAGCTACCTCTGTGTACCCCCTGTCCACAGCCACCTTTATATCCCCCCATCCACAGCCACCTTTGTATCCCCCCCTGTCCACAGCCACCTTTGTATTCCCCCTGTCCACAGCCACCTCTATGTACCCCCCTGTCCACAGCTACCTCTGTGTACCCCCCTATCCACAACCACCTTTGCATCCCCCCATCCACAGCCACTTTTGTATCTCCCTGTCCACAACCACCTCTGTGTAGACCCACAGTGGAAAAAGGTTGCTTACCCCTGGTGTAAATGCTCCTATTACATTGGTGTTAGTGTAAAAATCCCTCTTTATATTGGTGGGTGGTGTAAAATCCCCCTCACATTGGTCATTGTAAATTCCCCATTACATTGGTGGTCAGTGTAGAATCCCCCACTATCTACTTGCCAAAGATTTTCAGCTTTGCTCTACATGATTCAGAATTTGCCACAGTGTACTGCCCCCTAACTAATCCCATCCCCCCACCACTGCCACTGATCCCATCAACCTCCCAGCATTACCACTAATCACCCCCCCCTCCCCCAGGATTGCCACTGTTCCAAGGAGTCCTCGGACCCAAAACTGAAAATTGCTGTCTTTATGCTAGTGACACACTGCATCATATATGCTTTTTTCTCCATAACTGCACTTTAAAAGTTTATTTGTAAAACAAAGATTTTACAAGAATTATTTAAACATGATATACAGAATCAGTTTATAAATTACAAAATATAAAACAGTTTGTCAGGTCACCTGAGGCTAGGTGACAGATGCACACCATTGGGATCAGGAGTGCACCGCAAGGTAGTGGACCCTACGGCTGACTTCTGCGGATGGGAGGGTGATAAGGAAGACAGGGCCTCTGGAACACCAACACCCACCGGGGTTAGAGCGTAAGATTCCCTAGGGCGTGGAGTCTAAGAGCCAGCAGGTGTTCACCAGAGCCTCTAGTGGTGAGGATGGACTGGGCTGCAACTGGCTCCAGGTCACGACCCCCAGGGTCCCCCAGCTCACGCCCACAGTAGGCAACAGGAGGATAGGGATAGTAAGGGAATAAGCCAAGGTTGGGGCCACAAGCAGACAAGGACAACAGAGTACACGCCAAAGGTTCAGGGTCACAGGCAAACAGGGATAGTCGGGGACACGCCAAAAGGTCAGGGTCATGAGCAGACAGGAATAGTTGAGAACACACCAAGGTCAGTAACAGAAACAAATGTAGAGCACACGGCAAGCAGGAAACAGGAAGCCAAACACACAAAGAATACACAATGGTTGATCAGCACCGCTGGCTTGCAGTGCACAGGTCAATATAGGGTTCCCTGATAGGGCCTGGGGTGGAGCCATGCTTAGAGGAGAAGTTATAAAAACAGCCAGGTGAGAGTGGCTGGCCTCTTAGTCTGAACACATGAGATGAGGTAAGCTGACAGAGAAAGATTACTGCATAACCATGACACAGTTAAGTGGATTTAATACTTTCGGTCAGGCCTGTCGCGACAGAACAGGCAAAACAAGCAATTGCTTGGGGCCCCGAGCTGGCCCAAATTCCTTCAAACGGCCCTGCTTTCGGCAGCTTTATAACAGTTGAAACAGATACATCCAATATGTTTGCATATCCGTGAGGAAGTATTGTGCTGACTCACATTGAAGTGGACAGATGAGTGAAGGTCATCATGTCAGTAAATGAAGCATCTCTTTCCCACAGCAACACTCTGCTGGAAACATACTGCTGTTCCCATGCTTTGCATAAACCATCTCTTACCAGTAACAGTAAATGGGTTCACATACTTTTTCTGCCAATAAATATATCTCTATATAGATATATATATATATATATATTAATTGAAAAGAAGAGAAATCCAAATCAAATAAATATTTGGTGTCACCACCCTTTGCCTTCAAAACAGCATCAATTCTTCTACTGTAGGCAGGATTGCACACAATAAAGTAACTTGGCAGGTAGGTTGCTTCAAACATCTTAGAGAACTAACCACAGATCTTCTGTGGATGTAGGCTGCCCCAAATCCTTCTATTTATTCATATATTCCCAGACAGACTCTATGATGTTGAGATCAGGACTACTTGTTCTTCTTTACACTGAAGATAGTTCTTAATGATATTGGCTGTATGTTTGGGGTTGTTGTCCTACTGCAGAATACATTTGGGGGCAATCTCACATCTCCCTGATGATATGGTATGATGCATAAGTATCTGACTGTATTTCTCAGCATTGTGGACATCACTGACCCTGACCAAATCTCCAACATCATTTGCAGAAATGCAGCCCCAAACTTCCAAGGAACCTCCACCATGCTTCACTGTTGCCTGCGGACACTCATTATTTGTACCACTCTCCAGTCCTTCAGCAAACAAACTGCCTCCTGCTACAGCCAAATATATCACATATTGACTCATCAGTCCAGAGCATCTGCTGCCATTTTTCTGCACACCAGTCCTTATGTTTTCGTGCATAGTTGAGTTGCTTAGGAGGTATGTTTTTTGGCCACAATTCTTCCATGAAGACCACTTCCAGACTGACTTCTCTGGATGGATGTACCTGGGTCCCACTGGCTTCTACCAGTTCTGTGCTGATGGCACTGCTGGACATTTTCCAAAGTCCAAGGGAAGTAAGCTTGCAGGCAGGCACAGTCTGTACTCCCCTCTGTAGGTGCCACTTGACTTGAGCGGCAATACAGAAGAAAAGAAAGTACAGAGGAACTTGATTCCTCTATGACTTCCTGGGTCATTGGCAGAACAGCTACCTGATAGGACCACTGGTGCCCTGTGTGACCCCTGCAGCCATCTTGGGTGGGGGCAGTGCTTATTTAAGGGACGGCCCTCCCTTACTTGGTGTCAGAAACCATGAATCAGACAGAGACAGAAGTACAGTTAAATAAGACTTGTTTAATAATAAAAGTAAATAGAACAAACGTAGTCAAAACAGCCAAAGTTCGGAAACCGGAACGGATAGTCAGAGAAGCCAGAAAGTCAAGAAGACAGAGATCAGCTTAGTGGAACAGCAAGCAGAATCTGGAGCCAGAAGGAATGTCAGCCAAGCAAGTCTTTAACAGGAATGCAGGAGATAGTCTCTGTGATTTTGACCAAGGCGAAGGCAGAGATCATCTGGGCTGGACGGCTTAAGTAGGCAGGACTGACGAGCAGGATATCATCAACAGGTGAGTCACTGTGGAGAGAAAGGAGCTGGCAATTAGCCGACAGCTGAACGGCCAGCTCAGAGGAAGGAAGGGCTGAGCCCAGCCCTGACACTTGGTACACATTCTGAGAGTGGTCAGCAGAGGGACAGGTTCCCCGTCTGTCAGGAAATGGTGTTAGGGAGAGGTTCCGGAGGAGTAAAGACAGTGCAGGGACTAAGCTACTCATAACTTAGGAAGCCTCCTACTTGGGTCAGACTGGCCAGGCCACATTTCTGCTCCTCGTTGCAGAAGCTGTTCGACATCAAGTATTGTTGCTACAGACTCTAAGTGGCTTCGGACGATTGTGCTCACCAGCTGGGCCTAGTTGCACCTTGTTGGAATTTTCTGCAATACATAGTTCAAGCTAGTTGGCCTCTGTGTGATTTCTGCACTGGCCCAGCCTGCTGCACCCTGCTCAGAAGCATATGTCTTTCATCTGCTGCATTACGTTTCCTTGGCAGACCACTGTGTCCTCGACGTTTCTCGTTTCCTTGTGCTTCTTCAAAAGAGCTTGAATAGCACATCTTGAAATGCCAATCTGCTTTGAAATCTTGGCCTGGTAGAGGCCTTGCTGATGCACCTTGTGTCTTGTTGCTGTGCTCAGTCTTGTCATGGTGTGACCTGTGACATGAAACTGTTTTCCACAGCCTCACCTTTGTAGAAGAGTTTGGCTGCTCCTCACCCATGCAGCTGTTTTCAACCTACATATGAAAATAATGATCATTAGTACCTGCTTGGTATAATTGCTACAAAATCCCTGACTTTTGCAAGTGTACAAATGTAAGAATTCTCATTTAAAGTCCCAAATATTCCCTTCTTTCTTTGAAGTGTAAGAATTGATGCTGGTTTGAAGCCAAAAGTGTATTCACACAAAATATTGATTTGATTTAGATTTTTCTACTGTTCGCTCACTTTCTTACTTTACAGCATTTCTTCACACCTGCCCAAAACTTCTCCACGGCAATATATATATTTATTTATAATATACTTTTATTATGGTTCTAGGAGAGAAGATCTGTCCTTTTTTATTTGACTCACTCTGCAATCTGTGTAATCTGCAATATATGTTTCTTCTGTGATAATAGCCTGCCTGCTCGCCATCTGTTAAAAAAATGTCTTTATCTGTTTCCCAAAAACAAATACATTCATGTTATGCCGGATTTTGTTGTCGGAAAATTTGAGAACCAGCTCTCAAATTTTGTGTGATGGAAATTCCTATGGAAAATGACCAATGGAGCCTACACACGGTCGGAATTTCCAACAACAAGCTCCTATAGAACATTTTCCGTCGGACAATCCTATCGTGTGTATGGGGCATTACGGTTAACAGTATTCTTACAGTATGTTAGCTCTCAACCAAACTGTCATACCATCTAATGACTAGTGTCATAACTGATCACATGTGGAATATCATGGAAACTGCAGACCAAACAGAGGCTAATGACTAGTACACACGATGAAAAGTGATCGTCCAATAATCTGATCATTGGTACACAGTTCTCGATAGCCGATCACGACAGTTCATGCAAAAGTATCCAAAAGGGACAAACGTGAAAATTTTTCACATACGTTAACACAACAAAGGATTTTTATGTAATTAGTATAGTATTTGCAAAAAAAAAAAAAGATGTGACCAGGTCCAAGACCACGGATACTCGGAAATAAAAGAATGCATTACATCACTTCAGAATTTGTATTCTGTCATACGAGAATTTTCGTAACTTTAGTAACCTATTGGTTTTCGATATGAGACTAGCATGCAAAAATAAAAAGGATGATCAGTTGTCCGATATTCTCCATTGTGTGTACTAGGCATTACATTGTAGTTTCCTTGGCTCTGAAGGATAACAAGGTTTAGTTCTACATTAAAGGGGTTGTAAACCCTCGTGTTTTTTCACCCTAATGCATCCTATGCATTAAGGTGAAAAAACTTCTGTCACTGAGCAGTCCCCCAGCCCCCCATTTTACTTACCTGAGCCCATTCGTTCCCACGGCGGAGACGCGCTCTACCTCTCTGCCCATTGTCTCGTGTCTTGATTGGATAGATTGATAGCAGCGCAGCCATTGGCTACCGTTGCCGTCAATCAAATCCAATGACGCGGGCGCCGAGGCAGGGGCTGGACTCAGGAGCAGGTAACCTCCAGGGAGAGCACTTCTCCTAGGGGGTTTACCGATGTGGGGAGGAGCCGCGAGCGCCATTGGGGGACCCCAGAAGACAATGATCGGGGCCACTCGATCAAAACGAACTGCACAGTGGAGATAAGTAAGTATGATATGTTTGTTATTTAAAAAACAACAACAACAACAAAAAAAACAAGGGTTTACAACCCCTTTAAGGCTGTCTGTGCTTGCTGCTAGTTTACGCGGGTGTTAAAAATTTAAAGCTGGTAGCGTTACCCAGCACTTGACAAGCATTTATCATACAGTATCTCACAAAAGTGGGTACAACCCTCACATTTTTGTAAATATTTTATTATATCTTTTCATGTGACAACACTGAGGAAATTACACTTTGCTACAATGTAAAATAGTGAGTTTACAGCTTGTATAACAAATGGGGCCCAATTAGCCATTTTGCCTCCCCGTTGTCATGTGACTCATTAGTGCTACAAGGTCTCAGGTGTGAATGGGGAGCAGGTGTGTTAAATTTGGTTTTATCACTATTACTCTCTCATACTGGTCACTGGAAGTTCAACGTGGCACCTCATGTCAAAGAACTCTCTGAGGATCTGAAAAAAGAATTGTTGCTCTACATTAAAGGGGTTGTAAAGGTGTTTTTTTTTTTTTTTAAAAATAACAAACATGTCATACTTACCTTCACTGTGCAGCTCGTTCTGCACAGAGTGGCCCCGAACCTGGTCTTCTGGGGTCCCTCGGCGGCTGTCTCAGCTCCTCCCCGCAAGCATTTACCACCTTCATGCGAGCTCTCTCGCACGGTGGTGAGTGCTTGCGGGCGCGCTCCCGTGATACAGCCGGCGGCTATAGCCGCTCGCTGTATCACTCGGCCCCGCCCCCCGGCGCGCCGCGTCATCGGATGTGATTGACAGCAGCGCGAGCCAATGGCTGCGCTGCTTTCAATCCATCCACTGCAGCCAATCAGCGGCCAGGGTGAGCGGAGGAACAGATGTCGGGAACGCGAAGCTGACTTTCGAGGCGTCAGGTAAGTAAAACGGGGGTGCTGGGGGCGGCGGTTCTGTCAGAAGTTTTTTCACCTTAATGCATAGAATGCATTAAGGTGAAAAAACTTTTACCTTTACAACCCCTTTAAGATGGCCTAGGCTATAAGAAGATTACCAAGACCCTGAAACTGAGCTGCAGCACGGTGGCCAAGACCATACAGCGGTTTAAGAGGAGAGGTTCCACTTAGAACAGGCCTCACCATATGAGTGCTGCCAGCATTGCTGCAGAGGTTGAAGGGGTGGAGGGTAAGCCTGTCAGTGCTCAGATCATACGCCGCACACTGCATCAAACTGGTCTGCATGGTTGTCGTCCCAGAAGGAAGACTCTTCTAAAGATGATGCACGAGAAAGCCCGCAAACAGTTTGTTGAAGACGAGCAGACTAAGGACATGGTTTACTAAAACCATGTCCTGTGGTCTGATGAGACCAAAATAAACTTATTTGGTTCAGATGATGTCATGTGTGGCGGCAACCAGGTGATGAGTACAAAGGCAAGTGAGTCTTGCCTACAGTCAAGCATGGTGGTGGGAGTGTCATGATCTGGGGCTGCATGAGTGCTGCCGGCACTGGAGAACTACAGTTCATTAAGGGAAGCATGAATGTTAACATGTACTGTAACATGTTGAAGCAGAGCATGATCCCCTCCCTTCAGGGACTGGGCCCAAGGGCAGTATTCCAACATAATAATGACCCCAAACACACCTCCAAGATGACCACTGCCTTGCTAAAGAAGCTGAGGGTAAAGGTGATGGATTGGCCAAGCATGTCTCCAGATCTAAACCCTGTTGAGCATCTGTGGGGTATCCTCAACTGGAAGGTGGTGGAACGCAAGGTCTCTAACATCCACCAGCTCTGTGATGTTGTCATGGAGGAGTGGAAGAGGACTCCAGTGGCAACCTGTGAAGCTCTGATAAACTCCATGCCCAAGAGGGATAAGGCAGTGCTGGAAAATAATGGTGGCCACACAAAATATTGACACTTTGGGCCCAATTTGGACATTTTCACTTAGGGGTGTTGTCAGAGAGGTTACCTGGTTGGGCGCCGGGGCGCGCCGGGGCGTGTTGGCGCTCGCGTTTCTGTCCGTGCTGGGGCGCGTGTCCCTGGGGGCGCCGGTGTGTCTGGGCTGGCCGACCGTGGCGTGCGGGGTGGCGTCCGGGCGTTCGTGCGTACGCGCGTTCGCGCTAGCGCGCGTTCGCGTTAGCGCGCGTCCGCCTGTGGGCGCTGCTTGTGACGCGACCCGGTTCGGTGGGCGTGCACTCCGGTGTCGGGGGCGCGCTCGGGCGCGTGCGGGGGCGCGGCGCGCTTTGGCGAATCGGCGCGCGCACGTGCGCGGCGTTTTGGCGCCAATCGGCCTATTTAAGGCTTGCCTCTATGCTGACCCAGTGCTGCCTGATCAAACAGCTCTGTACCTTGTCCGTGATCATCCTGAGTTCCTGTTTCCCTGTTGTGCTTATCCGTTGTGACCCGGCTACCCCTTGGACTATCCTTGATTGCTGCCTGAACCCGACCCCGGCTTGTCTGACCTTGTCTTTGCCTCACCCTCTTGTACCGCTGCTGCCAGCCCGTTGCCGACCTCTGCCTGTGTGTGACCAGCCTGATCAGTTCCTGCCCAGCATCTGCTCTACCCAGTCTGAAGACCTACCGGTTGCTTGCCAGACCATTGTGCTCCAGGATCCTACTACAGGCCCTCATACCACTCCGCATTCGTGGCCTCCTGTCTACTCTATCAGGGGCCCCGAATCGGATACGTAAGGGAGCCTACCCTCTGCCCAAGCGGACTCACCTGTCTGGTAAGTGTGGGACCTGACAGTATCAGGCAGCCATGACTGAGTCCGGGCAGGGGGCCTCCCCCATGGATGAACTGTGCAGGCACCTAGCGGGCCTCACTCAAGCTGTTAAAAGTCTGCAAGAAGGCTACACTAGATTGGAAGGGCAGGTCCAGGCCCTCTCAGCCTCTCCTTCAGGAGCAGCGTCCAATTCGGCTTCGGCACCCTCTGTAGTGATGCTTCCACCAGAGCCCAGAGTACCTCCACCCGAGAAGTTTTCAGGAGATCGCAGTAAGTTCCAAGCGTTCCGCAACGCTTGCGAACTGTATTTTGCCCTACAACCCCGTACATTCTCCCTGGAAGTTACTAAAGTGGGGTTCATCATATCCTTGCTGACGGGTGAACCTCAAACCTGGGCCCACAATCTGCTGAAACAAAAGGCTCAATCCCTTGATTCCGTGAGTGACTTCTTCCTAGCCATGTCCCAACTGTACGAGGACCCTCAGCTAACGGCAACGGCTGAAGCCACTTTGCACTCCCTCCAACAAGGTCGCAGAGCGGCTGAAGATTACGCCGTGGAGTTTAGGCGTTGGAGTGCCGACACGGAGTGGAATGACGCTGCCTTGCGTCACCAATATCGGCTGGGATTATCTGACCCTCTAAAGGACGAGCTGGCACGAGTGGGGGTTCCCCAGACCCTAGAGGAACTCATCAATTTATCTATCCAAATTGACCGTCGCCTCAGGGAAAGACACTCTGAAAGATCAGTTGGTCATCCACGTCTTACCTGGATGTTGCCCAGGGCCCCTAGTGCCCCGCACCAAGCTCCATTGGTCTCATCCGCTTCCGCCCAGGAAGGCTCGGAGCCTATGCAGTTGGGACTGCTCCGTCCCTCTCTGACCCCAGAAGAGAAGACCCGAAGACGCACACTCAACCTGTGCTTGTACTGTGGAGAGCCCGGTCATTTTGCAAGAGCATGCCCCAATAAGAGGCGTAAGTGTCTACCGTCTTCCTCATTGTGTGCACCTGTCCTACCTAGTACCGGTAGCCATTTAACTCTCTCCATTGTCTTGCAGTTACCTGGAAGGAGCATCCCAGTACCGGTCATCGTTGATTCAGGGGCATGCAGTGGATTCATTGACCGGACCTTCGTTGAAACTCACCATATCCCCACTCAAACTAAAGCCCAAGGACTGGCAGTCTTTCTAGCAGACGGTTCCACCCTCCGTTCCGGACCCGTCACCCAAGAAACGGTTCCTCTTTTGGCCACCATTGGCCCGGAACATCAGGAACTATTACGCCTAGATGTCATCTCCTCTCCTCTCTTCCCAATTATCCTAGGGATACCTTGGCTACAGGCCCACAATCCTAGCATCAACTGGGCTACGGGCAAGGTTCAGTTTTCCTCCGAATATTGTAGACAAAACTGCTTACGGGGAACCCCACCAATCTCTTCCCAATGTCTGTGCATGGACTCTGAAACTAAACTCTACCAAGATCTTCCTGAACCCTACCGGGATTTCCTAGACGTGTTCAGTAAGAAGGGGGCAGAAACCCTTCCAGCACATAGACCCTATGACTGCCCAATAGAACTTCTACCGGGTACCGAAGTCCCCTTTGGTAGGATCTTTCCCTTAACTGAGCAGGAGCTGGGCACCTTGAAGACTTACATTGACGAAAACCTGAAGAAAGGGTTCATTCGTCCTTCTACGTCTCCAGCTGGGGCAGGCATCTTCTTCGTAGAAAAAAAAGATCATTCCCTACGTCCCTGCATTGACTACCGGGAGCTTAACAAAATTACCATAAAGAACAGATACCCGCTACCTTTGGTTCCTGAGCTGTTTCAGAGGTTAGGATCTGCTACCGTGTTTACTAAACTAGACCTCCGTGGAGCTTATAACCTGATCCGTATAAGAGAAGGAGACGAGTGGAAGACAGCTTTTCGTACCCGATTTGGTCATTATGAGTACCTTGTCATGCCTTTTGGTCTGTGCAACGCACCGGCAACATTTCAGCACTTTGTTAATGATGTCTTTCATGATTTACTGGATTTATACGTCATCGTTTATCTACATGATATCCTGGTCTTCTCCGCCTCTCTGATGGAGCACCGCAGACATGTACGAACTGTACTCTCCCGGCTAAGACAGCATGGGCTCTACGCCAAACTTGAGAAGTGCGAATTTGAGCTCCAATCCATCCAATTCTTGGGTTTAATCATCTCTCCTGATGGCATTAAAATGGATCCTCAGAAAGTATCCGCCATTCTGGAGTGGCCTGCACCGACTGACAAGAAAGGGGTACAACGTTTTATTGGCTTCGCCAATTTCTACAGAAAGTTCATCAGGGGATTTTCTTCAATCATAGCTCCCATTACGGAACTCATTAAACAAGGGTGCCGGTTCCACTGGACCCCTAAAGCACAAGAGGCCTTTGGAAAACTCAAAACGTTGTTTACCTCAGCCACTATTCTTAAACATCCCAATCCTGCCTTGCCTTTCGTCCTGGAGGTGGATGCCTCCGAAGTGGCAGTCGGAGCTGTACTGTCTCAGAGACAGGGTGCCAAAGCACTCCTGTATCCAGTGGGATTCTTCTCACGTAAGCTCTCTCCGTCCGAGAAAAACTATGATGTGGGTGATCGGGAACTTCTGGCCATTAAAGCAGCTTTGGAAGAATGGCGTTATCTCCTGGAAGGTGCAGCACATCCCATCTTGGTCTACACAGACCATAAAAACTTAGAGTACCTAAGAACGGCCAAGAGATTAAAACCCCGGCAGGCCAGATGGGCACTTTTTTTTTCGCGATTTATTTTCCACATCACGTACAGACCTGGATCCAAGAATGTCAAATCCGACGCCCTTTCCCGGATGTTCCTTGACTCTGAAAGAACCCTGTCCCCAGACACCATTCTTCCTTCTGGAAATTTTCTCGTTCTACAGGAAGACATAATTTCTCAAATCAGGCGAGCTTCCTCGAGAATGCCCCCACTTGCTGAAGCCTGTGCCAAGGATGGACTGCTCTGGTTCAAGAATAGGATTGTGGTTCCTGAGGAGCTGAAAGCACGGGTACTAAGCTTGTGCCATGACCACAAACTTGCGGGTCACTTCGGCACACGAAAAACAATTGACCTTGTCCAACGCTCCTTCTGGTGGCCTCATCTTACCAGGGATTGTAAGGCATATGTGGAGTCCTGTGATACGTGTGCCAGAAATAAGACTAGCCGGTCAAGAGCATGGGGCCTACTGAAGCCATTACCAGTCCCAGAGAGACCTTGGGCCATGATCTCTATGGATTTTATCGTGGAGCTCCCACCATCAGAGGGTTTTTCATCCATTTTTGTTGTAGTGGACAGGTTGTCTAAAATGGCCCATTTCCTCCCCATGAAGGGCACCCCCTCAGCCATGGAGACCGCCGCTATCTTCATCAAAGAGATCGTTAGACTACATGGAGTCCCGACCAATATAGTCTCGGACAGAGGCGTCCAGTTCACCTCCAGGTTCTGGAGATCCCTTTGTGGTGCCCTTGAGATCGAGTTGTCCTTTTCCTCGGCCTACCACCCTCAGTCCAATGGACAAACCGAGAGGACGAACCAAACCTTGGAGCAATACATCCGCTGTTTTTCAGCTTTTTCCCAAGATGACTGGGCCTCCCTGCTTCCCATCGCAGAGTTTTCTTATAATAACTCTTTACATTCAGCGACGTGGGGGCGCGGCGCGCTTTGGCGAATCGGCGCGCGCACGTGCGCGGCGTTTTGGCGCCAATCGGCCTATTTAAGGCTTGCCTCTATGCTGACCCAGTGCTGCCTGATCAAACAGCTCTGTACCTTGTCCGTGATCATCCTGAGTTCCTGTTTCCCTGTTGTGCTTATCCGTTGTGACCCGGCTACCCCTTGGACTATCCTTGATTGCTGCCTGAACCCGACCCCGGCTTGTCTGACCTTGTCTTTGCCTCACCCTCTTGTACCGCTGCTGCCAGCCCGTTGCCGACCTCTGCCTGTGTGTGACCAGCCTGATCAGTTCCTGCCCAGCATCTGCTCTACCCAGTCTGAAGACCTACCGGTTGCTTGCCAGACCATTGTGCTCCAGGATCCTACTACAGGCCCTCATACCACTCCGCATTCGTGGCCTCCTGTCTACTCTATCAGGGGCCCCGAATCGGATACGTAAGGGAGCCTACCCTCTGCCCAAGCGGACTCACCTGTCTGGTAAGTGTGGGACCTGACAGGTGTACTCACTTTTGTTGCCAGTGGTTTAGACATTAATAGCTGTGTGTTGAGTTATTTTGAGGGAACAGCAAATTTACACTGTTATACAAGCTGTGCCTTCACTACTTTACATTGTAGCAAAGTGTCATTTCTTCAGTGTTGTCACAGGAAAAGATATTGTAACGACACCCCGAGTATGAAAGGGGTTAAAGCCGTTTAGGGCATTCCATTTCCGAACACAAAGGCAGCTACCGGACACTTCAATCAGCCGAACAAGAAACCCATATGAATAATTTTCCCCCAAGTACGAGACGAGGCTCTGTATTGAGGGTCAAACAGGATTGACTTTTTTTTGAAAGGCATACAAGTCTTATATACAGTAAAAAGAGGAGGTGTATACCTCCTGCTCATATTACTCTGAAAATACACCTGTGACCAGAAACCTAATTAACATGAGCTCATTAACTAATACTTTAGACAGCCTAGGTGACTCAGAGACATGACCTTTAGGACAGACTTCACGTCTCCTAGCTCACCGACTATACAATACACATTATCATACATCTCAACACAGAACTTCATACAATTGCAGGGTTAATTAGCACAATGAGTGAAAGACTCTTAGAAGCTGTGACAAGTCATACTAGACTAATTTACATTATAGCAGACAACAGACAGGTGGCTGGAGTTGATGACATCAGCATCTACTCACAGTATGTGTCCCCACAGGATGAATCAGTCACTATTTCTATTGCTAATATGGCATATCCAGGGTCCCCAGAGTCTGTGTGTCTTGGGGGACATGGACCTGAATCTAAAGTAACAGCACCTCAAGGGTCCCCAGGCATACAGCTCACAAAGAGCACCATTCCCCCAAATGCCAGGGCCCATAATCGGTAGGCGAGAGGCTAGCATTCAGTCCCCTTCAAAAGCCTCTATCCCGGCTAGGTCTGTCCGAAGTTAGTCAGTAGCTCCAGTCCTCTAATGCTGGTATCCACACAGTACCCCAAACAAATTGTTCCAAACAGAGTATTACTCACCCAGCCAACCTCTGCCTCTCTCAGAGAACATATCCGCCGCTGGGGAGAGGCCTGGACTGGCCCTTCTCCCTGGAGTCCTTTCAGCCGCTGGAGAAAAGACAGGGTGACTGGGCTCACTCCATCATGCTGTTGGGAATCTTGGCCGACTGCCCAGAATCTCTGGGATATACAGGTGGGGACTGAAGCCCCATCCACCTTTACAGAAAATTCATCCTCTGTTAGTTGAGGGCAGAGGCCAGCAGCACTCTGCCCTGTTGCCAGCCCTTCTGCTGGAAACCCCACACCATCTGCTCCGGCTAACTGTTGGGGAGGGAGGCCGACTGCCCCGGCTCCCTGGAACTCTGTAATTGTTGCCGGTGCTGGGCAGAGGTTGATAGCACTCTGCCCGGTTGCCAGAGCTTCAGCTGGGTTGGTATCATCATTCTGGGGCGCCGTCTGCTGTTGGAACTCCCTTTCTCTCCTTTCACTGGTATTGTCTCCCAGGTGCACGAACCCTTGTTGGGAAGGGAAAATGGCTGCTTCTCCTCCCTGCATCTCTGAAATCCACTGGGAGAGAGGAACCATCACCTTCTAACCTTGGGCCTCCGAAACTGCCATGGGTGTAGAGCAGGGGTCTGCAGTACTTTGTCCTGCTGCCAGTACTTGAGCAGATGATGCATAATCTGTAACATCCTTCGAGAACAGTCCATTAAGTCCATACATTCTGTAATCTGTAGCTGGAGAGATGAGCCGACTGCCCCAGCTCCCTGGAACTCCACAGTTGTTGCCATTGCTGGGCAGAGTTTGGTAGCACTCTGCCCTAGTGCCAGCACTTCTGCTGGGGACTCCACATCATCCGCTTCGGCTAACCCTTGGGGCAGGAGGCTGAATTCCTCCCCTCCCAAACTGTGCAGCTGCCATTGGGGAGGTGAGCTGGCTGATTCCTTTTCCGTTCCCTCATCTGGCTGCTGGGAAGTGTTTGCCACCTTCTCACCATGAGCCTCCGGAACTGCCACAGGTGTGGGGCAGAGGTCTTGTACCCTCTGTACGGTGACCAGCAGCTCAGCTGGGGAAGTTCCTTGCAACTCCACAGATACTGCTGTTGGTGTTGGGCAGAGCACACTGAAGTTTGGCTCTGATACCAGCTCTTCTGCTGGAGGCTCATCAGATTGTTCTTCCTCAGCAGAAAAGTTTATCAAATCCCCTGTCTCTGCAACTGGTGTCCGGGGATAGAGGTTAACCATCTCCTGTCTGTGGAACTCAGAAGATGCTATCAGTGCTGGGCAGAGGTTAGCAGAACTCTGCCCTGTTGTCAGCACGTCAGCTTTGGGGATTGTAATCTCCAGATTTTCCACTGCCAATTCTTCAGCCTGGATTTCGGAGTGGTCAACTGGTATTTCCTGATAGTCCCAGGCAAAGGGAGCCCCACGCTGCTGCTGAGCAGAGTCTAGCAGCTGTCTGTAGGCGATCTCCAGCTCCCATTCCTGAATGGCCAGAAACTCCAAATCTTCCTGTGCCCAGTGACCTTCCGAGACATTCAGTCTTCGCTCTCTGTGCTCCATTATTTCCTCCAAATGCCACTCCCGATCACTCCCAAAGTCAGGGTCCCTGGACAGCCTCCAATACAACAGTCCCAGGCCATCATAGTCAAAGCCTTCTGTGGGGCTGTCACCCGCTGACCACGGGCACTCTTGGGCTACATACCACCTGAGGGCTCTGTAGCTTTCGTCCAACCGCATCTCTGCCCGGTTCAGCCTGCTTAACTCAGCTGTCCACTCCTGCTTCGGTTGTTCCCCCAAAAACAGCATTCATACTTCATACTGTGGCAAGTACCTTACATGGATGGAGGGGAGAACTTTTCCCTGGTTTTGCTGCTCGAGAGCTAGCGCTTTCTTCCAGAGTTCGCATCGGATAGAATCAGACCATACCAGCAGGACCTGCTCTGATACTGGTCCTCTATGTTGTGTCTACATCTCTCGCAACCTCCTTCTGAATTCCTCTTCCATGGCGGCTGGTATCTGTACCTCTCCTCTCCTTTCAGTTGGTGCTGCTGTGACTTCTGCTGCTGCAGCACCTCTTTGCTGTAGCTAATTTGCCTCCTCAGCCACTATAACTAGGTCTATGATCTCCGTTGTAGGGTTAGGACCATAATGTGCCAGTCTTATGTTAACAGCCGATCAAAACTTGCCTCTTCGGGTGTCCTGTCTGTTACGCTGGGCCTTTCGGTTATGTTGGGTTGTTGGCCGGTCGGCCCCGGTTCTCCAGTAAGTCCTGGAGGGTAGAGCTCTTTTGCCGTTCATACTGTGCTTCCATTGGCCTGTGTCTTCTTGTAGCTGTCCTTCTGGGCTGTGGGAATGATCCCGCTGCTTGTCACCAGTTGTAACGACACCCCCAGTATGAAAAGGGTTAAAGCCGTTTAGGGCATTCCATTTCCGAACACAAAGGCAGCTAGAATAATTCTCCCCCAAGTACGAGACGAGGCTCTGTATTGAGGGTCAAACAGGAATGACTTTTTATTGAAAGGCATACAAGTCTTATATACAGTAAAAAGAGGAGGTATATCCTGCTCATATTACTCTGAAAATACACCTGTGACCAGAAACCTAATTAACATGAGCTCATTAACTAATCCTTTAGACAGCCTAGGTGACTCAGAGACATGACCTTTAGGACAGACTTCACGTCTCCTAGCTCGCCGACTATACAATACACATTATCATACATCTCAACACAGAACTCCTTCATACAATTGCAGGGTTAATTAGCACAATGAGTGAAAGACTCTTAGAAGCTGTGACAAGTCATACTAGACTAATTTACATTATAGCAGACAACAGACAGGTGGCTGGAGTTGATGACATCATATGTGTCCCCACAGGATGATTCAGTCACTATTTCTAATATGGCATAAACAGGGTCCCCAGAGTCTGTGTGTCTTGGGGGACATGGACCTGAATCTAAAGTAACGGCACCTCAAGGGTCCCCAGGCATACAGCTCAGAAAGAGCACCGTTCCCCCAAATGCCAGGGCCCATAATCGGTATGCAAGAGGCTAGCATTCAGTCCCCTCCAAAAGCCTCCGTCCCGGCTAGGTCTGTCACAAATATAATTAAATATTTACAAAAATGTGAGGGGTGTACTCACTTTTGTGAGATACTGTATGTTCACCCAGTGTTTAAGACATGTGAGGACAGAATAAACCTTACAAAATTTGTGCAATTTGTTTTGTTACGAATTTGTTTTCAGACGAAATTCTGCATATTCGTTCATTCGGAAGCATCCGAATGGACAGAAGACTCTTTTGATGAATCCATACGAAAATTTCCAGAAAGAACGAAAATCTGAAAGAACGAAAACCCGAAAGAAAGAAAATCTGAAAGAACGAAAATCCGAAAGAAAGAAAATCTGAAAGAACGAAAATCAGAAAGAAAGAAAATCCAAAAGAACGTATTTTCTTTTATAATTTAATTATTATAGTTTGTATTATTATTATTTATTATTTGTTATTATAATATATTAAATTATAGGTATTGGAATTTCCTTTCAAATTTGGCTAATGTATCTTAGTGAACGTAACGGATATGAATGCATCTGAAATGACGAATTATCCGAAGTAACGAATGCAGCATCTAAACGAATGGAACAAAACGAATACGAATGCACCCAAAGTTATGAATTATCCCAAGTAAGGAATGCCGTGTCTAAATGAATGAAACAAAATGAATACGAATGCATCCGAAGTTACAAATAATCCAAAGTAACAAATGCTGATCATAAAGAATGATCTGAAAAATTAAAAAAAAAAAAAAAACGAATGAAACCAAAACGAAAATAAATTTTTTTCGGTAGTGCACATCTAATTTTCAGAAATCTAAGTCAGCAATTGTAGCCTCCAATGTTTTTCCCAGAAAAGTTTCCTTTTAAAAGGATCCCATTAGGACTAAAAAATATGAATGGTTCTTGAGGGTATAGGTTCCAGGGCTTCCATTGTCATCCTTCCTTTACTATATCAGTGAGGATGACAGTTTTTTCTAAATGCTTTTTCCAGATCAATGACCACCTAGGTAATAAAGGAAATATGAAGGTGACAGCCCTGCATCATGCACCTCTGTACCATTGTAGAAACACTCATGTTCCTTATAGTGTGATTGTCTCATTGTTTGTTCTGGAAATTATACTATGTTGAAATCTTTACAATTGCATTAGTTTTCTAAGAACGTGTGCCAAATTACACAATGAGGGAGGTAATTCAGATCACATGACATTTCGTGAATGGCTGTGGAAAAAAAAAAAAAAGTTTAAAGTAAGCCTGTGAGGATGGAAATAGGGGAGCTCCAATGACAGGTTCTGAGATTTCCATCTTGATCTTGCTTTCGTTATCTAGCTATCCTTACCTGGAACAAGCCTCCTACCGCTGAAATCTTTATTACGGTAGGTAGTAAAGCCAGGGTCAGGACTATGAAACTGATGTACAAAAGCAGAAACATTATACTAGTCATATTTCTGGCTTTTTTTTAAAGATTTTTGGAGTGTTTGACGCTAAATGCAGAATAACCAGCTACTCATGTTATCCATTATTAACCACTTTTTTAGTATTATCATAGATGGAGTCACTTTAAAGTAAACCTATGACCAGGCTATGTGCATTCAAATATTTAAATATCCTTAACCCTTACCACCCGCCCTGGCATCCCTTTTAAAAGGAAGGATCAGCGATCATGTGACCACTGTGAACGGTTATCATGGTGGTCATGTGATCAGGAGCCTGTCCCACCAGCTACCAATAGTTAGTCAGGACCAAGAGTTGCCTTTGACGGTTCAGTCTCTCGGCTGGCAGCAAGCACTGAGCTCTCAGCATGGAAACATTCATCAACCAGCAACGAATATGTGTGGTGTGTAGATGTTAAAGCCCACTGTTTTGCCATTGCATAAGTGTTATGCAGGCAGCAACAGGTTAACAAACTGTATATGATGTTTAAAACAAAATGTGACAGGCTCAACTGGGACAGGGGCTTTTGCAGGGAACTGCAGGGTAGCCTCTTGCCTACTGACTATGGGCTCTGGCATTTGAGTAAGCTACAAGCATCTGGGAAGATGTTCTGTTATATACAGTGCCTTGAAAAAGTATTCATACCCCTTGAAATTTTCCACATTTTTGGGTATGTCTCTACCAGCTTTGCACATCTAGAGAGTGAAATGTTTGCCCATTCCTCTTCGCAAACTAGCTCAAGCTCTGTCAGATTGGATGGAGAGCTTCTGTGAACAGCAATTTTCAAGTCTTGCCACAGATTCTCAATTGGATTTAGGTCTGGACTTTGACTGGGCCATTTTAACACATGAATATGCTTTGACCTAAACCATTACATTGTAGCTCTGGTTGTATGTTTAGGGTTGTTGTCCTGCTTGAAGGTGAACCTCCACACCAGCCTCAAGTCTTTTGCAGACTCTAACAGGTTTTCTTCTAATGCCGCGTACACACGGTCGGACTTTACGGCGGACTTTGCCCGGCGGATTTTTCGACGTACTTTCCGACGGACTTTGTGAATGAACGGACTTGCCTACACACAATCCACCAAAGTCCGTCGAATTCGTACGTGATGACGTACGACCGGACTAAAACAAGGAAGTTCATAGCCAGTAGCCAATAGCTGCCCTAGCGTGCCTTTTTGTCCGTCGAACTAGCATACAGACGAGCGGACTTTTCGACCGGACTCGATTTCAACGGATAAATTTTAAACAAGTTTAAAATCTAAGTCCGTCCAACTTTTGAGAAAACAAAGTCCGCTGGAGCCCACACACATCGAATTGTCCGACGAAATCCAGTCCGCCGGGCAAAGTCCGCCGTAAAGTCCGCTCGTGTGTACGCGGCATAAGATTTCCCTGTATTTGGCTCCATCCAACGTCCCATCAACTCCGACCAGCTTCCCTGTCCCTGCTGAAGAAAAGCATCACCTCAACATGATGCTGCCACCACCATGTTTCACGGTGGGGATTGTGTGTTCAGGGTGATGTGCAGTGTTAATTTTCCACCACACATAATGTTTTGCTTTTAGGCCAAAAAGTAAAATTTTGGTCCCATCTGACCAGAGCACCTTCTTCCATATGTTTGCTGTGTCCCCCACATGGCTTTTTGCAAACTGCAAATGGAACTTCTTATGGCTTTCCTACAACATTGATTTTCTTCTTGTCATTCTTCTTAAAGGCCAGATTTGTGCAGTGCATGACTAATAGTTGTGCTGTGGATAGATTTTTCCACCTGAGCTGTGAATCTCTGCAGCTCCTCCAGAGTTACCATGGGCCTCTTTTCGGCTTCTCTGATTAATGCTCTCCTTGCCTGTCAGTTTAGGTGGAGAGCCATGTCTTGGTAGGTTTGCAGTTGTGCCATACTCTTTACATTTTTGGATGATGGATTGAACAGTGTTCTGTGAGATGTTCAAAGCTTGGGATATTTTTTTATAACCTAACCCCGCTTTAATCTTCTCCACAACTTTATCTCTGACCTGTCTGGTGTGTTCCTTGGTCTTCATGATGCTGTTAGCTCACTAAGGTTCTCTAACAAACATCTAAGGGCTTCACATAACATTTAACCAGGGCTTTTTTTCTCAGAGAGTAGGTGCAGGACCTTCCCCTTTTTTGCCACCCTCACCAACCTCCGGGTACCATTCCTTGGCACCATTCCTAAGTTATTTGTATGGAATTTGGTGATAACAAGAAAAGCAATAAAATAGATCCCCTGCACCCAGTAATAATAAGGCCCACTGTGGGCAACAATAGATCCGCCTAACAATGGATCACCTGCAACAAAATTTCCCCCCTAGCAACAATAGACTCCTGGCAGCAGCAACAGATCTCCCCGCAGCCAGACTGTCAGCCAACAACAATAGACCTCTCCCTCAACAGTACAACTCTCCCAGCAACAACCAACCCCCCCGGAAATATAAGACCCACCCCCAGCAACAGTAGGTCCCCCACCAGCAACATTAGACCTCCTCAGCAACAATAGACCCTCCTGCAAAAATAGATCCCCTCCAGCTAGAATAGCTCTCCAATCAATAGACCCATGCAGCACCCCCCAGCATCCCCTGCTATTACATACAGTCAGTGCTGGAGGTGCCAGAACTGCAATCCCTGCATTACCACTGAAAAAAAGCCCTGCATTTAACAATAAAGGAAGCCATGATGGTCTCTGCCGACTTGAAACTCAGTGAGAAGAGGTATGTAAAAAGAAAGCTGGTTAATTACATTTGGACAACCCTGGGTCTTCTTGAATACTGGTGCCAAACTGTCTGGGTTGACAATGACCTGAGTCACCTAGGCTTGTCTGGGTGACTAGTTGTTAATTAGTTCCTGTTAATTATATAACTGTCAACTATTAGTTGCTAGATGTGGATTAGCAAACCGTTTATGTTGGCTGTTCCTTAGAAGCGCTAATTGCTTAGGATAACATGATCTAGCTCCTATCTGATCTTGTGTGCTATATATTCTGTGTGAGTGTGAGTCTGCAATAAAGAGAGTTCCAGTTTGCACCTAAGCTAGTGTCATCTAGTTCTTGGGTGCAATATTCAGCTACAATACCTGGTTCCAGAATGGAGGAAGCTGTATACTGACAGAAGTACCCAAGCTGGGTGCTGGACATTCCATCACAAAAAGTTTCACTGACCACCATAGCATATTTGCCAACATTTTTGCCACAATCCCTGGGACATTGTAACCCCAAATTCTGGACAGTCCTGCTTTTAAGTTTGAGGGGACCACAAATTCCCAACCACAACCCCTTTAGTTAATAACTTTTGAGTTACTATGCATGCTCACTAAAGCTCCTTTCAAATTGCATTAAAATTTAGCAAAACTTTTGCTGTGAAGGAACCAAAACTGACACTAGTGTCAATCTCATGCTAGATGATGAAAATGAAGGCCATGGGCATACCTAGCCGAATGAGGGCCATCTTCAACTGCACAAGATGCCCAGATGTTTTGTGTAGATCTCTGCAGGTGACCTGTTCAAACAATGACAGGCCTCTGGCTGCATGGATCTCAAAGCACATGGAGCTGGCCACCTGTCATTGATTTGAAGAGGCTGCATACACTAAGTACACATGTGCAAATGAGACCCAAGCCAGATAAAAAGACTTCTTATAATTATCTAGAACAAAAAAAAAGGAAAACACAAGATTCTTTTTTGTTTACAGCATAACCCTTTATGCCTAATGGCCCGTACACACAATCTGAAAATCGTATGAAAAATACCTCTTTCGAATCGATCGTAAGATAATCTGATTGTTAGTACAGCGCTTTCGAGAGCCAATCACAACAGTTCATCTGATATTATTCGATCGGACAAGCACAAACATTTTTCTCATACAATTCCAGATCATACAATTTTCGATCAATCAGTACAGTTGTCGTTCAAAAATACTGTACAAATACACTACAACACATGACATCACTTCCGAATCTTCATTCTGTCATACGAGAATTTTCGTAACTTTAGTAAACTCTTCATTTTCGATATGAGGTTAGCATGCAAAAAAAAAAACAGACGATCTGTCGTAAGGATTTTCGGATCGTGTGTACGGGCCATAAGTGTAAAATCTTTGCAGCAATACAGGCTAGTCTTTTATAGTTTCATAAAACTGCATGTTGTACAAGAAACACGATTCTCTACATCTATAAATGTCAAGGATAACAGGAAGAATTGTTTGACAATATATCAATAGTACATTTATCCTGGGAGTGGATATTTAGGAATTTCCAAAGGAGCAACGCAATGACAAAAAGACTTACTGTAAACACGCAGAAAAGGGAAATGCATGCAACATGTCCCTTTCATCTAATTGTAAAATCTTTGCAGCATTGTAGACTAGTTCCTTATGACTTTATTATATTGTATATTTTACAGGAAACATATATATCTTTACATCTATAAATGTCAACGGTGCCAGTAAGAATTGTTTAACACTATATCAATAGTACATTTAATCTGGAAGCGGACATTTAGGAATTTCCAAAACAACTCAATGATGAAAATTTTAATTTTAATTTGTTGCCGCCCGGCCAAGTAAAATAACACTCTGGACTCCCCACTTTAAACTTCCACCATGTCTAATAATTGTTCTTAAAGAACAAAAGGATCCCTCCCTATTGCAGCGCGGGCGATTACATAACCTGCCTAAGAGGATCCCTTGACTTCTTTATCATAGGTACCTGGGCTACCTGAATATGTATGGCTTTATCTTCTGGTAAGTACCTGGTGCGACCCTATCGCAGGTAGGATGCATCCAGATACTGATCATTTATATGTTATTTTGTATTGACAACTTATTGTGTATGTCGCATTCCACAAAAAAAAACAAAAACCCAAAGTACCACCTGTGAAGAAGGAGGAAAAGTATTGAACTATCTCGTAGGTGCAAGAAACAAAGTAGATGAATGAGGTAGCTCCATGATGTGGGAATATTGATATGTATTTTTTTAGTTTTTTAGTCCTGCACATTTTTCAATGCATCATTGTGAAAAGGCCCTAATGCCTGGTACACATGGACCGAATATCAACCAGCACCGGCGGGTTCACCAGAAACTGGCTGACATTCGACCCATGAACAGCAGTCTGTCTGACAGAAGCCAGCCAAGCTTCTTCCTTCTGTAGAAGGGCATGCCAGAAAAACATCTGCCGATCAGCATCCATTCAGGGCTCGCAGCCAGTGGCTGCGAGCGCTAACCTGTGTGTTCTGGTGGTGGTGGTGGGATTTTAGTACAGCGATCTCCCCACTGAGTTCCTTCAATTTTTTTTCGTTCAGCATAGACATAAGTATTGCAATTTTTTAACTTGATCTTTCATTTACACTCTCTGTGTATTGCCCAGTTTGATTTTACAATCAAATTTCTTGATCAGTAAAACTCCAAGGGTCCTTTCAGATAGGTGATGATAAAAACAGGCAGCTGAGCCGTGGTTTTACTGCCCACCTGAATTGTAACAGTACACATGCTGTACCTGCAATATTTTGCTTTGCAGCTGCGGCATTTTTAACTCGGAGTGCAGAGTTTGACAAGCAGCATCGCCTGTGAAACTTGCTTATTGAGTTCAATGGGGCTAACAGTTGCAGAGCGGCACTGCAATGTAAAATTTCCATTTGGCAATTTAAAAATAAAAGTATAATAATAACATAATATTAAAAAAAAAAAAAACAGGCATTCTGGAGGTGGCAGTAACACCTCCTGAATGCCTGTCAGTGGATCTCGTTTCAGTGGGCGGTAAGCAATGCCAAAAATCTGAAAGAAGCGGAAGCTGGTAGATTGCTTAATTTCTAGCATTTACTTGCAATCAAATTTCTGACTCCTGGTGGTGGAAATTGTTAAAAAATTTGCCAGATTTAGGGTCCAACCAGAGGCGTAACTAGAACTTTTGGGGCCCTGGTGCAAGAAACCATTAAGACTCTGGCAGGGGCCCTTTCCTCCGAGCCCAGGGCCCTCAATCTCCATCTCTTCCGCTTCAGCTGCACAGAATGAATGGACAGGAATAGCTCCGTACAGAGCTTCATAATTTGAAGCATACTAAACACAGTTACAATGCTTCAGTAACGAATGAACACACGAATGGTGCGGTACCGATCACTCACTGTGTCCATTCTGAAATAGAAGGGGACGGAGGGGGGGGACTGTGAAAGGAGGGGGGGAGTGTAACAAGAAGGGGGCAGTATGATAGGGGGCAATGTGACAGGAGGGGGGGTAGCGTGACGGGAGAGCAGTATGATGGGGGTTATTGTGACAGGAGGGGGGCAGAGTGACAAAGGAGCAGTGTGACAGGGGGGCAGTATGACAGGCAGAGTGTGACAGGAGGGGGGCAGTATGACGGGTATTGTGACAGGTGGGGGGCAGTATGCCCCTCTGAAGCATGGGGCCAGGTTTCAATTGCAACCTCTGTGACCCTATAATTACGCCTCTAGTTTCAACAAAGGAAGGTTTGGGTTTGTTGTTCAACTGAATACACATACAGCAGTTAATTAACCTCACCACACATGATATAATCTTCTGTAGGTAAAAGAAAACATTTAGTACAAGGGCCTTACTAGATACAAGTTTGAATAAGTCTAAAGCTGATTGCACACAGATTGTACAGTCAGATTATACCATGCATAGTGAACTTTAGGTGGAAAAGTCTTTGATGATAGAATTTTTGTGATATCACTTTTTCCTTTGAAAATGGTAGTTGGAGAAAAGTCTGAACTTGATTTTTTACTAAGGGGAAATAAAAGTTATTTAACTCCTCCTTAAGACACTGGATCATCATTTTTAGGAAAACATTCCAGTGTCAACTGTAGACAGATGGCAACACTGAGAAAAATAAATTATTTTTGGATGGTACGGTAACTACAACAATCTTTATAAGCATAACGGAAATAAAGGATAACACGGTCTACAGATTTCACTTTCTCTCCTCGAAAATGCAGCAGTGGATAGCGTGTTTTCAAAACAACAACTTTTTGAACATACTGTATACTTTATATACAGGCAGACGTGGCATCCTATCTTTGGAGTTCACAGAAGATATACGGTGATTCAACTTACACTCATCCAAAAATATCTTTTTGTAGGCTGACCTATAAAACACGTGCCAGACGTATGAGGAACACCATTTATGAACTCCCTTGAGTCATATACTCTATTAGAGGTTTGCTGTCCATGGTACTGAGGTAACAGGTTATAATATATTTATAATCACATGTAAAATCATATATTCACTTACACATTGTAATTCAATTATTTCTAGCCCACTAGGGCACTTCTCCACAGACTACCAATGTAAGGGGGCACTTCTCCCTCACTACCAATGTAAGGGGGCACTCCACTGACTACCAATGTAAGGGGGCACTCCACTGACTACCAATGTAAGGGGGCACTCCACTGACTACCAATGTAAGGGGGCACTCCACTGACTACCAATGTAAGGGGGCACTTCACTGACTACCAATGTAAGGGGGCACTTCACTGACTACCAATGTAAGGGGGCACTCCACTGACTACCAATGTAAGGGGGCACTTCACTGACTACCAATGTAAGGGGGCACTTCACTGACTACCAATGTAAGGGGGCACTTCTCCCTCACTACCAATGTAAGGGGGCACATCTCCCTCACTACCAATGTAAGGGGGCACTTCTCCCTCACTACCAATGTAAGGGGGCACTTCTCCCTCACTACCAATGTAAGGGGGCACTTCACGCTCACTAACAATGTAAGGGGGCACTACTACCAATGTAAGGGGGCACTTCACGCTCACTAACAATGTAAGGGGGCACTTCTCCCTCACTACCAATGTAAGGGGGCACTTCTCCTTCACTACCAATGTAAGGGGGCACTTCTCCTTCACTACCAATGTAAGGGGGCACTTCACTGACTACCAATGTAAGGGGGCACTTCTCCTTCACTACCAATGTAAGGGGGCACTTCTCCTTCACTACCAATGTAAGGGGGCACTTCTCCTTCACTACCAATGTAAGGGGGCACTTCACTGACTACCAATGTAAGGGGGCACTTCTCCTTCACTACCAATGTAAGGGGGCACTTCTCCTTCACTACCAATGTAAGGGGGCACTTCTCCTTCACTACCAATGTAAGGGGGCACTTCTCCTTCACTACCAATGTAAGGGGGCACTTCTCCACAGACCGCCAATGTAAGGGGGCACTTCTCCACAGACCGCCAATGTAAGGGGGCACTTCTCCACCGACCACCAATGTAAGGGGGCACTTCTCCACTGACCACCAATGTAAGGGGGCATTTCACTGACTACCACTGTAAAGGGGCACTTCTCCACTGACCACCAATGTAAGGGGGCACTTCTCCCTCACTACCAATGTAAGGGGGCACTCCACTGACTACCAATGTAAGGGGGTACTTCTCCACTGACCGCCAATGTAAGGGGGCACTTCTCCACTGACCGCCAATGTAAGGGGGCACTTCTCCACTGACTGCCAATGTAAGGGGGCACTTCTCCACTGACTGCCAATGTAAGGGGGCACTTCTCCACTGACCGCCAATGTAAGGGGGCACTTCTCCACTGACTGCCAATGTAAGGGGGCACTTCTCCACTGACTGCCAATGTAATTGGGCACTTCTCCACTGACTGCAAATGTAAGGGGGCACTTCTTCCCTGACCACCAATGTAAGGGGGCACTTCTTCCTCACTACCAATGTAAGGGGGCACTTCTCCACTGGCCACCAATGTAAGGGGGCTCTTCTTCACTGACCACCAAGGTAAGGGGGCAATTCTCCACTGACCACCAGTGTAAGGGGGCAATTCTCCACTGGCCACCAATGTTAGGTTGCACATCTCCACTGACTATCAATGTAAGGGGGCACTCCACTGACTACCAATGTAAGGGGGTACTTCTCCACTGACCACCAATGTAAGGGGGCACTTCTCCACTGACCGCCAATGTAAGGGGGCACTTCTCCACTGACCGCCAATGTAAGGGGGCACTTCTCCACTGACCGCCAATGTAATTGGGCACTTCTCCACTGACTGCAAATGTAAGGGGGCACTTCTTCCCTGACCATCAATGTAAGGGGGCACTTCTTCCTCACTACCAATGTAAGGGGGCACTTTTGCACTGGCCACCAATGTAAGGGGGCTCTTCTTCACTGACCACCAATGTAAGGGGGCTCTTCTCCACTGACCACCAATGTAAGGGGGCTCTTCTCCACTGACCACTAAGGTAAGGGGGCAATTCTCCACTGACCACCAGTGTAAGGGGGCAATTCTCCACTGGCCACCAATGTAAGGTTGCACATCTCCACTGACTATCAATGTAAGGGGGCACTACACTAACTACCAATGCAAACCAGCACTTCACTGACCACCAATTTAAGGGGAATTTCCCCACTGACCACTAATGTAAGAAAGCACTTTA
This sequence comes from Aquarana catesbeiana, assembly GCF_042186555.1. Classification (NCBI taxonomy): domain Eukaryota; kingdom Metazoa; phylum Chordata; class Amphibia; order Anura; family Ranidae; genus Aquarana; species Aquarana catesbeiana. Next base: position 503,017,025 of record NC_133326.1, on the reverse strand, counting down.
CTACTGATAACCGATGGGGGGGGGGGGGTGACTTCTCCTCTAATGGCCAATCTAATGGGGCACTACACTGATCACCAATGCAGTTTCACTAGCTACCAATATAAAAGAGGCCACTGACCACCAATACAAGAGGACACCACACTAACCACCAATTGAATTACACATCATTAGCCAGGGGTGTAAGGGGACAATTTCCTGACCACTAGGGTTGGTTGGGGTGTTGGGTAGTGCTGGATCTAGATCAGGATATTTGTCCTCAGGTGATCTATTGCATGAAGCATTATGCTGAGGTGGTAGGGTCTCGTCATGGCTGCTCAGCTAGAGGAGGGACCAATCTCTCAGGTCCTTCAAAATGTACCAAAAGTAAGTGGGAAGCACCAAAAGTAGGGAAGGGAGAAGGGAATCCATTTCTCAACAAATACAAAATGGCAATGTTTAGAAAAAGAAAAAAACTCACGTATAACAGGGTGGGTAGAAATCTAAAAGCAAGAATGTTATACAAATTATCACCAACATTCATAAAACATATAAAGACTCACAAGGAAGTCAGCATATAAATGTATAAAACCAGAGAATAATTCAACAAAAATAATCCAAATAAAATGTAACATAGCACCCTTGTCCTAAACAGGGCTAGTTCTAATTTTGTCCAAGAAGGCTGCCAAGTTTCTTATGCATTTGTCTAAGGGTGTCCTGTGTCCTACTGCTCTCTCCCACCATTTCTGTTAAAAGAAATAAAACTTTGTTCATTTTTAAAAATGACTGGCGCCCATCTTTCCACCTTGCACTAGACCCACCATGCCTAGTAACCTGCACCCTGAGGAGGAATGTCAGCCCTCCCTGACTCTGGGGGTCACCACCAGGCCTCTGGAGGTCAGGGAGAGCACTACAGTAACAAGACTAAGTTTACACTCTGATTTGCTGCTTAGAGTCGGACGAACAGTTCGAGCCGAGCAAAAGTTGCCCATTCCACGAACACCCAAATTTGCGGGGGGCTCTTGGCGTCCCACAATGAGCTACACGCTCATTGCCGGTTGTTAAGGAGCGGGTCGGAAGCGTGAATCACAATGGATGGCCATCTGCTGTCAACAGGCTTCCCCACTGACAGCTGAACAAAAGAAAAAAAACATTGCCAGCAACTAAAAAAAAAAAAGAAGAAAAAAAAAAAGAAGGCGTGGGGGTCGCTCCCAAAAAATAATATATAGTGTATACAACTGCGACATAAGTCATATTGTATTTGAATGTTATTCAAAATTACCTTTCCTTTTCAATCTGCAGCCACTGTAATTTTCTCTAAATGCAATGCAATGTGGCTACCTGGAAGTGTTCTGTACACAGAATGTGTACAGACCGCCTCCAAGAAACATAATTTCCTGCTTGTGTGGTTGGCTCACTGATTTACCCAAAAATTTGCCCTAAGATACAAATCAGATTTCAGGCATTCCTGCAACAAAAATATTTTTTTGGTGAAATACTCCTAATAGGAAATTACGTCTAACGGAATGCAGGCCCAGCAGCTTTCCTCATTAGTGCCCTGCAGGTGCAGCAGCTGATTATTAGGAAACCACTCTCATTAGATTCACTTACCCACATGGACGCAGACAAACACACAGGGATTTCTTCAGGATAACAAAAAGTAGGAATCTGCAACAAAATTAGTTAAAATCCTGGTAGATCACCCAGAGGGGAATGTTTTTTTCCCTCAACAAAAGTGCAGTTACTCTTTAAACATAATTAAAATCACTGCTCATGTAAAAACGATCTTTAAAAAAAAGAAAAATTGCATTGATACATGTACCCCCCCAGGGCAGTACCCGGGCCCCCAAACCCTTTTTGTGGCCAATAACTTGCATATAAGCCTTCAAAACGGGCACTTTTGATTTTTCACATTCAGGTCCCATAGACTTTAATAGGGTTTTTGGTTTGAGTCCGAACTTTTGCGATGTTCGAGAGTTCTGGCGTGGGGGGGTGTTCGGCCCAACTCTTTTGCTGATTGCCCAATGTACATAAATGTACATACACAACTTTGACACAGGATTCAGATATTTTTTGCAACTGAATACAATTAGAAAATGTGTGAAAACTGTAAAAACATTTTTAAAGGGACCCCCATTTGACCATAAAACAGTTTACATAGTTACATTGGTCTAATTTGGGCCAATCTACTGTAAGTATGTATGTTCCATACATGTGGGATCCCTGTGGAATCTGGAAATCACTGTAGTAGGCACCATAGTGATCTTCACTAGCAGGGTGGTTACATCAGGTTCTCTACTTCCATCCAATCAGAGTATGCTTTGAACTCATTGCAAAAATGCAAAATGTTCTCAGAAGGCCACCCGTGATGATCTGGCAATCTCCTGTGCTCAGTAAGCAGGAGCGCAACCACTCCACATTTTAGTAGTATTGCCTACTACAGTGATTTGGAGCTTCCACAGGTATGGCACATACTGTACATACTTACACTGGCCTAGCTGGACCAATGTAAGGATGTAAAAATTGCAATACCTGAAATTCAGCTTACATATATACATAGTTAGTAAGGTTGAATAAAGACACCAGTCCATCCATTTCAACCTGAGTGAGTGTCTACAATTGTCCTTATCCCTATACATTGTGTCTCATTAATATGCTCATCTATTATTATTAATTTAAGGTACCCATATAGCACCATCAATTTACACAGCGCTCCACACATACATCGCACACTCACATCAGTCCCTACCCTCAAGGAGCCCACAATCCAAAGTCCCCAACTCACATTCATATACTAGGACCAATTTTTTTTTTTTTTTGGACAGAAGCCAATTAACCTACCAGCATGTCTTTGGAGTGTGGGAGGAAACCGGAGTACCAGGAGGAAACCCACACAGGCACAGGGAGAGCATGCAAACTCCAGGCAGGTAGTGTCGTGGTTGGGATTTGAACCATCGACCCTTGCTACTGCTAGGCGAGAGTGCTACCCACTACACCACTGTGTTTGATAGGGGTTGTAAAAACCTGAACATTCCTTTAAAATATATAACATGTTAAACTTACCTGCTGTGACGGGAGGGCCCGTGGAACCCAGAATCCCTCGGAAAGTATGGGATACCCTTGTTTCAGTTCCCCATGCACCTCTTATGTCTAAGTCACCCTGTGAAATCCTGGCACAGGGTGACTGAGAAAATATATCTTGGATTACTTAAAATGGGACAGTAATATTTATCCACAATATCTCCCAGGATATATGTAAAGACTATTCTTGGTTTGTTTGATTCTGAACTCAACATGTTAATTGAAAGAGCTGATCACATTGACCTCTGTACAATATGGAAGATGGGCTGACTCCTAGTGGAGCTCCTGCTATTGTGAGATTGTCCTGTGTTTAAACTTATGATAATGTATCATCTTCTGTGTGAAGCTCGGTGACAACAAGTCTGACCTGTAGTGAAATCCTGATTTATCATAACAATGACCAGGCTGCTTAAAGGGATTAGTTAATGAGCTCATGTTAATTAGGTTTCTGGTCACAGGTGTATTTTCAGAGTAATATGAGCAGGAGGTATACACCTCCTCTTTTTACTGTATATAAGACTTGTATGCCTTTCAATAAAAAGTCATTCCTGTTTGACCCTCAATACAGAGCCTTGTCTCTGTCACGGACAAATACTCACCGAGGCCGAGATGCCGAGAGCGGCTTGCCCTTACGACCACGCGCACCCAGACCCCCGAAATGGGTACGGAAGGCTGAGGGCACGCGGAGGCACGGGCTTCCGGTAGATAGTGGGTACCTAGGCTGGAAGCGGGTGTCCTGGAATCCGCAGAAGCAGAGCTGAAATGCAAGCAGAGGTTAGGGATCAAGCAGGCGGTAAACAGGGTATCAAGTGATCCAGCAGCGGGGTGGTTAAACAGGCCAGGGTTCGGTACACAGATCAGGCAGGTATTATCAGGATAGTCCAGCAGAGTAGTGGTTAAACAGGCCAGGGGTTTGGTACACAGATCAGGCAGGTTATTAACAGGATAGTCCAGCAGAGTAGTAGTTAAACAGGCCAGGGGTTTGGTACACAGATCAGGCAGGTTATTAACAGGATAGTCCAGCAGAGTAGTAGTTAAACAGGCCAGGGGTTTGGTACACAGATCAGGCAGGTTATTAACAGGATAGTCCAGCAGAGTAGTGGTTAACAGTCCAGGGTTCAGTACACAGAGCAGGCAGATAGGTACAGGGCAATCCGAGGGAGTAGTATTTCAGGCAAGCTAAGGGTTCGGTACACAAGTCAGGCAGATCACAAGGTTAAACACAGGCACAGGGAACAGGGAGAGCTGACGACAAACCAGCAACCCGACTGGGCGCTGGAGCCGTCAGATATAGTCTCCCTGCCCGGCGAGCGCGTCAGTGTGACGCGCTACCGGGCACCCGCACGGGCAACGGCGCGCACACGAGGACCGCCGTGCACCCGCGCGCGCCGCACCATCAGGCCGCGGACGGGTGTGCGGCGAAGCGCCCGTCCCGTGCGCATGCGCACCGGAGCCCGGCGAGCGGAGACGCTCCCTGGCTCCTGACAGTCTCGTACTTGGGGGAAAATTATTCATATGGGTTTCTTGTTCGGCTGATTGAAGTGTCCGGTAGCTGCCTTTGTGTTCGGAAATGGAATGCCCTAAACGGCTTTAACCCCTTTCATACTCGGGGTGTCGTTACAATATCTTTTCCTGTGACAACACTGAAGAAATGACACTTTGCTACAATGTAAAGTAGTGAAGGTACAGCTTGTATAACAGTGTAAATTTGGGGTGTCGTTACACCTGCATTGTGCAATGCTATTGCAAAGAGTGGCCCCAATCCTCCTCTTTCCAGGTGTAACAAATGTGGACAATATAAGGCTGTTATTAGATTATAAATAATAATCTAATAACAGTGAGAAACAACAAAAACGTATAAAAGCAAAAAACTGCATACGCTTGAGCCAGTGCTGGGACAAGGTCATCCGGTGCCCAGGGCAAAGATGAAAAACTGCGCTCCCGGTGTAAAGAAAGAGTCAGTGTCATTTCAAAACAAGAAAATACTTAAAATAATACAAATTAAATTAGGTTTGACTCGATAATTTATTATGCAATAATAATCCACAGCATTTGCATCAGTTTCTGCAACAATAATCCCCAGCAATGATACTAGTTTATGTAATAACCTCCAGCATTGATGGCAGTGTCTGTGATCCCCATATGAACTGGCAGGAGTGGTTAACTCTCTGGGAAGAAGGGGGGGGGTTAATTTACCACTTGAACTCTGAAAGATTTTACCCCCTTCATGACCAGTCCATTTTTTGCTATATAGAATGCGCTATTTTAATTGGTAATTGCGCGGTCATGCAACACTGTACCCAAAAGAGATGTAATTTTTTTTTTTTTTTTTTTAACACAAATAAAGCTTTCTTTTGGTGGTATGTGCACACCACTATGTTTTTAAGTTGTTATCATATGAATGAAAAAAAGACCAAAAATTAGAACTTAGAAAAAGATTCCTGCACTACTTGGGGTGAATTCAGAGCAGCATGCATTGACTTCTATTAAAGAAGTAATTTTTTTTTTACAAATATTTTATTTATTCAAAGAACATGGTCAAGGACAGACATTCGGACACATACATTTAGTTGTCTTACATAACAGTGCAAGCATACATTACAGACGCGATCACATTATTGCATCTAAAGGACAGTATGGCAGTCTGCTATCTGGGGTGTCTCTCGTGTTCCGTGATGAGGGTGCCTAAGACAATGCCCTGTACTGGGTGTACGCAAGGTGCAAGACTAGTGAACCATTTATGCTGCCCCCAAATGGGTCCCAGACCAGTCCTAATCAATTTCTATAATTGTATATATTAGAAAAGTATCTTGGAGCCCGGAAGCCCGGGTCCATATAACCAAGAAAGAAAAGGGAGTGGAGAAAGAGAAAAAGAAAAAAGAAAAAAGGAAAGAACAAGGAGAAAGGCTGAGAGAGAGGGATTGGTGAGGGGTGAAGGAAAAGAGAGTAGAAGGGGGTGGGGGGAGGGAGAGGAAGGGGGTGGGAATGCGAAGATTAACCTTGTGTGAACCCGCCAAACGAGGGCAGGCTTGGATTTACTCCCTTTGCCTCCCCAAGGCCGGGTCCTTCAATGCCCCCCCCCCCCCCCCACACACACACACACACACACCACCATTCTCATCCTTTATCAATGACTGCTACAATAGATCAATTAAAAAGGATCTCCACACACAAGAACACTGAAGATAACTGGCTTTAATTGTACAGACTGAAAATACTCTGTAATGCAGAAAATGCCTTTTAAAGATTATAGCAGTAAGAAGCTCCCTACAATATTTTAGTTCTAACTTTTCTTTTGGCAAACTCATCGATAATATCTTCGTAGGACAAAGTATTTAAAAGTTCTGACGACAAACACATAGTGTAGCGCTAAAATGGCAACTGAATCACCCTGAAGAAAAAATATGGTTATAATAGGCAAACTGTGAACATAAATAAATGTGATATAAACATGGACTAGACAGATCAAATAATCAAATGTCCACATATATAGTGTCCAATGTAATATTCCTTCCAATTTGCAGTGGTGGCAGGAACAACGGGGTCACACTGGATCAGGACTGAACCAAAAAGCGTAAGAAAGCGCTCAGATGGAAAGGGTGGGTACTCTTACCGATATAGATGGACGCACCTACCATATGGCAGTGCGTCTAACAGACATGGTACTGGAACTCCAGTGATGTGTTGATGCCAAGCTGGATCGTAGTACAGCAGCCACGAACTCCGATCTGCCCGGGTTGCATGGTGGTTTCCAAGATGAAATTCCCAAACTGGTCGGCCACCGAAACAGTCCACACTGGCAAAAATCCGAGAATGGTCCACAGCACTCAAGCGTGAGAAGAGGAGGAAGAAGGGAAGCTCCACATAGTGCAGGTTAACCAAGGTTGGTTTATTAAAAATAAAAATTGGCATACAAAAATGGATAAAAGTGATCACAGGTAAAAACAGCAATGTGAGAAGCAGGAAGCATGAGCCTTTGCTTCCTGCTTCTCACATTGCTGTTTTTACCTGTGATCACTTTAGCCCACGTTTATTAAAGGGAAAAACAAAACAAAAGTCCATCCAGGAATCCCACGCAGGGGTCCAAGCTTCAATTAAACACACAAAATCCAAATGAAAATGCTAGCCCACCTGGTTACTCTTCAGCAGTAATGCTGCTATAGGGAACAGGCCCCTCAAACAAGCTGCTTGGATGCACACAGTCTAATGCCCCGTACACACGGTCGGACTTTGTTCGGACATTCCGACAACAAAATCCTAGGATTTTTTCCGACGTATGTTGGCTCAAACTTGTTTTGCGTACACACGGTCCCACAAAGTTGTCGGAATTTCCGATCGCCAACAACGCGGTGACGTAAACCACGTACGACGAGACTAGAAAAGGCCAGTTCAGAACCAAGCGCGGCACCCTTTGGGCTCCTTTTGCTAATCTCGTGTTAGTAAAAGTTTGGTGAGAGACGATTCGCGCTTTTTCAGACTCGTGGCTTTCAGATCGTTTTCTGCGGTTCAGTTTGTGCTTGTGGGTTTGTATCTGCTCTTCAGTGCGTGCAAGCAAGTTCCGCGTGACTTATAGTCATTGTGTTCTTGTTCGTTCGTTACTGTTTTTCAGGTCGCTCTTCACAGGCCTTGCTGTTCTTCAGTGCGTTCTGTTACTTCGTTCTGAGCAGCCGACCGTTTTCTAGCCATGTTGCGTATACGTACTCCTCGTAGAGTTCGTGCTGTGCGGGGGCTTGGTGTTGGGGTCCTGACCTTGACACAAGTCCAGTCCATGAACAGGGTGGGGAGGAGTTCATGGACCAAGAATTGGTTGCTTCAGCGTGACCAGTTCTCTCATATGCCTTTGCTCCATGAGATCCGTGAGAATAATCCTGATGATTTCAGGAACTTTCTCAGGAAGACAGACCCCGTATTTCACCGTCTGCTGGCTTCGCTGACCTCCTATATCAGCAGGCAGGATACCTGCATGAGACAAGCCAACACTGCGGAGCAGAGGCTCGTCGCTACCCTGCGGTACTTGGCGACAGGGAGAAGCCTGCAGGACTTGAAGTTCTCGACAGGCATCTCCCCCCAGGCTCTGGGGATCATTATCCCGGAGACCTGTTCTGCCATCATCCAGGTCCTGCAGAAGGAGTATATGAAGGTAAGATTTTTATCCTTTAATATCACATTTTATTGTATTGAATGTTTGATAATATATTGTATTTCTTTGCTCATTCCCTAATTACCATGATTGTAATATGCTGTGAATGTCCCCTTTGTAATCATGCATGCTGGATTTTTATGTAATTATTTATTTAGTCCTTCATACATATTTGCCTTCAATAACCTCCCCAGCATGCTCTCCTGCCCCTATATTCACCTCATGTAGTCACTTAACAATGTATTTGTCAGCTCCATAGTAGTGCTTTACCCCAAACAACCCCTAAAATGTTTAGAAATGTGATTTGTGCTTTAAATTCAGGCAGAGTGCCAGAGGCATTTTTTTTGTACTGTTTAACCACTTGCCGACCGCCTCACGACGATATACGTCAGCAGAATGGCACGGGCAGGCAGAATCACGTACCCATACGTGATCTGCCTCCCGTGGGCGGGGGGTCCGATAGGGGGGTCCGGTGCCCGAGGCGGTCGGCTTTTGTCCAGCGGCGATCGGAGGTGAGGGGGAGGCCATCCATTTGTCCCCCCCCCCTCGCGATCGTCGCCGGCCAATGAAATCATTCCTATGCTGCTGTATGGTAAACAGCAGCAAAGGAAATGATGTCATCTCTCCTCGGCTCGGCAGTTTCCGTTCCGGCGCCGAGGAGAGAAGACTGTAATGTGAGTGAAAACACACACACACAGTAGAACATGCCAGGCACACAAAACACCCCCGATCCCCCACCCGATCATCCCCCAATCACCCCCCCCCCCCAGTCACACTGACACCAAGCAGTTTTTTTTTTCTGATTACTGCATGGTGTCAGTTTGTGACAGTTAGTGTGTTAGGGCAGTTAGGGTTAGCCCCTTTTAGGTCTAGGGTACTCTACTAACCCCCCCTAATAAAGTTTTAACCCCTTGATCACCCCCCGTCGCCAGTGTCACTAAGCGATCATTTTTCTGATCGCTGTATTAGTGTCGCTGGTGACGCTAGTTAGGGAGGTAAATATTTAGGTTCGCCGTCAGCGTTTTATAGCGTCAGGGACCCCCATATACTACCTAATAAATGTTTTAACCCCTTGATTGCCCCCTAGTTAACCCTTTCACCACTGATCACCATATAACTGTTACGGGTGACGCTGGTTAGTTCGTTTATTTTTTATAGTGTCAGGGCACGCCGTTTATTACCGAATAAAAGTTTAGCCCCCTGATCGCCCGGCGGTGATATGCGTCGCCCCAGGCAGCGTCAGATTAGCGCCAGTACTGCTAACACCCACGCACGCAGCATACGCCTCCCTTAGTGGTATAGTATCTGAACGGATCAATATCTGATCCGATCAGATCTATACTAGCGTCCCCAGCAGTTTAGGGTTCCCAAAAACGCAGTGTTAGCGGGATCAGCCCAGATACCTGCTAGCACCTGCGTTTTGCCCCTCCGCCCAGCCCACCCAAGTGCAGTATCGATTGATCACTGACACTTACAAAACACTAAATGCATAACTGCAGCGTTCGCAGAGTCAGGCCTGATCCCTGCGATCGCTAACAGTTTTTTTGGTAGCGTTTTGGTGAACTGGCAAGCACCAGCCCAAGGCAGTGTCAGGTTAGTGCCAGTAGCGCTAACACCCACGCACGCACCGTACACCTCCCTTAGTGGTATAGTATCTGAACGGATCAATATCTGATCCGATCAGATCTATACTAGCGTCCCCAGCAGTTTAGGGTTCCCAAAAACGCAGTGTTAGCGGGATCAGCCCAGATACCTGCTAGCACCTGCGTTTTGCCCCTCCGCCCGACCCAGCCCACCCAAGTGCAGTATCGATCGATCACTGTCACTTACAAAACACTAAACGCATAACTGCAGCGTTCGCAGAGTCAGGCCTGACCCCTGCGATCGCTAACAGTTTTTTTGGTAGCGTTTTGGTGAACTGGCAAGCACCAGCGGCCTAGTACACCCCGGTCATAGTCAAACCAACACTGCAGTAACACTTGGTGACGTGGCGAGTCCCATAAGTGCAGTTCAAGCTGGTGAGGTGGCAAGCACAAGTAGTGTCCCGCTGCCACCAAGAAGAAGACAAACAGGCCCGTAATGCCCTTCCTGCTGCATTCGCCAATCCTAATTGGGAACCCACCACTTCTGCAGCGCCCGTAATTCCCCCATTCACATCCCCAACCAAATGCAGTAGGCTGCATGAGAGGCATTTTCTTTATGTCCTCCCGAGTACCCCTACCCAAGGAACCCCCCAAAAAAGATGTCGTGTCTGCAGCAAGCGCGGATGTAGGCGTGACACCCGCTATTATTGTCCCTCCTGTCCTGATAATCCTGGTCTTTGCATTGGTGAATGTTTTGAACGCTACCATTCACTAGTTGAGTATTAGCGTAGGGTACAGCATTGCACAGACTAGGCACACTTTCACAGGGTCTCCCAAGATGCCATCGCATTTTGGGAGACCCGAACCTGGAACCGGTTACAGTTATAAAAGTTAGTTACAAAAAAAAGTGTAAAAAAAAAAAAAAATAATATATAAAATTTTAAAAAATAGTTGTCGTTTTATTGTTCTCTCTCTCTCTATTCTCTCTCTATTGTTCTGCTCTTTTTTACTGTATTCTATTCTGCAATGTTTTATTGTTAATATGTTTTATGATGTTTGCTTTTCAGGTATGCAATTTTTTATACTTTACCGTTTACTGTGTTTTATTGTTAACCATTTTTTTGTCTTCAGGTACGCCATTTACGACTTTGAGTGGTTATACCAGAATGATGCCTGCAGGTTTAGGTATCATCTTGGTATCATTCTTTTCAGCCAGCGGTCATCTTTCATGTAAAAGCAATCCTAGCGGCTAATTAGCCTCTAGACTGCTTTTACAAGCAGTGGGAGGGAATGCCCCCCACCACCACCGTCTTCCGTGTTTTTCTCTGGCTCTCCTGTCTCAACAGGGAACCTGAGAATGCAGCTGGTGATTCAGCCAGCTGACCATAGAGCTGATCAGAGATCAGAGTGGCTCCAAACATCTCTATGGCCTAAGAAACCGGAAGCTACGAGCATTTCATGACTTAGATTTCGCCGGATGTAAACAGCACCTTTGGGAAATTGGGAAAGCATTTTGTCACACCGATCTTGGTGTCGTCAGATGCTTTGAGGGCAGAGGAGAGATCTAGGGTCTAATAGACCCCAATTTTTTCAAAAAAGAGTACCTGTCACTACCTATTGCTATCATAGGGGATATTTACATTCCCTGAGATAACAATAAAAATGATTAAAAAAAAAAAATGAAAGGAACAGTTTAAAAATAAGATAAAAAAGAAAAAAAACAAAAAGAAAAAAAAAAAGCACCCCTGTCGCCCCTACTCTCGCCCTAAGGCGAACGCAAGCGGCGGTCTGGCGTCAAATGTAAACAGCAATTGCACCATGCATGTGAGGTATCACCGCGAAGGTCAGATCGAGGGCAGTAATTTTAGCAGTAGACCTCCTCTGTAAATCTAAAGTGGTAACCTATAAAGGCTTTTAAAGGCTTTTAAAAATGTATTTATTTTGTTGTCACTGCACGTCTGTGCGCAATTGTAAAGTATGTCATGTTTGGTATCCATGTACTCGGCCTAAGATCATCTTTTTTTTTATTTCATCAAACATTTGGGCAATATAGTGTGTTTTAGTGCATTAAAATTTTAAAAAGTGTGTTTTTTCCACAAAAAATGCGTTTGAAAAATCGCTGCACAAATACTGTGTGAAAAAAAAAAATGAAACACCCACCATTTTAATCTGTAGGGCATTTGCTTTAAAAAAATATATAATGTTTGGGGGTTCAAAGTAATTTTCTTGCAAAAAAAATAATTTTTTCATGTAAACAAAAAGTGTCAGAAAGGGCTTTGTCTTGAAGTGGTTAGAAGAGTGGGTGATGTGTGACATAAGCTTCTAAATGTTGTTCATAAAATACCAGGACAGTTCAAAACCCCCTCAAATGACCCCATTTTGGAAAGTAGACACCCCAAGCTATTTGCTGAGAGGCATGTCGAGTCCATGGAATATTTTATATTGTGACACAAGTTGCGGGAAAGAGACAATTTTTTTTTTTTTTTTGCACAAAGTTGTCACTAAATGATATATTGCTCAAACATGCCATGGGCATATGTGAAATTACACCCCAAAATACATTCTGTTGCTTCACCTGAGTACGGGGATACCACATGTGTGAGACTTTTCGGGAGCCTAGCCGCGCACGGGACCCCGAAAACCAAGCACTGCCTTCAGGCTTTCTAAGGGCGTAAATTTTTTATTGCACTCTTCACTGCCTATCACAATTTTGGAGGCCATGGAATGCCCAGGTGGCACAACCCCCCCAAATGACCCCATTTTGGAAAGTAGACACCCCAAGCTATTTGCTGAGAGGTATAGTGAGTATTTTGCAGACCTCACTTTTTGTCACAAAGTTTTGAAAATTGAAAATAGAAAAAAAAATGTTTTTTCTTGTCTTTCTTCATTTTCAAAAACAAATTAGAGCTGCAAAATACTCACCATGCCTCTCAGCAAATAGCTTGGGGTGTCTACTTTCCAAAATGGGGCCATTTGGGGGGGTTTTGTGCCACCTGGGCATTCCATGGCCTCCGAAACTGTGATAAGCAGTGAAGAGTGAAATCAAAAATTTACACCCTTAGAAATCCTAAAGGCGGTGATTGGTTTTCGGGGCCCCGTACGCGGCTAGGCTCCCAAAAAGTCCCACACATGTAGTATCCCCATACTCAGGAGAAGCAGCTAAATGTATTTTGGGGTGCAATTCCACATATGCCCATGGCCTGTGTGAGCAATATATCATTTAGTGACAACTTTGTGCAAAAAAACAAAAAAAAAAATTGTCACTTTCCCGCAACTTGTGTCAAAATATAAAATATTCCATGGACCCAACATGTCTCTCAGCAAATAACTTGGGGTGTCTACTTTCCAAAATGGGGTAATTTGGGGGGGGGGGTTGTGCCATCTGGGCATTTTATGGCCTTCAAAACTGTGATAGGTAGTGAGGAGTGAAATCAAAAATTTACGCCCTTAGAAATCCTGAAGGCGGTGATTGGTTTTCGGGGCCCCGTACGCGGCTAGGCTCCCAAAAAGTCCCACACATGTGGTATCCCCGTACTCAGGAGAAGCAGCTGAATGTATTTCGGGGTGCAATTCCACATATGCCCATGGCCTGTGTGAGCAATATATCATTTAGTGACAACTTTTTGTAATTTTTTTTTTTTTTGTCATTATTCAATCACTTGGGACAAAAAAAATTAATATTCAATGGGCTCAACATGCCTCTCAGCAATTTCCTTGGGGTGTCTACTTTCCAAAATGGGGTCATTTGGGGGGGGTTTGTACTGCCCTGCCATTTTAGCACCTCAAGAAATGACATAGGCAGTCATAAACTAAAAGCTGTGTAAATTCCAGAAAATGTACCCTAGTTTGTAGACGCTATAACTTTTGCGCAAACCAATAAATATACACTTATTGACATTTTTTTTACCAAAGACATGTGACCGAATACATTTTGGCCTAAATGTATGACTAAAATTGAGTTTATTAGATTTTTTTTATAACAAAAATTAGAAAATATAATTTTTTTTCAAAATTTTCGGTCTTTTTCCGTTTATAGCGCAAAAAATAAAAACGGCAGAGGTGATCAAATACCATCAAAAGAAAGCTCTATTTGTGGGAAGAAAAGGACGCAAATTTTGTTTGGGTACAGCATTGCATGACCACGCTATTAGCAGTTAAAGCAACGCAGTGCCAAATTGTAAAAAGTGCTCTGGTCAGGAAGGGGGTAAATCCTTCCGGGGCTGAAGTGGTTAAAGTTTTTGTATCCTATTATTATCTTGACAGGTAATAGCAGAATGTCCAAATGTCCTCAAATGTGTACAGTGTGTATTTATATCTTTGTATTATGACACTTCTTACCTGTCCAGTGGGCTGCCAATAGTGTAACTAAGGAGGGGCTGTTCCAAGTAATACCCTGTATTTAGGCATTCATCTCTCAATGAAGTGGAGAGGGTTACCTGTCCAAGATTCCCCCCCCCTATAATGTTAGAAATGGCCCATGAGAGGGGGGGAGGGGGAATATGATAGGTGTACCTTATACTTTGGTGTTGTTAAATTCCGCTTAATAAATGCTATCTGGAGGTTGGCCAAGAATGTTTGTGTCTAATCTGCTTGCCATGTTTATGTGCAAAAATACTAATATTTTTTTGTTTTCCTCAACAGTTTCCTTCCACGCCACAGGAATGGCAGACTGTGGCCTCCCACTTTGCCCAGCGGTGGAACTTTCCTAACTGCGGAGGGGCAATTGATGGGAAACACGTCCACATCGTCCCACCACCCAACTCGGGGTCATACTATTTCAACTATAAGGGGTTCATTAGTATTGTGATGTTGGCGGTGGTGTCGGCTAATTACGACTTCTTTTATGTGGACGTGGGGAAGAATGGCCGGATGTCCAATGGTGGAGTCATTGCCCAGACGGAGTTCTACAGGCGTCTCCAGAATGGCAGCTTGGACTTGCCACCTCCAGAGGACAATGTGGAAGGACTCCCATTCGTCTTCGTTGCGGATGAAGCATTTGCGCTGGGGGATCATCTTATGCGGCCATTCCCGATGAGGACCCTCACTCCGGAACAGAGGGTTTTTAATTACCGGCTGGCCAGAGCCAGAAGAGTGGTGGAGAACACATTTGGAATCATGGCCAGCCGGTTCCGCCTATTTCTGACACCCATCCATATGGCGGAGTATAAACTTAATCATATAATCCTGGCGTGCTGTGTTCTACATAACTTTTTACGCCAACATTCTGCCAACTATGTTGGCTCAGTTGGGCCTGAGGCCGGAATTCTACATGATGCAACCCTGACGGCGCTTGGAAGTGGCCGTCCTGGCTTGCCCTCCCTGAATGCCCTTGATGTCCGGTTAAGATACCTTGAGTTCTTTGCGGGTAGGGGGGCCATCAATATGCCAGACAATTTGTGAAGCATTTATCAAATAAAAAAAAAAAAAGCTAATCTTTGGTGACATTTACTGCTTGTGTTTGTTTTAGCTGACCCTGTCAGCAATGTGGGGAGTCCTGAAAATGGCGTGATTGTGTAACCTTTTATACAAAGCACTGTTGGGTGTTATTTACTAAAGACGTAGACACTTTGCACTACAAATGCACTTGAAACTGCACTGAAACTGCACTTGTAGTGCAAAGAGGATTTGCCCTTGGGAAATAACCCCCATTTTCACAGAAAACAGCAATTACATCACCACAAAAGTGTTGTAGCGTTGAGACAATAATCCACACATTCTTGATTATCAAACTTTTTAATACCTGCACAATCACGTGCATTTAGAAAAGGTTTTTAAAACAAACCAACATGTTTGTTGTATAACAATTTTTGGGGTGGCATTATCAAAAATAGAAATGTCCATTTACGATAAAACAGGCCTGTGTAAAACCAACAAGAAAGACAAAAATCTTGAACTTACAAAGTTCACATATGGTAAAACTTGAAGGTAATATCAGACATGAGTATTTAGGAACTGTGTTTGATATTGCGTTCAGATGGGGTGAAGTCACCCCTTGAAAAGCCAAATTTGGAAGATGCACACCAATTTACGAATGTCAACATGTGCTATCTGCCATCACGGGGGATCAAGGGACGTGTTTTGGGGGAGCAACCCCTTCCTCACCGCTACTTTATTATTGAGGAAGGGGTTGCACCCCCAAAACACGTCCATTGATCTCCCGTGATGGCAGATAGCACATGTTGGCACACTGTGTGCATCTTCCAAATTTGGCTTTTCGAAACATCGCTAAAATATTTTTAAGATTGTAGCACACAAAAAAACAAAGTGATTTTGTGGGGTTTTAAATTCGCCCCAAAACATCAATGATGTTATTATTTTTTTGAATAACATCATTGATTTTTTTTCCAATTCTAAATTACACCCCATGATCTCCCCGATCAGGATCTGGGCACTTTCTGATGTGAAAGGATCTCGATCCACAACATCACGATCACCTAAAAAGAGAGAAACCAAACAAAAACAGGTATCAAAAATCTGCCGGCATCCATCTCTTACCTGAGTCTGTGGTCGCAGACACTCACCTGTTGTGGTGCCAATTTCCACCACATCTTCTTCCTCCTCCTGCTCAGCTTGGGTTGGGGGTATTTCTTCCAGAAGTGGGGGGTCTCTGGTCTCCTCGGATGAGGGGTGTCCTCCGAGTCTTTTCTCCCCTATGTAAAACAAAAATGGTATAATTAGCACACAGATATTTGATGGCAGAACTATAAATAGGAAACATTGCTTGGAAGTGGGGTACAATTGTCTGTTTGGGCAGAGTTCCAAGATGTAGCATTTTTATTGTCCTTTGTCAAGCTTGAATACTTTACCTGTCTTGTACAAGCCTCACAGATGCAGACCCCCCTATAGTATACACTGGAGCACCTGTGTGGGCCCCCTAATAAAAAGGGTGTTCTTGTGTCCCACACTAGTGCTCCAGCGTCCAGATGTGAAAACAGCTGCTGAGTGTCCTCTCCTTACACATAATTTAGTTTGCATTTCATTCTAGTAACAAACCCATCTACACAACCAAATATTTTTCATACAAGTAGGCCCTAAAAAATGTTGGAAAATGCATATGGCCTAAACAATGGTGTTTTAGAGGCCGAAAGAAAAATGTTTGATACGAACGAATAATGGGCCCATGAACATTAAAGTTGCCATTTTAAACTGTACAACAATTAAGAAAAAAGAAAAAGAAATAACCGCGCTAAAATATATATGAATAAGATATGTGAAATATTCTTATAGCGATGTCCCAAAAACCTCTGTTAGAAAATTCATGTATATATGTGAAACATTGCGATAATCAGAAAAATATATATAAGTCCATACATATAACTGTGAATCAAAAGGTGATGTCCATATGTGGTAGATGGAAATCTTTATATATGATAATTGACCAGAATCAGTCACAGAGAGAAGCCCATGAATGGACACAACCAGACTTGGTGGTAAAGATGAAAGAGACACCACACTCAGTGATCCGCCACCGCACAAATATTGCGCTTACCACAAGGCAAGCAAAAACCAGCCTATGTTCCATCCTGGTATGGGAAAATCCAGCTGGTGTGACTTGACTGCATACAGCGTGGCTAAGAGGATGTAGCAAGGACCCCAAACTCTCATCTCACAGGCATGTGAATGAAAAGAAACTGACCATAGTGTAATACTGGCAGGACAGTTTAATAAAAAAAGGTAGAAAACTTACATAAGTAGATTAAAAACAGCAAATAGCCGGCCGGCATAGCGAGCACCTGTCCACACTAGGATGGCGATGACGTCAGAGCGTCAACCTCCCGACGTACGTTTCACCACAAATGGCGGCGTCATTGTTTTATGTAACAATTAAGAAAAGCATATGGAGCAGCACGAACGTAATAAAGACAAAGAGAATAGGAACACAGCACAACTACTTACTTTTTTGCAGCACTCTCCGGATCTTTCGGTACTGCTCGGGCTCTCTTAATTTCAGGTCCGACCACTGCTTCCTGAGGTGATCTTTCGATCGTTGTACCTCGAAATTCCGGTGCAGACTTTTGACCACTTTCGCAATGATCTTGGCCTTTCTGATATTGGGGTTGGTGTAAGGCCCATACTTTCCATCATAGTCGGCCTTCTTCAGGATGTCGACCATCTCCAACATCTCCCCAAAGGACATATTTGTGGCCTTAAATCTTCTCCTTCTGGATCGGGACGTTTCGGGATCCGGGCTATCCTCCTCCTCCTCCTCGTTCCTGTAATTAGCACGCACCTGCTGTGTATCTGCCATGTGCTCTTCCCCCACTGCACAGAACGAAAAGGGGCGGGGAATAGACTAGAAAGAACGTCAGGGGCGGGCGGAGTTACACGCATGCGCAGTGTGTATAAAGCATACCACACGGATATCTTTCAAGATACTGACTTCATGGCAATATTCATTGACATGTTCAGGGAGCTGCCTTGTCTGTGGGAGATCAACCACCCACATTACAGGAACCAAACAAAGAGGAAGGCAGCGCTGGATCAATTGTTGGAAATTGTGAAGCAGGTGATCCCCACGGCAGACATCACATATTTGAAGATCCTAATTGGTGGCCCGAGGAGCACATATGTAAGGGAGCGCCAGAAAGTCCAGGATTCGCAGAGATCCAGAGCAGCAGATGACATCTATGTCCCCAGGATGTGGTACTATGACTGGCTGCATTTTCTGGCAGGCCAGACTGAACCCGGGTCATCACTCTCCAGTCTTCCTTCCATGCTTCCTTCCCCTCCAGCTGAGGCTTCTGACGCCCAACCTGGGCCTTCCAGACAGCAACATGTGGAGGAGCCCAGATTGAGCCAGGTATAGCATTCCTCTAAATATTTCTGCTTGTCCAATCAATGATGTTAACTAGATGTTAGTTTGGAGTACTAATTTATGATTGTGATTGATGATGCAAAAACTAAAACCATGTCCCTTTTTCATACACAGGGAAGTCTCAGCCAGGAGGTGACCAGGCCGAGCAGGCTGCCTGATCTGAAGGTCCCTCCCCTACACCTGGAAAGAGAAAGTGGCAGGAGGAGGAGTGCCCCAGAGGAGGCTGCCGTAGGCCTCTTTTGGAAGGCTACAGAGGCCCTGGGAGCACCACACACCGTAAAGGAGGACTTCACTGCCATCATTGCCTGTAAAATGCAGAGGATGGAGGAGGGACAACAACTCATGTGTGAGTCCTTAATGTTGGAGGCTCTCAATAAGGGGTTGAGGGCCCAAATAACATCTGATACACACCTTTGTGACCTCACACATGGTCCTCCTCCTCCTCCTGCAGGTCCTCCTCCTCCTCCTCCTTCTCCTCCAGGTCCTACTAGTCCTCCTTCTCCTCCAGGTCCTACTCCTCCTCCTGCCACATCTCCAACAGCAGAGCCACAGCGTGGAAGGAAGCGTGGAAGGAAGACCAGAGCGTAATGACCCTGGATCCAGTCTGGTCTGGTAAAAGATGTAGCCTCTTGTGGTACCACAGCCTGGGGACACAGATGTCATCTGCTGCTTTCCGGATCTCTGGGACTTCTGGACCAGACTGCACTTCCTTACATATGGACTCCTCAGGCCACCAATTTTGATGTTCAAGAATTGATGTCTGCCCTGGGGGTCAAAGGCTTCGCTAATTTCTGCTGTTTATCCAGCGTTGCCTCCCTCTTTGTTTGGTTCTGAGCCCTTAATAAAGGAATTTTGGTTTGAATTATACTTGCCTATGTGTGTTTTACTTCAAAAAGGACAGTTTGTTTGTGAGGATTCAGGTACATTTCAAATATACAATGTGAAATTAACAAGGGACACCAACACCAAACAATCTCCTTGAGCTTCAATAATAAAAGATATCAATGGTGTTGTGGTAACTTGACACACAAAACACACACAAAAATATTCGGGAGTAAAACTAAAAATAACATTAAACAAAGATCAGCCTTTGAAAAAATACAAACATAAAATCTAAAATAAAAATGGCTTATTTATGTCAGATGTGACAAATAACAATATATTCAGGTAATCCCAATAAAAAAAAAAGAAATACGTTTGTGAGAAGTGTGTGTGAATATGAGCAGCAAAACTACTTAATTCTTCTCACATTATAAAGAAGAAGAGAGTGTGCTGTATTAAACCATTTTTAACACTGCAGCGTGACGAAAGTGCTGTATCCACTGCGAACGCTAATTTTACCAGACCGAGCTGTTCCGTGTCGGAATTTCTTCTGAGCATGCGTGGCACTTTGTGCGTCGGAACAGGCCACACACGGTCGGAATTGACACGATCGGATTTTGTTGTCGGAAAATTTTATAGCCTACTCTCAAACTTTGTGTGTCGGAAAATCCGATGGAAAATGTCCGATGGAGCCCACACACTGTAGGAATTTCCGACAACACGCTCTGATCGGACATTTTCCATAGGAAAATCCGACCGTGTGCACGGGGCATTAGGCTCCTTGGTCACACACAGCTTCAAGAGCTTCAACGCACACAGCTTCTGGCTCCTTGGACGCACACAGCTTTGAAGCCCTTCAACGCACACAGCTTCTGGCTCCCTGGACGCACACAGCTTTGAAGCCCTTCAACGCACACAGCTTCTATTCTCACACAGAGACACTTACTAGAAGCCACTGTTCCAACTTCACCTTCATCACTCATTCTGCTCTCACCAGCCCCTCGTTATATGGGCTGTGTGCACCTGGGCACACACCCTGCTGGCTGTCCACAAAACCTGGACACAGGGTTGGAGATCCCGTCCCACCCAAGACTCTGAAGGATCTCCAAACTACAGAGCCCCATAGGGAACTAGCAAAACCTGGAGAAAACTGCCAGAGCAGTTTTCTCTGTTTCAAATTTACGCTCTGTAGCTCTGCACTCAGCCAATATGCAGACTCTGTGTCCACTTTAACCCCATTTTCATAGGGACAGAGCCTTGCTCTGCCACAATATATATATCTATATATATATATATATATAGATATATATATATATATATATATATAGCCCTATGTGCTTTTATATCTGTCTTATCTATATATAATACGCTCTTCAAATGTGTTTTAAAATGCATGGTTTTCCCTTTTATGAACAAGAAAATAATGACGTTATGCCGTTGGGCTGGTACAATAATGATATGGGGCTGGTATGACATTTTTCTTTATCGTACATCACGGGACACAGAGCACCATAATAATGACTATGTGGGTATACGCTTACCTTCAGGTGATTGGACACTGGCAACCAATAGTAAGACGGTTCCTCCCATATAACCCCTCCTACACAGGAAGTGCCTCGGTTTTTTTGCCAGTGTCTTGAAGGTGATGGTCATGGCTGTTGAAGCTCTTCAGTTTCTTCAAAGAAATGTCCCACTGAGGACGTTATAATCGGATCCATTCGGAAGGCTTACTAAGCTAAAGTGGATGGTACCCGAACCTCGGTTCAAGAACGAGGTGTTGCTTGTAATGTGTCCTTTATAGGTGCTGGACCCTTGTTAAAGTTGGTATTCCTGGTCAATCTTGCCCAAGGAAACCATAAAGGGTGCTTTACAGGTCCAGGGGTGTGGACCCCAATATGGGGGACCCGGTCCCTGAAGGTCCTTAGAGGCGCTACCCGCCGTGATGGGAGAAGATTGGGCCTGGCAAGACAGGCCCTGCTGCTTGGGATAGTGAGTAATCCCTTTGGGGCCTTTTTTTTATATATATATGTATTTCCCCTTATAAAACTGCTGGTGTATGCCTTGAGCCTGTTCCAGGATTACAGAGGCCGGTTTGGCGTGCATTTTTAACATTTTTGAGTGCGTCACCAGCATGTGAGTGCGCCGCCGGTGTATGCGTGCGTGGCCACTATCCGCATCACAGGTGCACCGCGAGCATCAGCGCCATGCAGTAGGCGGGTCGCCGATCGCTGATGCGCACGCTCACTCTCATGCTAGTGCTTATAAGCATGGAGCTCCTGGTGTGCGCATGGAGGAAGCGGAGCGAATGGTGGGCACGTGAGCCTGGTGGTCTTGGACACAGCGGTGACAGGTTTAAAACTAGTTGTAGTTTGTGGGGAGTACTCCTTTTTAGTTTCCTCGTGTGTAAGCAATGTCTTCCAGAAAACGAGGAACAGGGAACAAGGCAAGCCCAGGGGTAAGAGTCCCTCCACAAAAAGCAGGAGACCAACCCCATGCTGATGCAGCCTCAGTCTCTACTGAAGGACCTGCGGCTTCTGACCTGGCTGAGCCATTGCACTTGTCAGGCATAGTGGCCACTACCAATGTACCTGCCTCGGCTTATGTTACAAAGGATGATTTGGCATCTGCCTTAGCAGGTCTTGAAGGCAAAATAGCTGGCATGATTGCCTCTGTAACATAGGGGGGAAGGAAGCGTAATAGATCTCCCTCCCCGGAGCCTGGGCCAAGTGGAGAGTCACTAGAGCCCCAGGACTCTTATAGCCAGATGGGTCCAGGTGACCTGGAACCAGAATGGGCAGAGGATCCGGAGGAGTTGGTCATAAAGGACCAAGACATAGGGGAGGCTGAAGATTCCTTGGCTGAGGACTCTGGCTCTGAAGAACCAATTTCAGCCTCCCATTCCCAGAAATTGTTTATCCAATCTCTAATGGAGATGGTACGAATTGGGTTTAAGTTACCCCTGGTTCTGCACTCTCCTGTTCTACTTTGGGATCTTTGCGACCTAAACAAATTCCCCAAGCTTTTCCCTTGCATCCGTTACTGGAGCAGGTGATTTATGCGGACTGGGAGCATCCTGACAGGATATACTTACCTCCCAAAAGGTTTTCTGTGTTATACCCTATGGAGGAGAAGTTTAGGAAGAAATGAAGCACACCTTTGGTAGACGCTGCCATATCTTCTGTGAAAATTTAATCTGTCCAGTAGATAATGCTCAGGTTTTCAAGGATCCGGCTGATAAAAAGCCAGAGTCCTTATTAAAGGCCTCCTTGTCAGTTGCCAGTAGCAGTTCAGCCTGCTATTGCAGCTAATGCCAGTCCCTAAAGGATCGTTTTAAGAGGATAGTAAAGAACATAGCTTGCCAGGAGGAATCTGCTGAGGAGTTATCAGAGATCCCTCATGCCTTGTGTTTTGCGGTAGACGCTTTAAAAGACTCAATCCAACAGATGTCTCGTTTTGCGTTACTATCAGTTCATATGCGCCGAGTATTGTGGCTAAAGAACTGGTCTGCTGAGACGCCATGTAAAAGGCTACTTGCTGCTTTTCCATTTCATGGAGAGCGCCTGTTTGGCGAAGATCTGGATATGTATATCCAAAAGATCTCTGGAGGAAAGAGCGCTCTTCTTCCTATTAAAAAGAAGGGGAAGCAGTCCTCTTATAAAATTCCTAATTCCCCAGGGCCTGGTGCTTCTTCCCCTAAGCGGTATCGACGGCCTCAGCCGGCTGGGTTTAAAAGACCACAGGGTCACAAAAAACCCTGGACCCAAAAGCCACCCAAGCCTAACTCCAAGTCTACCTTGTGAAGGGTGCCCCCGCTCTCACGGGTGGGGGGCAGGCTTCAGCTGTTTGGGGAGGCCTGGGAAGAACTGGTTCAAGACAGATGGGTCATTTCCACTGTAAAGAACGGTTACAGAATAGAGTTCCGGGAGGTTCCCCCGAACCGCTTTCTCCACTCAAGGGTCCCGGCGGATCCAGAGAAAAGAAGATTCAAGGGGTTTTACTCAAACCTATTCACCGTGCTTAAACCAAATGGGGAAGTAAGGCCCATTTTGGACCTCAAGGCTCTCAACTTGTTTGTAGACGTCCAATCTTTCCGCATGGAGTTGGTTCGTTCGGTCATAAGGTCCCTGAGAAGGGGAGACTATTTAGCATCCATAGATATCAAGGATGCGTACCTTCATGTGCCGATCTTCGGTCCACACTAAAGGTTTTTACGCTTCTCTGTAGAGGGCAGTCATTTCCAGTTTGTGGCATTGCCTTTCGGTCTAGCCACGGCCCCCAGGGTCTTCACAAGGGTTCTGGCCCCAGTGTTGGAACCCCCCTTTCATAGTCGAACTTGTACAGAAGGTGAAAAAAGAACCAACACCTTCTGTTCAGCTGTGCATGAGGTTATTGGGCAAGATGGTGTCATCTTTCAGCGCAGTGCCATATGCACAGTTCCACTCCAGAATGTTCCAGAACAGTATCCTGAAAGCCTGGGACAAGTCTGCTCGAACCTTGGATCAACCTATGGTTCTATCTCCACAGGTTCTATGGAACCTCTCTTGGTGGTTAAGAACCAGCAACTTAAAAAGAGGGAAGTCTTTCCCACCAGTAGCCTGGAGAGTGGTGATCACGGACGCCAGTCTTCTCGGCTGGGGAGCAGTCCTAGAGGAAGCATCTGTTCAGGGAGTATGGTCCCAGACAGAAAAGACTCTGCCCATCAATCTACTGGAGATTCGGGCAGCTCGTCTGGCCCTGCGATTCTGGACATCCAGGTTGCGGGGTCTTCCTGTCAGAGTCCAGTCCGACAACTCCACAGTAGTGGCATATATCAACCACGAGGGAGGTACCAGGAGTCGGGCAGCCCAAAGAGAGGTAGATCATATACTGATCTGGGCAGAAAAACATGTGCCATTTCTGTCGGCAGTGTTTATCCCGGGGGTGGACAATTGGCAGGCGGATTTCCTAAGTTGCCAAAAATTGTTACCAGGGGAATGGTCCCTGCATCCCGAGGTGTTTCTACAGATCTGCCAATACTGGGGGACCCCAGATGTGGATCTGCTGGCATCCAGATTCAATGCCAAGCTGGACAGGTTTGTATCCAGGACCAAGGATCCGCTTGCTGTCAGGATAGACGCATTAGTAGTTCCTTGGGATCAGTATTCTCTGATATATGCCTTCCCTCCGATCCAAATTCTGCCGCACTTACTACGCAGAATACGGGAGGAACGGAAGCCGATGATCTTAGTGGCCCCAGCCTGGCCCAGGAAATCATTGTAATCGGAGATTGTGAAATTGGCAGTAGGGGACTCGTTGGTCCTTCCTTGCCGTCCAGACCTGTTGTCTCAAGGGCCCATATTCCATCCTTCTTTACGGTTGCTGAATTTGATGGCCTGGCTATTGAGACCAGACTATTGAAAGACCCTGGTATTATGGGTTCAGTCTTGTCCACTTTGATAAACGCTAGAAAGTCAGTTTCTAGAGCTATCTATTATAGAGTATGGAAGTCATACATTTCTTGGTGTGAGAAAAGGAAATGGAACCCTCGTAGGTATACGATTGGAAGAGTTCTCGCCTTTCTCCAAACAGGAGTAGACTTGCAGCTCGCTTTAGGGACAATTAAGGGACAGATTTCGGCCTTATCGGTTTTCTTCCAAAGACCAATTGCATCCCATTCCTTGGTGCGAACCTTTGTCAAGGGAGTAACACACCTGAGGCTACCGCTTAAACCACCTTTATGTCCTTGGGACCTAAATTTGGTACTGTCAGCCTTACAGAGTCAGCCTTTCAAACCTATTAGGCATATTCCTTTTGTCCCATTGGCCAGGAAATTAGCTTTCCTAGTGGCTATTACATCGGCTAGAAAGGTGTCAGAATTAGCCGCCCTTTCTTGCAAGGAACCATTTATGATTCTTCATCAGGACAGAGTGGTCATGCGACCTCGTCTGGATTTCTTACCGAAGGTAGTTTCCAAATTTCATTTAAATTAGGATATCATTTTACCTTCCTTTTTTCCAAACCCTAAAACTAGGGAGGAAAGGTCGCTTCACTCACTGGATCTGGTGAGAGCAATAAAGGTTTACTTGGAAATGTCAGCTCCCTTTCGGAAAACTGACTGCTTTTTTTGTCTTGCCTGAGGGTCCTAAAAGAGGACAGCCGGCAACAAGTTCATCTATATCC